>NW_026294584.1:109641369-110136369 GCF_007827085.1 Peromyscus californicus insignis | reverse complement strand
AGAGAAGGATTTCCTTTAAAAACATAAAAAATACAATAACTATATGGAAAACAGCTGATAAACTTGTCTAAATTAAAATTCAGAACATAGAAAATCCAAGGATACTAAAAATAATATTTAAAAAAACTCACTGACTGGGGAAATATTTACCATGAATTTAAACCCACACAGGATTAGCATCCAAAAATGTATAAATAACCCTTCCCAAAACTGTAGCAATGAGAAAAGTACAAATTACAACCAGAAATGAAATGTTTTTCACAGCCCACAGGTTGGCAAAAAACTTTTAATCTGCCCATACCAAATGTGGGCAAGGATGTGGGAGAAAGAAAAATGTCAAACATGCTGATAGAATTATAAATAGGTCTCCATAGAGCATCTTGATTGAGTCTGCTGAAGCAGAAGGCTCACACAGTGTGGATGACACATCCGCTTGAAGGCATTTGTCTTGCAGGGAGTTCCTGCACACACATACAAAGAATCATCCATGCCTAAGCGTAGTCACCAAGACCGTGTTTGTTATGAGAAAACATGGGAAGCAAGACAACTGTTTCTGGGTTGGGAAGATGGGAAAACAAATTGTGATTTACTCATACAATGGGATGTTTTACAGCAGTTGAAATAAGTGGACCAAATTACACATGGGTAACCACAAAGTAGGCTATTGAATAAAGCTGAGCAGTAGAATGATCCACTCATACAAGTCTTAAAACCATCCAAATAATACTGTGTGGTTTAAGATGCTGTCTGTGTAGTAAAAAGATTAAAACATCCTTGAGAATGATAAAAACAAAATCCAGGATCAAAATAAAACCCATCTGGGGAAGGAGAACAGTAGGGCTAGAAAGAGGTGGTAGGAAATTCCAAGCATGTTGAGATGTTAGGTTCTTTAAAAAGAAAAAGACTGTAGCAGAATGTTAAGATTTCACAAAGTTTTGGTGTGGTGGAGAGCGGTTGGTACATCATTTTCTGTCCTTTTTGTTGACAAACACTTTCAAAGCTAATGGGAATCATAAGCCACAGCGTCTTACTTGTGGGTCTAGTACTACATTTGTTGCACAGTCTCTGCAAAGAATGTTCTAAACACATGTATGGAATTCCAATCCTATTGTTCTCTGAAGTCTGCATATTGTCAACAGAACTCTTCAGTTTTAGGTAAAGTTAACACTTGTTTGTTCCCACTTCACAGGCAAAGGGATTTCTTTTACATTTATCTCCAGAAAATGCACTCCCAACCAGTCTAATCTACACATTGTTAGGCTAGCTGATTCATTTTCGGTTGTCAGCTTGATAGGATTTACAATCACCATGGAAACACACCTATAGATGTGTCTATGGGAAGTTTCTGGATGGGTTAACTGAGTTGGGAAGACCCACCCTAAACGTGTGTGACCATGTTCTGCAGGCTGGGGTTCTAGACTGAAGGGGAAAGGTGGTATTTCATGGGCTGGGATTCTAGACTATTTTCTAGGTATACATAGATATAATTCAATTAGGTAGGTAATCTTCAAACACTTCAAAGACCTACAGAATATGGCATTTTAAATGTTTTTAAAATTTAGACTTTCTAGACAGTGAGACATGTTTGCTCCTGGCAGCACCAGATTTACTTCAGAGAGGAGGATGGGCATTGAAGACACTCTATATGGAGTTTATCTTTACCTTGACATAAATAGCCATTTGGGCAAGAAACTGTTCTTGCCTGGACTGCTTGATCGACTGGACATTCAGGACCCATAGAAAGATGACCACTGAACTTTGCTTGGCAAAATGGTCCTTCAGGTTCCTGCTTCGCAGAGGAAACTGCCAGACATTCTACAGGACACAGAGAGAAGTGACTGAGAGACTCTAGGCCTGTGGACTGAAGACAGATACCCCAACTTTACAAATAAACATTAGGTGACTGTCCAGGCTGCCAGCTGTCTCTGTCTACTGTTGCAAGACTCCTGAAAGTTGCTTGCGTCCATCTTCCATTTCTCAGGTAATATTATATCCTTCTGAGGTCTTTGATGTAATTGAAGACTAGATAGTGATAATTTTCCTTAGTTATGATAAAAGATAAGTTAGATATGAAACCTTAGACTCACAAATATAAGATAGATAGGATATCTTCTTTAATTTTGCCAAATACAGATAGACTAGATATTATAAATAGACTAGATATTGTAACTGTAATTCTTGCTTGGTAATTGTTTTGTTACTGTAATTTTACTATGTGAAAGTTAAAACCTTCCTTTTTGAAAAAAAGAAAAGGGGAAGTGCTGTAGGATGTTCTGTATGTTAAATGTGTTGCTCTGATTGGTTAATAAATAAAATACTGATTGGCCAGTAGCCAGGCAGGAAGTATAGGCAGGACAAAGAGAGAGGAGAATTCTGGGAAGTGGAAAGCTGAGGCAGAGAGACACTGCCAGCTGCCACCATGAGAAGATGTTAAAATACTGGTAAGCCACGAACCACATGGCAACTTATAGATTAATAGAAATGGGTTAATTTAAGATATAAGAACAATTAACAAGAAGCCTGCCACAGTCGTATAGTTTGTAAGCAATATAAGTCTCTGTGTGTTTACTTGGTTGGGTCTGAGCGGCTGCGGGACTGGCGGGTGAGAGAGATTTGTCCTGACCGTGGGCCAGGCAGGAAAACTCTAGCTACAGCTGTGTTCCATGGACTAGAGTTCTAGACTGAAGGAGAAGGGCTGTGTTCCATGGGCTGGGATTCTAGCCTGAAGGAGAAGGGTGGCGTTCCATGGGCTGGGGTTCTAGACTGAAAGAGAAGAGCGGCATTCCACAGGCTGGGGTTCTAGACTGAAGGAGAAGGGTAGTGGTCCATGGGCTGGGGTTCTAGACTGAAGGAGAAGGACAATGTTCCATGGGCTGGGGTTTCTAGACTGAAAGAGAAGAGCGGCATTCCACAGGCTGGGGTTCTAGACTGAAGGAGAAGGGTAGTGTTCCATGGGCTGGGTTCTAGACTGAAGGAGAAGGACAATGTTCCATGGGCTGGGGTTTCTAGACTGAAAGAGAAGAACGGCATTCCACAGGCTGGGGTTCCAGACTGAAGGAGAAGGGTGGTGTTACATGGGCTGGGGTTCTAGATTGAAGGAGAACACAACTAAGCACTAGAATCCACATTCCTCTGCTTCTGGCAGTAGATGCAGTATGAGCAGCTGCCTCGGGCACCTGCCACCAGTCTTCCCTGTCATGAAGGGCTGCACCCTCGAGCTTGTGAGTCAAAATAAACCATTTTTCCTTAAGTTGCTCCTGTCAAGTATTTTGTCAAAACAACAGAAAAAGTAACCAATACAGTTGTAATCAAATTGCCAGCCCCCTCTCAACTATCTAAAGACTAGAAAGAAAAGACAAATGGAAAAAATTCCACTTGTGTAGCTACCAAGACCATGTTTGCCTGGTTTCTCAGAAGGAGAAGGGAGCTGGCTCATCACCATTCACAATGAAGGCTCACAGCAAGAGCCTACAATCTCTTGTTTGCTGAAAAGTCGCTGAGGTATAAATCCATCCCCAAGCCCACTCCTACATCTGAGTCTACCTCGTGGTTCTAGGAATAGTGGATTAAGCTTCATTATCAGGAAATGACAATGAACAGATAGCTTTTATGTTGTTTCTATTAAGGCTCTATCTATGAGCAGGATACTTACTGCTGAGGGAGACTGGGGCACAATTTTACAGGAGACTCAGAGGTTGCATAGAACACACCATGGAATAGGTCCTTCAAAGTATAAGAGAGCAGATGTTTTTATCTTCCCAATCTGGTTTGATGGTTGATCTTGAGAGTCTTTGCACTTTAGGCCTGGCTTTCTGTATATAAGCCAAACAGGTTCCTGTGGGCTACAGAGAGCCTTTCCATGAGCCCAGAAGCCAGCTTTGTACAAACTTCAGATGACATTCCTCATAGGCTAGGGGAATTTGCCAACTCCCTCTGCCAAGGGTATCTACAAGAGCCCTGGGCTGTGTTTTCTGAAGCATGGGCAAGTACCGCCAGTGAGTGGTCCAGGGGATACTTGCTGGTGGTTCTGGGTCATGACATTAGTATGGGATCACAGGACAAGGGTCCTCCCTTTTGACTTCTCTTTCTTGGTCTCTGATTGTCCAAGGTAAACACCTCATTGTGGTGCTAACTATGGCTTTAATACACCTCCAATCCCTACAATCTTCCAGTTTAGCAGAGATAGCCCCAGGCTCAGAACATTCACTCCCAGCTCTACTTGGCTGAAGAGCACTGGCATTGTTCCATTCTCAGAGTGTTTACTTTTATAATTACCTTCCACCTATGGTAAGTGATATTACTGATTTTTTTTTTTTGCCCGCAATGTGTGGTGCTGCCTTTTAGAACATATTTACTTAATCTTTTAACTCAGTCAACTTACAGGGTTGAACAAGTAAGAGAACCAGGCAGATGATGTGAAATAGCACTTTCCTGATAAGTTCTTTGCTCAAGTCAGAAAGTTGTGTAGATGGAGAGTGACTTTGGGCAAATCACCTGACTTCTCTAAGCTTCTGTAACCTTGATAGTGACCTCATGGGAAACTTCAAATGGAGAAATATCAGTAAAGCAAGTACTATGGTAAAAGTACATTTTTAAAAATCAGTAAATGTTAGCTCACTGTCCTTCAAATATCTATAAAATACTGTATGTTTTAGGCAATTTATTGATTGGCTATCAGAACTATTCATCAGATAGCAAACAGATTTTATGTAGTTTCATTTAGAAAAGCCCCTTTCCGGTCATTGCATTCCATCCTGGGAAATGCATTTGAAGGGGCAGGAACATACTTGTCCATGGAAGTGATTTGTGCATTTCAATCAGATTCACTAAACTAACCATGGTGGGTGAAGACACACTTCTCCTATGGCTTTGTTTCTCCACAGGCAACGTGCTAGCAGAACTAAGGGTGCGGGGAGCATTTCCTGTTTCCAATCAAAAACCTTCCGTCACTAGACCTGTTGACAGACAGCAGTTTGAGTCTATGTTCTTAAACAGTGAAAACATGGATTCAGAACACAATGCAATGCTTCTCTCGTGCGGAGCAAAGCCAGCATGGAAATCCCCAAGTCTGAGTTATCACAGTATCATTCTTGCCGGGACATTTCAGTTTTTGTTTTCTGGTTTCTAGTTCTGTTTCCTCCAAATAGGGATAGATGAAAGGTTTGGCATCATGTTGGAAACAACAAAAAACAAAACAAAACAAAAAGCCCTTACTCCTCAGCCAGGTTCTTTTTTTTTTTTGGTTTTTCGAGACAGGGTTTCTCTGTGTAGTTTTGCGCCTTTCCTGGGACTCACTTGGTAGCCCAGGCTGGCCTCGAACTCACAGAGATCCGCCTGGCTCTGCCTCCCGAGTGCTGGGATTAAAGGCGTGCGCCACCACCGCCCGGCCCAGCCAGGTTCTTAGGAATGTTGTCTCCAAGTCATTTTGAAGGGATGTGATCCTATTAATGAACCTGCCACCTATGGCAAATAAAGGGACAGGTGACCTTCAGGAGAAGTAACAGGTGAAGCCCTGGTGAAGAGAATATATATATATATATATATATATATATATATATATATATATATATATATATATATATATCCATACATACATGCATATGCATGCCTATATAGTCACAAGTAATAACTGAAATTCATCATGTCCCCACCAAGTGGTAGATTCTCGTTGAAGAAACGAGCAGCTGAACAAAAGAGAAAAGGCTGTACCGTTGAGGAGCCTGCATTCAGAAGCAGGTTTGACTTTGTAATACTGAGGGCCCATAGCAGCCACATGGTCAGTGGATCTTATCTCAAAATAGTGTTCTCTAAAATATACAGTAAGATATGTAGAACTCAAAGAAAACCAACTATATCACAACTCAGAAGCTTGCGACACTGTGTAACTACACATTCACCTGGCAATGTTATTTTAAGTCACACAATTAGTAATCATGCCAGCCATCAAAGGTATTTGAACTTTCTTTCTGGATTGTGTGCCTACCCTTGTTACAAAAGGCCATACAGTCTTCTTATTTCAGATAAGAACTCTCCTTTGAACAATCTACTCTTAGAAAATTCTAAACAAACATAGGGACAACGTATTCCTTCCATGGATTGACAAAGGGAATTCTAGAAGCGTTGAGACTTTCTCCCTATTCAGAGATACTGAGTTTCTACAGTTGGTGACGAAAGGACAACCAGGCACCCACCTGTCTATTCTTCAAGGAAGGCTTCCTTCACATACCTTCTGAGACAAGCTTAATGGCCGCCAGAGTTTCAAAGGTGAGCACAAATGGTATTTCATGGTTTTGTCAACAATGGTAGTGTTATAGGGAATACATCTGTCATTGCCTGAAGATAAATCACAGGCCCTGCTCAGTCATGGGAGGTGCAGTCTACATTTTCATAATTGAAGAAGATACTACAATTCAATTAGAGAATTGCCTAAGTAATTACTTTCCTATCCAGTGACACCACCACCACCACCCTGCCATAAATCTTCCATTGACTCTAGATACAAATTCCTGGTGGGAAAGCAAGCAATAAATACATAAATAAGTAACACCCTGAGTGTTATTATGTATAAGACACATAACACAAAGGGTGATACAGGGTGGGGCATGCAAAGGGTAGGAGCTACATGTAAATAAAGAAGACTGCTCTGAGATGATATTCAAGCATGATTTGAAAGAAGAAATGGATGAGAGCATGACTGTCTAGAGGATGAACATCTAGAGACAGGAAATGCCAAGTATGGTCCCATCTCTTCAGATGGAACCTATCTGACACACAGAAAGAACAGAAAGAGTAGTGTATGATGGCTGAGACAATACGGGCTCATGAGAAGGCAGTGAGAGACGATTTCAGAAACCCAGCTGTCAAACTCTACCCTGAAAGCAGAAATGCTGTGAGTGTCTTAGAATAAGGGCTTGTTACAGGAATTAACCTTCTGCACTTGAGGGGAACAACAGCCTAGATGGTGGTGCTGGATGCCATTGAAGAGTTCCTTGGTCCTGATGTAGGTGAACAGGCAGATCTTGCAAGGCAGACTCAAGAGTCGGTGAGGTCAGTTGCTGGAATGGATAATGAGGAGGGCTGGCAGAACAGTCTAGAGAAAGCTTTGCCTGAGTATCCCATGAGTATCCACAGACAACCATCTGCATTCAGAACTCGTCCCTATTCCTTTTTAGTCAACTGTGATCCGTTCAGAAGAGAAGACTGAAAAAAAAGGCAGTCCTAGCCTAAATAAGTTCACAAGAGAATTAACTACTGCCCATGTCAATGTGAAGAACTTGGTTTTTAATTTTAATAAGATAGAAAACCACTAGATGGGTTAGTTAGACTTGTTTCAGTTTTCATTAATAAGACATTCATTTAGTCTAGGGGTTATAAAGGAGGGTCCAGAGAAGCTTTATAGAAATGCATTGGTCTCAATATCACACAGACCCTAGTCACCAGTGGATTTGAATGGAGATATACATGGTCTGACTTATATGAATCCTCCACCTCCATCATCTGCCAGTCAAGTTTGTAGGCCCAAGGCAGCTAAAAGAATGCAATCCCCATCCACTAAGACGAGAAAGACTACAGGAAGAGAAGACCAGCCGCATATCGAGTGGGAAGTCAGCTACATCACTCTTGCAAAGCTTATGAGAAACTCAACATGACAGTGTGACAAGTGGTATGACTAGACTCGTGAGCCCAGAGTGTAACGCTGTTCACTGAGAATTGAGGATGTTAACACAAGGAAGACCGGGCCCTGGCACTTCCAAAGGTGAGCACGATGAGAAGCATTCTGCAAAAACAACCTTGAAGAACTGTTACCCAAGAGGTAAGAGGAAAGCAAAGACCTGCCAAGAAAGAAAAGGTTTGGACAAAACAACAATCAGTGTGTGCATCATTTTATAAGGCAGGGATGAGTAAGACCCTGAGGTCTGACCACTGTTTGGCAAAAAGACCAGTGATAATTGCAGAGAAGGTTGTTGGTGGGTCAGAAGCTATGAGAACTGTTTTTAGAATGAGACAGAGCAAAAGAGGAATCTTCAGAGTCTGGATCTCTCATATGAACCCACAGCTCACCAATTTAGCTAGTCTAGCCACCCAGCTTGCCCCAGAGATTCTGTAGTCTTTACCTCCCAAGTCTGGGATTCCAGGCTGGCTACCATCCTCACCTAGCTTTTACATGAGTATTGCAATCTCTAGTCCTCATTTTGCACAGCTATCACTTCATCTGCTGACCCGTCTCACCAGCCCTTCAGCTATGGCTTTGAATGATGAGTGTAGGCAAATTAGTTTTAGAGTTAGAAATGGTTTGGGCATGGCATCGGGACAGAGGACAGAGGGCGAGGATGATTGCTTGTGGAGGGCAGCTGAGGAAGAGATCTTCGGCAGACAGTGGCATACGTGGAATGCATCCCCAGGGGAGAAAAGGGATGTTCACTAGTTCTGCAGGTTACTCTTCTTGGAAGAGAGGTGATCTGGGATGATAGCCTTACCTGCAAGGCCTGGGGCAGAAAAGGATGATGAGAAGCAGGCATCTGGAGCAAGGTGGATGTCTCGCCTCCAGGTCTAACAGCTGTGAACAGCAGTCGCCTTAGAGAGAAGCAGTTTACAGTCAGTAGTGGGTGACAGGATCATTCAGAGAGAGGTTGAAGACGTGGGTGATTTGCTTCTTTTAGGATAGTGCAGCAGTGAAAATGTTTTCAGGGAACAGTTAGGAACTAGGTAATTGTTCCCGGTGTGTGCTTTATCGTGTGTCTAGCAACATGTCCATCCTTCTATCTATTGTAACATCTTTATTCACTGTGCATTTCTGATGCGTTTTTCTACTGACAAATGCAGGGGCTGGGTTTGGCTTGATTTAAAACAGGTCAATTCAGTGCAGACACTGTGCAGCTGGGTCGTTATAAATCTATAGAGTTCTGGAATTTTTCTAACAGTAGAGATATTGGCTTGAGGTTAAAAAAAATGTACAGATTCATGAAATTGAGTCTCCATATTGAATTATATAGGCACACACACACACACACACACACACACACACACACTTCCCTTGATACCTTCTGTGTACCCTGTACTATGGTAGTATTCTAGAAATGTACAGTTTAATCAGTATACAAATTAAAAAAAATTGCTATCTTATGGAATTTACATTATACTTGGGGAGACAAATAACAAAATAAACATAATTAATCTACCTAGGATTTCAGGATGACCAGGGGGGTTGGAAGTCAGGTTGTAGTATGGTCTAGTAGTCAGAGCAAGCAAGCTGTCAGAGACAGCTCAACAGTTATGGCACTTGCTGCTCTTACAGCCTGAGTTCAGCTCCCAGTACCTGCACTGTAGCTTACAACCGTCTGGAACTCCAGTTCTGGGAGAGCCAGCACGTACTGGCACATACATAGCACACCGATATACATGCAAGCCAAACTCTCATATGTAGGAAAAATTTTTAAACAAATTATCTCTTTTAAAAGAGAGAGAGAGAGAGAGCACGTGTACAAGCCAGCAAAGCCTCAGAGGAGATGAAGGGGTAGGTGGTGTTGTGGATTTCTGGGGGCAGAGGCAACAGCTAAGCAGAAGTCCCTGGGCACCTCCTGGCATATCCAAGAAACAACAGGGAGCAAGTGACAGGGGAAAGGTTACGGAAGAAGTCATCAGAGCACGCGGTGGGTCCCAGGCAGTAACTTAGTTTCTGCCCTGAGTGAAGCAGGGAGCTGTGGCAGAGGTCAGAGCGAGAAGATGGCAGTGCATTGAATGAGGACGTGTACCAGGAGTTTTCAAGTGGGAACTCATTCTCATGGATTAGATCTTGGGACTAACGTGAGTGTGCTACCTGATCTCGTTGTTGTTTGGTAATCTAAATAAGACATGAATCTGGCTGGGGGTATGACTTGGTGGCAGAGCCTTTGCTTGCCCGTGTGCAAGGCCCCGGGTTTGATCCAGAGCACTGCCCACAAAGGAAGGAACAAAATATGAAGGGAAAAAGAAAGGAATCATCTCTCCTCAAGTAATGATAACACCAAAAGAAAGCAGGACCAGGAGTCAAGTTAGCAATCTTCTTAATGACTCCACATGCTCAGATAACAGGGACTGCCCTCCACTGGGGGCATTATTCACATCCCTGGGAGGGATGTCTAAAGAACCAAAGCTCCAGGTTCCCTGAAGTTTTGGCATTTGCCAAGGCTTGGTGTTTGTGGGCCTAGACACACTCATTGGGACTTCCCAGGGCACATTTGATGTTGATCAATGATAAAAGAAAAAAAAAAAAAACCACCTCACTGCTCTAATCCTTAAGCATAGGAAAACCCCAGTCTCAAGGTGATTCAATCTGTTGGCTAGAGGACTTGTCCTTTCACCCTAGAAAAATGAAAATGATAAATGATCACCTGTCTCAGGCAGACCTGGATTGGATGGCTCCAACCCAAGAGCAGGCCTATGGTACCCACTCCGTCAAGACTGTGAAGTTTGACTCCAGTGGATAAAGTAGCTCCTTTTCACATTGACACTGCATCATTATGATCTTTGTGAGGCGCCAACTCAAAGAAGGTCCTAAGACAATAGGAAATGCCCCCCTCCCCCCACCACACACACACCCGATCACCCTGAGCTCAAACCACTCTTCTGTAGCACCTTCAGAGCTACAAAAATCCAACAAAACTCCTTTTGTATAGAGAGAAGGTAAAATTGGCCATGATAAATAAATGAATGAGTAAATAAATACATGAATAAATAAGCAAGCACCATTTTGTAACGTTAAAGAGAGATTGCCTAATGCTTGGAATGCGACTGGAGGTTCGGTCCCAAGCACACACAGAAATGGTAATCAGTTCATTCCCAGAGGCACTGTGATGAAATTCCTCGTGGAGTAAACAAAAAGGAGAAGAGCATCAAGACCCAACAGGACTGATTGGGCCAGAACCGGGGAGAGGCTGGCAAGCTCGCCAGAAAAGTCATAGTACTGGTCTCAAAAGCCTCCCTGAGGCTGCTGGATTTCCAAAGCGCAGCCAGAGCAAAGCAGCACCTGAGAGACCCAAACAAGGAGAGTCTTCTAAAGGCCCTGTGCGTGCTATCACTCACCTAAAGAGGCACCGAGGATGATGAGGAAATGCAGACCTCCACAACCATAAAAATCAGAGGTTTCGAAGCCCAGAGTGACTAAAGTAACACTCACTGATCTTTCTTTCTTTTTCTTTCTTTCTTTCTTTTCTTTCTTTCTTTCTTTCTTTCTTTCTTTCTTTCTTTCTTTCTTTCTTTCTTTCTTTCTCTCTCCCTTCCTTCCTTTCTCTCTCTCTCTCTCTCTCTCTCTCTCTCTCTCTCTCTCTCTCTCTTTCTTTCTCTCTCTCTTTCTTTTTTAAGCAACATTGAATTAGGTCCATGTTAGCTTAAGATGTACAAACTCAGGCAAAATTCCAGTGTCCTCAACTCCTGTCCAAGTTTTGGGGAAGGAAAGCCAAAGAGCAGGAACCACCTGAATTCAGGCTCATTTGGTAGCATAGAGTTTACCTGCCCTGGTCTTAAAGGACTGTAGAACAAGAACCTGAATGGAAGATTACACATCAGATTGTTTTACCATCCTAAAAAAAATAATTTACTACCCTAAAAATTAGATTTGTACACATGTACACATACACACACACCCCACCACCACCACCAACAACAACAACAATAACAAAGAACCTCAGTGTACTTGCCCGGGCCTTACAGATAGAGGAATGGTAAGTTTCCTCTTGTATTTTTGCGCAGAAGAGTAAGTCTCCACTTTCCTTGTTAATCTATATTGGTTACTTTTCCACTGCTATGCTCAAACACCATGACCAAGGCAACCTATAGAAGAAAGGGCTTATTTGGGCTTACAGTTTCATCACTGTTTCAGTGGGGAAACCTGGCGGAAAGGTAGGCATGGTGACTAGAGCCAGAAGCTGAGAACTGAAGACTGACATCTGCAACCACAAACAGGAAGTTTAGAGAGGGAGCTCAAAAGAGCAAAAGTCATTAAACTCTGAAAACCCACCCCCAGTGACATACTTCCTCCAGCAAGGCCACACCTCCTAAGCCTTCCCAAACAGCATCACCAACTGGGGACCAAGGATCCAACTGAGAATGACCTCCTTGATGATCTAATCTAGAAGAGATGGATAGAAGCATAGTCTTGGGGCTGGAGAGGTAGCTCAGAGGTTAATAGCATTTGCTCCTCTTTCAAAGGACCCAAGTTCTTTACCCATAATTGACAGTTCATAACTGCCTGGAACTCAAGTTTCAAGGCATGTGACACCTGCTTCTGACTTCCCTGTGCTCCCATACGTGTGGCACACACACGTGCGTGCGCGTGCACACACACACACAAAAGTGTGTGTACATGTGTATACGTGTGTGTACGTGTGTGTGTGTACGTGTGTGTGTGTGTGTGTGTGTGTGTGTGTGTGTGTGTGTGTGGTTTGTTGGTTTTTTTAAAGAAACATTTAGTGTCGATATATACTAAACTTTATTCTGCTCACAGACTATTCTGGGGAATTTCCCAAGTGAAAATGATAATGGGACATGAAAACCAAGCCATTTCTGGAACAAGACACTCAGGGCTTTGGGTTTCCTAGAATTTACCTTTGTCATTCAAGTTAGGAAGGTGTCAGGATCTCAGAAGTCGCTACAGATGAACTCACTGCTTAACACCTAAGGAGCATCTTGCAAGCACCTCTCCAGGGAACCAAGGACAGCATCTCTCTTCCTGTATTTGATAGTCACCTTTTGGGATCCCCTAGAATTTAGGATGAATTACAGAACTAAATAATTCCATTAAAATCTTGTAGATTGAAAGTCATGCACTAAAGTGTTGGAGGATATTCAATCACACTGTGAACCCTGAGTTTGCATCTGCATTAATTAAATAAAATTAACCTTGGGTCAGGAGGCTGAGTTAGCAACTAGTTAACAGAAAGTAATCATAGAGCATCAAAGGGCATTTGGAAGAGAAGGAATGATGCATGGGAAGGCATAGGGAGGGATTTGGAGTGGTGAGGCTTTTTTTTGTTTGATGGAGTGGAAGGACACTCTCTTTGGAAGATTCCAGCAAGGAGAGAAGGTTAGCTAGGTGCTACTCAGCCTCTCTGAGCTAGCAGGTTTTCACCCTAGCCTTTGAATCTCTAGTCTTATTTATAAAGAAGGCAATAGAGATTTAGTTAAAGCTGCCTTTAGTGGCAATGGCAAGGCCAGTGCTTGGTACAGAATTCCTGCCAAACTGTGGCCTGAGTGGCCAGGTCACTGCCAGAGAAGCAGGCCAGTAACTGCAGAGTTGAAATTTCTGGCTGAAATAGCAGTAGATTAAGACACAGCCACTGTGCTGAAGATAAAACAACACTGAAACTCTTTGTTTTGAGTTGAGACCTGTGCCAAACACACACCTGTCATATCCCCCAAGAGATCAACTCAGCCACAGAAAAAACACAAACATCCCAGGGAAATTAAGTATTGCTTATGTCCAGGCAGCAGTGGCACACACCTTTAATCCCAGCACTCGGGATGCAGAGCCAGGCAAATCTCTGTGAGTTTGAGGCCAGCCTGGTCTACAGAGAAAGATCCAGGACAGGCACAAAACTACACAGAAAAAACCTGTCTCGGGGAAAAAAAAAAAAGTATTGCTTATGTGAACTGAGCACAAACACGCTTCTCTGCCAATTCTTTCACCTTAGAAGAGTTGAAGGAGTAAACAGTCAGACTTTAGGTGACCCTAGTCTGCTATGGGACGTTCTGTATGTTAAATGTGTTGTTCTGATTGGTTAATAAATAAAACACTGATTGGCCAGTAGCCAGGCAGGAAGTATAGGTGGGACAAGGAGAGAGGAGAATTTTGGGAAGTGTAAAGCTGAGGTAGAGAGACACTGCCAGCCGCCGCCATGAAAAGATGTTAAGATACCGGTAAGCCCTGAGCCACATGGCAACTTAGATTAATAGAAATGGTTTGATTTAAGATATAAGAACAGTTAGCAAGAAGCCTGCCATGGCCATACAGTTTATAAGTAATATAAGTCTCTGTGTGTTTACTTGGTTGGGTCTGAGCAGCTGCAGGACTGGCAGGTGAGAAAGATTTGTCCTGACCGTGGGCTAGGCAGGACCAGGAAAACTCTAGCTACACTAGTCACGCATAGGGTCCTCCAACAATTTTTATAGGTCTCAACCTTGACCATAAACACAGTTTAGTCATATGGGATACCACCTTTATTGATGAAATTACTAAGGCCACTCCACGTAGTTAAAAGGGAGGTTTGTTTTGTGGGGTAACTTACAAGTGAAGGGATAGGTAACAGGGTCTGGGAAAGGTGTGGCACAGTCCGGCGGTGTTCTCTGGAGAACTCTGCTCGGTCTACCTCCAGTGTCCAGGGTCCAGGAACCAAGAGAGCTCACGCAGCTGGAAAGACTACCCACTACACACCTTTGTGGTGGTTTGAATGAAAATGGTCCATACAGATTCATAGGAAGTGACATTATTGGAGGTGTGGCCTTGTTGGAGGAAGCATGTCACTGAAGTGGGCTTTGAGGTTTCAAATTCTCAAACCAGGCCCAGTGTCACTCTCTCTTCCTGCTGATCCAGATATAGGACGCTCAGCTGTCTCTTCAACACCTTGTCTGCCTGTGTGCCACCGTGCTTCCCACCATGATGACAGTGGACTAAACCTTTGAACTGTAAGCCAGTCCCAATTAAATGTTTTCCTTTATAGAAGATTCCATGGTCATGATATCTCTTTACAACAACAGAAACCCAAACTAAGACAACCTTCAATGTGGGTCTCTGGGCTCCCATATTTCATCTTTATATAATTTTACTGTTGGTTTGCATATTAGCACTTGGCCCAAAGATAAGAAGAGGTCATGCCATTTGCTGTTAATTTTATTCAACTTTGTTTTTTAAAATCAGCATATGACAGAGAGGGAGAGAGAGGTGGATCTCTGGAACACTTCTTAAATACAATGGGCTATAATTTATTCTGTCAACATGTGATTCATAGGATTTCATGAGTCATCTGACCCACCCTTCTTGTTTTACATATGAGGAAATTGAGGGTCAAGGGGGGAAATAATTTGTCAATGGTCACACATGTGTCTCATATTTATGCATGCAAACTTTATTCATACTAATTCCCACAGACCGGTTAGCTGATTTGTTATTTAACTCCATGCCTGTTCTTTCTGTGAGAGTGATTTCTTCTTTAAGGAAAACAGCAGCATTTTACAGCCAATAAGACAGGAAATTCAACTGGACCTGCCATTCCTTCTCTCTTTTCCGTGGTGTCGCGGGTAGAACCCAGAGCTGCAGACAAGCTGGACAAGGGCTCTGCCGGTCAGTTAGCCCCTAGCCAAGGCTGCCCATTTCTCATCTACCGTGGCCAAAGAAAGCTATAACAGTGAGTTTTGTAAATACTTCTATCTTGAGTTGGGGAAATAAAAGCCCTGTGATTAGGGTGTCAGAGTTACAAGGACAAGGACAATAGCCTCATTTCTACTAGGCCTATGCTTGGAAAAAGAAAAGTTTAGAATCTGGATTAAGGATTCTGTCTTATTTTATTATTTAACTAGAAGGATTCCTGGCTTTTACAGCAATTGAAGCTTTTGGGTTTAGACAAGTTCTCATACTCCATTCAGGTTGGTTTTGATCTCACCATCCCCTTGCCTCAGTTGCCTTCCAAATGCTAGAATTAAAGATGCATGCTATCATGCCACTCTGGAAATTAGATGTTAGATCAAAAAGTCAGTTCCTGTAAGATGCTGTGGTGGTGTCCCAGTTCCGCTGGTCTCCCAGCCTGACTCTGTGGTTTCTATATTCCTTGACTGGATCACTGGAAAATTCACATGTACAATAACATGGAGAGAGCATTCACATGCAATCCTGACACCGAGCAGTTGTCATTTTTTATTTCTATAGCAGTTTACCTGAGCCTGGGTAATTTATAAAGGAGAAAAAAAAGTCTTTTTAGCTCATGGTTCTCAAGACTGAAAAATCTCAAGATCAGGAGGCTACATTTGGCGAGGGCCTCATTATTCAGGCATGAAGGCACAAGTCTATAAACCCAACACTGAGGAGGCTAAGGCAGGAGGATTGCCATGAGTGGAGGCCAGCCTGGACTATAGTGTGAGACTCTGTGTCAAAAATATTTATACAAAGAAGATAAGATGGCATTAAAGAGGAAAGACAAGTAGCAAGTAGGTAGAGCAGGTGAGGCCAGTCTTGCTTTCTACTACTCATTCTTAGGCTTACTTATCCAGTACCACAAAATTTACCCATTTGTACCGGAGCAGCCAAATGCCTCTTCAAGGCTCTATACCAGTGGTTCTCAACCTGTGGGTCACAACTCCTTTGGCAACCCTCTAGTTCCAAAAATATTTACATTATGATTCATAACAGTAGCAAAATTAAAGTTATGAAGAAGCAACGAAAATAATTTTATGGTTGGGGGGTCACCACAACATGAGGAACTTTATTGAAGAGTCACAGCATTAGGAAGGTTGAGAACCTCTGCTCTACACTCTCAACAGGCAGTCTTGGGATCACATTTCAGCTTGGGGTGTGGGTGAGACAGTCATCATGCCTTAACAGTCAATGCTGTGTGTGGCTGAAGAAATCTTCCCTCACATTGCCTGAATTAGTGTGTCGAGCTCTTTCAGTTCAAGGAAATGTCTTCTACTTCCTACTCCATTTTTTCATAAATATGTGTATTTAAACTGAATTCTAAATTCTTCACACAAAGAGAAAGTATTTCATCCACATGAGGGGTCCTCAACCCTCAGCCTTGGTTACATTTGAGGTTGTATAAAACTTGTGTGTGTGTGTGTGTGTGTGTGTGTGTGTGTGTATGTGTATGTGTTTTCATCACAGGGTTTCTCTGTGTAACAGCTCTGGCTGTCCCAGAACTTGCTTTGTAGGCCATGAACTCACAGAGATCTGCCTGCCTCTGCCTCCTAAGTACTGGGATTAAAGGTGTGTGCCACCACCGCCCCACTTTGGAGTTGGATAATTCTCTGTTGAAGGGACTATCGTGTGGATTGTAGAATGTTGACTGGAACCCTTGAGTTCCAAATGTTGTGTGCTAAGTGGCATCACACCCCCACCCCCAGTGTGACAACCATAAGTAAGGGCTGAGCTGATCTTGGTGGAGGATCACTGAGGAAACAATGGAACGAATAGGATGTGATTATGTCTGTGGATATGGGTGCGTATATGTAATATACACATGCATATATCTATACATATACATATATATGTAAAAAGAAAGGAAGTGATCCAAGGGAAGTGGTTCATCCAACTGTGGGGACTCTGTGGAGCCCAGAAATCTCAGCAGCACTTGAGAGGGTTGTGCAATGTTTGAACGCAGTCCAGAGACAAAAATCTCTTCTTCCTGGAGGAAATGGTCTTTTCAAGGTCTTAAGCTGATTGATTGAGGCCCACCACTCATAGAGGGTCATCTTCTTTGCTGAACTTCCTGGATTTAAGTGCTCATCACATCTACAATACACATTTACAGCAATACCTAGACCGACATTCAGCCAAACAACTGGCACCATAGCCTAGCCAAGCTGCTACATAGAATGAACCAGTGTACTGGTAAAAATAATCGTGTTTGCCTATATAAGCTCTGTTTTTAGTTCACAGTGTTTTCTAGTTTACTAGAATAGTAATACTGATAGTATAAAGTCAAGTGATAGTGAAATATATAATGTCTTATTACCTTTATGATTAAAGATACCCGTGGTTATAATAAGTATTTAATAATAACTCAATGATCACCATTTACTGGGTCCTTCCTACATTACCATTACACTAAATGGCTACTGTAGAGTGTCACATTCAGTCCTCAAAACACTTCCATGGGTTAAAAATGACTATCCTCATTTTAGAGGCAAGAAAGCTGAGCCTTGGGAAGATTAATTAAGTGGCCCATCTATTTGGTGGCATAGCTGGAATTCAGACCAACCCCAGGCAGCAACATGGCTGTGCCCATGTGTCTGTGTTGCCAGAGCTTGCTATTGACTTCTGGCTTTGTTTCTCCACATCTTCTTCTACCCTAGTAGCGAAGACCATCACATTATTTATTAGCCAAGCTTTCCAAGGAAATCAAAACTCTTCTACCTAAGCCCTTGCTTTCCAAGTTGAACTTCTTTTTTTTTTTTTTTTTTTTTTTTTTTTTTTTTTTTTTTTTTTTTTTTTTTTTTGGTTTTTCGAGACAGGGTTTCTCTGTGTAGCTTTGCGCCTTTCCTGGAACTCACTTGGTAGTCCAGGCTGGCCTCGAACTCACAGAGATCCGCCTGGCTCTGCCTCCCGAGTGCTGGGATTAAAGGCGTGCGCCACCACCGCCCGGCCCAAGTTGAACTTCTAATATCCCTAATGTGCACACACACACACACACACACACACACACACACACACACACACACACGGACATTGTATCCTTTTATACTGTATCATCTTCCTCTGGATTTTTATCTTGAGCTAAATTCAGTATTACACATATTTCTACCACTTCTGCCACTAATAATGATTTGTATAATAGCAATCTTCTTGTGTGATCAGCAGAAACAGCCAGCTTAAGTTATGAAGGACCAGTTTGTAAAGAAACAGAGAGATGGCCTATCATGCCATTTTTATCTTTCTTACCTCTCAATGTTTCCTAAACTTTGGTCATTAATCTATCACTTTCATTATTGTAGCCATGTTTTCATGATTTTATTATGCTGCCGTTACACACTAGTATTTTAGAAATACATTCACTGTTCTAATTTAAAGCTGCTTTTGAATTTTTGTCTGAGTCATGTGGAAAGCCAGTATCATTTGTTATGAGTGGGAGGTAGCTGTAAAATAAATAGCAATTACTAGTTACCTAACATAATCATATAATATCGTTAGTTTGGTAAATATTTCTTTAATTGTCTAGATATAGATTCTAGTGTCCTATCATTGATGGAAGTTCTAGATGCTAGAAGAATCCCCAAGAACAATAAACTTTCTGGGAAAAGGTCCAAAAATGCAGGCTTCACAAGACTCCCTGAACGCAAGTTACAGAACCATAGACTTAGAGCAGAGCATAATCAAGGCTCAGCCTCAGCACTAGGGGCCTGAAGGCAGAGCAGCCATCCCTGCAGGTGGACAGTAATGGGACAAAGGAGCCTCTCCTGACCTTGGTCATCTCCCAATGCCTGGACCTGCCACGTTTGCTGCAGTCAAGCAGACATTTGGTTTTGCTCAGCTATCTCTTGTGTCCTCATACGCTTTCTGTTGCCATGATGAGCACCATGACCCAAAGCAAACTGGGAAGGGAAGGGTTTATTTCATCTTATGCCTTATGGTCTATCATTGAGGGAAACCAAGGCAGGAACCTGGAGGCAGAAACTGAAGCAGAGACCATGGAGGAATGCTGCTCTCTGGCTTGCTCTCCGTGGCTTGTTCAGCTGCCTTTCTGATCTAACCCTGCCCAGGGAGGTTACAGCCCACAGTGAGCTGAGTCCTACTACATCAGTTAGCATTTAGGAAAAGCGTTCCCGGAGATAAGCTCGCAGGCCAACCTGATGGAGGCAGTCCCTCACCGAGGTTCCCTCTTCCCAGGTGTGTCTAGGTGTGTGACACAACTTGACAAAAACTAACTGTGACACACTGTGTAACAAACCACCCCAGAGTTTAGTGGCTTAAGACAGCAACCAAATTGCTTCTTTATCAGTCTGGAGTGGGCAGGGTTTGTAGAGTGATACCATGGGATCAGCTAGAATGGTTGCTTTAGCCCTCTTCTGCTAGAAGTTGAGTTGGGGTGAAAACTCCGAGAAGGTTTCCTTCATCTTTCAGGAAAGTTTGTGATTATCCACACTCTCGTTTACTTTCTCTTCATTGCCTCTCTTTCTGTCTCTTCTTCTGAGGCTTCTTCATGGTGTAGAAACCTAAGAGCCTCCATTTCTAATATGCTATCCTCCTACCTGCGTGTGATGGGGAAATGCCCCCACAAGCAGGCATAGGGATTTGCAGCTCTTAATGACCTGCTTCATTCTCTTAGCCTAGCAAGAGAAATCAGTCTGCTTCTCAAAGCAGGGAGTGGCACAGAGGCCGCCAGCCTCTTTCATCTGCCACGCTTGGTCTCACTCCCCAGCACCACGGTTGCTCTCTATTTCTCCATAGGCAAACCATTTCATTCCCATTCTGTCCTCAACAAGAGGCAATTAACAGTATTTACCCCACTGGGTAGATGGTTGTGAGGATTAAGTGGGAAAGGCATATGAAGTGATCCAGAGTGCCAGGAAGAGTGTTTGCATTCTGCAGATTCTCAGTTTCCTTCCCTGTCTGCCAAGAGCTGATTTTCCTGTGATGCTGGGAGGTTCTATAACCTCGGTCTTGAGAACCGAGGTCCTGGGATGGAATATCCAAGCACAATAGAAACATTAGCTACCAAAACACTAAGAAAAGGGAAATGCCTTCAGATAATAGACTCCAACCATCCCAGACTAAACCTGTGTCCATGCCAAGATGGAGGCTCTCGCTTGAAAGGTTTATCTTCAACAGCTAACCTTTAAACATTCTCAGGGTCTGTGTTAGAAATCAAAGAAAGGAGCCAGGATGTAGCTGTTAGGAGTCTGGTCTTCAAATGATAATTTTACCGATGGGCTGTTTATTCAAGATTCTCAACCTGCCTGGTCTCTTGAATACGGATACCAAAGAAGTTCTTTCTGCTGGCAGTCTCCAATCACTCATTTAATTGAATGGACCACTTATTAATAAAATACTGAAAGTTTTTGTTTGGCATAAATTATGTATTGTAGACTAATAGTTCTCAACTGGGAATAATTTTGGTGTCCCTCTCCTATGTACATCTTAAGGCATTTGGGGTTGTTACCACTGGGGAGTGGGAATGGTACTCCCCAATTTAGTGAGAATAGGCCAGAAAGAGATGCTGCAATATAGCCTAGGATGCTCAGAGTGCTCCACCGCAGAGAATTAATTCAGTGGCCCCGAATGATAACAGTAGCCAATAGTTGAGGAGTTCTGGCCTAAGACATCTATCTTAGACATACGATACTATTTTCTTTAGGAACAGATACCAAATTTGGATGATGCCGGGCTAACCCAGAGCCCCTATAGCCATTTAGTTTGCTTTGTTAAGGACCACGACCAAGAACAACTTTGGAAGAGAAGGTTTATTTGGTTCAGACATCCCAGGTCATGGTTCATCATGAAGGGAAGTCAGGGGAGGAACATGGAAACCAGAACTGAAGCAGAGGCCACGGAGGAGAGCTGCTTACATGGCTTGCTCGGCCTGCTTTCTTGTAGAATCCAGAACCGTCTGCCCAGCGATAACACTGCCCCCAGTGGGCTGGGCCCTCTAACATCAATCATTAACTAAGAAAATGTCCCACAGACTTGTCTTCAAGCCAGTCTCATGGAGGCATTTTCTCAGGTTGAGATTCCTTCTTCCCAGATGACCCTACTTTGTGTTAACTTGACAAGAAACGAACCAGCACAGTAGCTGAAGGACGAAGCAGACTTTTTTGTTTTACCCATCAGGTAACGTTCCTGGTAAGGAACCAAGAACCCAGAGCATAGGACGTATATATGGGGAGCAGTTACTCCTTTCAAGCATGGACTCCAAAAGCGCTGCCTTTTCTACAGTTTTAAGGTATAATGATGAAGATACGTATTCAGAAGCAGAGTGGAAATGAACCTAGACAACACATTGAAAACAGGACCACTGACATCATCCCTCGACACAGTCCCTGCTGGACCCCAGCCAACCCCGCTATATGTAGTCCCAAGTGTAGCCTAGCCCACTAGAACTGGGTTTACTGCTCTGTGAAACCAAAGGAGAGCAGCAGAGCCTGGCTCCTGGGGCATCCCTGTATCTCTGCATGCTGCAGCACTGTGACAGAAGGAAGAAAACTGGGTGGTTTGTGACTATTGAAATTCTGGGGTTGAAAATGGCTTTTGAAAAGTAAATTGAGGGGCTGGGGTGATACCTTCCATGGGTAACATGTTTGCCTTCCAAGCATGAGGATCTGAATTGGATGCCCCAGAACCCATCTAAAAACAGCCAGGCATGGTAGCAAGTGCTTGTAATATTAGCACTGTGGCTTGCTGGCCAGCCAAGCCTCCTTGCCGAAGCTCTAAGCCAATGAGGGACCCTGTCTCAATAAAAGGTGGACAGTACCTAAAGAATGGCAGGCAAAGTCGCCATTTTCCCTCCGCATGCAGGCACATGCACCTCACACAGGAACACACACACCAAAACAAAAAGTACTTCGAGGGGAAACCTCGCGGCATGGAGAGCAAATGCCCTCCTGATGCATGTAACAACAAGATGGCGAGGTTCCCTAGAGCAAATGACACCGGACCTGAAAGAAAACATACTGAGTGGTGCCTTTTCTGTAAAGCAAGCTCTCTCAGCCCTGGCATTATTAGTGACACTGGTTTAGGGGCTGGTGCTGTGTATTGTGGGATAGTCTCCTGCATACCCAGCCTCACCGGATGCCGCCCACTCCACATCTGTATCTCCAAATACGGCCAAACGCCTGGGAGCAACGGAAGAAATCGGACAAAATTGAATCTCCTGATGCAAAGAGCAGGGGAGGGAGAAGAGGGGAATGACACCGGGGAGGGGACCCGGGGGGAGTTCCGGGGTGCTAGTCATGTTTCCTTATTTCGGTGAGACCACATTTTGTGTATTCACTCTGTTAGATGTTCGCTGAGTCAAACCCTATGTTTTTCACAGATTCCCCATTTATGTCTAAACTTTCAACTTCTCGTTTTCCTCACTGTGGAATAACCAAACTCCTCTCCAACAAAGCATGACATGTTTCCCTTTCAAGGACTACGGCTGTGATCAAATGTATCAACACAATTTTATGGACACTGAAAGCGAACAGTCGTTTGAGTGAGAAGGAAGTGGTACAAGAGGGCTCGGGGTGGGTGTTCTGTGAGAAGCACCAAGTCCGCGCCTTGAAAATCGCCTAAAAAAGCTCAGAAGTCACAAAATCGCCCTAGGCCTTGATCTTCGGCCATCCTTGTGCCTCGTTCTTTTCACCGTGTACAGCTGCAGCTGTTTCTTGGTGTTCCAACTCACTTGTGTTGTTGAGGGGGTGGGGTGGGGTTGAAACTTGTGACCCTCCTGCCCCATAACCACACCCAGCCCTGCGCATAAAATTTAGGAAGACATGAACAGAGAAAAGAAACTTAAACAGTTCGTTGGACAAAGAGTTCAGTGGTGGTGGTGGGGGGCAATGCACACCACGGCCCAGCGTTTTCCAGAACTCTCTATTTCTCAGCATTTGTTGCTATTTTAGAAGATTAGGTAAGAGTCCACAAAAATATAGTGCAGATAAGTATGTAGTTCCTAGCTCGATTTCGGAGACTGAAAGCTAATGGAAAATGAAAATGTGTCCTACAGAGTCCTAGGCCACCACGTCCTGTAGCCACCTCTATACTTGGCACGTTGCCCGTAAGGTGGGGTTCCACACAGTTTTACAGATTGCATTGTTGAGATTATCATGAAAGGGTTCCGCTGGCCACATTTCCCTTCCTTGTTATGATAACTGTCAAGTTCTCTGCTGATACTGACCTACTGGTTTCCACAATGAGTCGCTGCTGTGGGAGGAAAAAGGATCTTTGAAATGTCTGCATCCTTTAACTGTGTCACAGCCCCAAGCCCCACTGGAATGACCTCTGAGGGCCTTGTCAGGTCCTTTCCTTGTGCGAGAACTTTGTTTTTATCTCATATTGTTTTAAATAACTAGGCTTGTGGCGGGAGCTTGGAGCTATTTTTGCCCTTTCAGTATTATATTAATAACGTGGCCATTCTGTCTCAAGCTACCTGACACCTAAGTCATTCTGTTATCACAGCTCTGCTAGCATACGGTGCTTGCTTTTTATCTTTTAATTCTGTCATTTGCTCCACTTTCTCACACTTGATTTTATCCATGCGCACACTAAGTTCTGCCACTCGGTGCCTGATTCAAGATGTCACTCAAATCAAGGACACCATGTACATTAATTTCCTTTCTCATTGCTGAGACCAAATACCTGACCAGAAACAAGTGAAGAGAGGAGGGATTCATTTCCACTCACAGGTCAAGGGTTCCAGTCCATGGCAGAGGGCAAAACACGGCAGTGGGGGATGAGCGGCACAGATAGGAACTACATCCTGAGCGGCACAGATAGGAACTACATCCTGAGTCCTCTGAGCTCTTCACTTAGGATTTTCCCTTAGATGTTTGCTGTGTTTCTGGAAAACAGCCATCACAAGGCCACAGTGTCCTTGCTCTGAGTTTACTCTGGTCTTTTGTTCTCTTGGGGCACAGAGCTTTAGAGTCACAAGAGATACAAAATTATGAAACTAGTTAGAATGTGGGGGCAGAATCGTGTCCCAGAGTTTCTATCTTAAAGACAAAAGGTGGCATTTCTTGACTTAGCATAGAACTGTAGCCTGTGAATATTAGAAGGGTGATCCAGAATGTGTCCCTAGATACCTCCCTTCTTTGGATCAAAGGATGTACTGAAGGGCTTGGTTGTAGCTCACTTTTAGATTTGCCTAGCGTGCACAGGACTCTAGGTTCTGTCCTTGTACCAAAAAGAAAAAGAAAGATAGAAAGGAAGGGAGCAAGGGAGGGAGGGAAGAAGGAAAAAGAAAGAAAGAAGTTGTAGTAAAGTAATAACAATTATTTTATCTTCTTATGTGAATGTGCAGGCTACAGCCAGAAGGGCCAAATCTGCCCACATTCATTTATGTAGTGGTCTGTGGTTGCTTTTAAGATTCTGTATTGAGTAGGTATGACAGAGTATGTAGGGCCACACAACACATTTACTATGTAATCATCACACACACACATGCATACACACACACACACACACACACACACACACACACACACACACACAGGCAGAGAGAGAGAGAGAGAGAGAGAGAGAGAGAGAGAGAGAGAGATCTTGCTAACCCTTTTCAATGATGAAAATATTTCACTGTGCCTAGAGACTGTATAAAGTTGTAATTGCATGAACCGTATTGTCCTCATATTTAGTGTTTACTTATACAGGAGAGCCCCACCCCCTGAGAAAGTCCTCCTCATACAGCTCTTCCTATGGGGGATATAAGGGACTCAATCACTAAAACACTTCCCATGCAACTAGGAGGACTTGGATTCAGAGCCCCAGTACCCACATAAAGCTGGGTGGTGTGGTGCATCCCTGTCATTCCAGCACTGAGAAGGTGCTGGCAGGATCCCAGGGGTCCTTTGGATACCCAGTCTAGCTAAATCAATGCGCTCCAGATTCAGGGAAGAGAAAACCCATCTCTAAATAAACAAGCAAACAAGGAAGAAAATGATAGATAGACCTATCATAAATGTGGATAACACTGTTCCATGGGCTGGGTCCTGGAAACTGAGCTGAGGAAAGGGACTGACATGGGCCTCTGGGCTCCACACACATGCACACGTACCCACAAATACACACATGCACACACAAAAGTCTTCATGTCATAGATCTTTGGTAACATGGAGGTTTTAGTCCCTCTTACCTCATCTTTTGTTCTTTGGTTCTCCCTCCCTGCCTCCCCCTCTTCTCTCTGTTTTTCTCATCTCTTCCTATACTCTTCTCCAATGCCCTATCCCTCCTCTCTCACTCTTCTATATTCCCAGTAAAGAGAAGCTTAAAAAAATTTAAAAAGACCCACAAGGTAACAACATGGTAACATATTACATATCAGCATGTTTCTGCAGAAGACCAGCTGGGTTGGTCATGACTTTATGGACACACCTTAGCTCCTGATAGGTTTACATCCCAGTATCCCAGTATCAGCTGAAAATGTTATAGACAAAAATGCACTTCATACCCCTACACTATCAAACACCAGGGTGTGCTCAGAACACCTAATGTTACCCTATGGCTACTCAATAACGTCGAACACAGTGCTGATTTCATAATGAAGGTTCATTTAAGAAAGTCATTGCAATTTTAAAACCTTTAAATCTGAAGTCAAATTTCAACTGAGTGCTTATTCATGTTGCATCATCATAAAATTAAAGCCTCATGATTGGAATCATTGTAAGCTACAGTCTCCATTTGTCTTACAAAATGCCTTTGTCCAAGACCCTGAGAGATTCAGGCATGTACTAAGTCAGAATGGACTGATGGACACACGAATCTGTAATCTCCACTAGCCCGCTATAGCTAGAAACGGCCTATGGCTTAGACAAGATCATCCAACTATGTCTCTGCACCACAGCCTGGGCTTCCCTTTCCCCATGTGATGCTGGCTGGGTATGAACTGAGAGCTCAAAACAATTCCTTCTTCCTATAGATGGTCTTGAATTTCCTGCACCCTAGCACCAGCTTCTAAAGAGCCAGAAACACCTTCAGAGAATGAGAACACAGGGCTTCCAAAGTGCAAGTGAACAGTGTACCAACTCTGCATCCTTTATGCCTAGTTATAAAGGAACAAGGGGCTAGTGTACATGGCTATCACACAGAGAAAGGGTCTAGATGATGGGTTCTCAACCTGTGGGTCAAGACCCCTCTCGCAAACCTCTATCTCCAAAACTATTTACATTACAATTCATAACAGTAGCAAAATTACAGTTACAAAGTAGCAACAAAAATAATTTTATGGTTGAGGTTCACCACAACATGAGGGCCACAGCAGTAGGGAGGTTGAGAACCACTGTTCTAGATAATTGGCATGGGGTGTGTAAAGATTTCAGACCTGGGTGCAGGTTAAGACCATGATGGTTCTTTAAAAACACCTTTAAAATCCTGCCAACCTCTTCCTCCCTTAAGGGATTCACAAACACACACACATACACACACACACACACACACACACACACACACACACACACACAGGCCACTTCTCCAAGCGCCATCTTAGCATGATAGCACTGTGGCGGTTCTGCAGTTCACTCTGGCACCAGGTACCTTTTCAAGAGCTCCCTCCAGGTTGGCAAAAGACCTTCATCTTACTAATTTACCAGGACAATTAAAGACAAATATCTTGATATCCCTCTCGGTTATTTGAGCAACTTTGTCTCTGAGGACTCATCACTACTATGTTGTAAAGGCACGTTATAATCTGTCACCAGAAACGTTGGGAATGCCTGGAGGACGAGCACGTCCTCAGCCCTGTGTCACCTCACCTTACACATGCCTAGTGTACCCTGGTTGCTGTTGAGTGGGTCTACCAATTAGTTCGCTAATCAGAGAAGGGTCAAGAGGGGCCCTTTATTTTGTGGGCTGGTCATGAGACCCATGGTAAAGTAGAAACTTCCTCCACGCTAGGCAGGATGGATGGAGATCATTTTCTCTCAACCCTGGGGACAGTGGAGGAGGGTAGCGCACACAGCTGCTTGAAATTTTGCATGTGTGGCAGTGGCTTTGGGCCAGACTGTTGCACTTTCTGCAGACTCAGCCCCATCCACGGACATTTTCTGGCCCAAAGCTCCTTGCTCAGATGTTTCCCGCCACACTGACTACATTTGTCCCAAACATGTCTCTCTGTGAATTGAAGAAAATACAAGATCTTAGGAAGAAAAAAAGGGCTTTCTTGGGCAAGGTGGTTCACATCTCCGCGTCTCAGCATCATGAGGGCTCCGCGTGCATCTTTTGGAGCTATTGTTTTTGCCCGTGAAGACTGAAACACATCAAGTTAGGTGGGCAAAGTGGAGACGGGCTTTAAATGAGACACTCTCTGACCTTCAGAGCCTGGCTGGCCCTTTATCCCAGCGCTGCGGCAGAGTGGCTGAGCCGCACATGTCCCCATCTGTTCGGCAGCTGCCGAGCCACAGAAAGGGGCGGGGTCTTTTGTAGCACCGGGGTTGCACCAGGCCTGGCTTGCTCATACACTGCATTTGGCACTCGTTTCTGTAAGCACTCAAACTATTTTCAAGTAAGCCCCTGAGATTTTTTTTCTTCCGAAGAAAAACATTCTCTACATTCCCATCTTCATTTGGGCATAAAGATGGGAGCGTTCGCTTTGTCTCTAAGCCTGGTGCTTTTGTTCAACTTAACAAGTGTCTGTTGAGTTTCCACCACATGACAGGCGCTGCACGGTGGACTGTAGGAGAAAGGATGTCAGAGCTGCCACGATCCTCCCCTTCTAGGAGGCTATGTCCTTTCAAAGGGCATCAGTTATAGGGCAATAAAGTAGGTACCTGTAAAATCTAAGGGCTAAAGTGCTGTAGAAGACAGAATAATAATTCTGGTGTGGTGGCAAGCAAAGTTTCCTTTTCAGTATGGATGGAAATTAAGGTTTTAGGAGATAAAATGTTGCCAAAAAAATTCAATAATAGAGATGTTATAACTTATCTACCTATATTAAGTACCATTTGTTGGTATTAAATATGTATTATGTGGCAGGCATTCTGTTGAAAGATTTGTAAAAAAAAAAACCTCATTCATTTCTTACAATCATATACATATGTGTGCATATATACATATATATTTATATGAATGAAGTATGTATATGTTCATGTGGGATGTGTGTACATGCATGTGAAAGCCAGATGTCAGAACTAGGTGTCTTCCTTATTTCTTTGAGATGAGGTCTCTCCTTGGGCCGAGAACTCACCCATTCCGCTAGGCTAGCTGGCCAGCAAGCTCCAGGAATCCTCTTTGTCCCCCTTCCCCAGTGCTGAGATGACTGGTGTGTGCCACCATCCCTGATTCTACATGGCTACAAACTTAGGCTCTCATACTTGGACAGTCAGCACTGTACAGCGAAGCCATCTCCCAAGCCTCCAAAAAATACATTTTTAATTTTTGCTACACGAAGGTTTTGATTATTAGCTTAGAAGTGTTTTTTATTTAGGAAAAAAAATTTCATTATGATTAAAATGTTAATACCACTCAGAGGGTGTATGCCAGGAATGTAATGTAAGTCAGCATGGCAGAGAGATGGCAGATATCCGTGTTTATCACTACCGTTCACAACAGCCAAGATTAGAAGGGAGCTAGGTACCCAATAGTAGATAAATGGGTAAAGAAAACATAGCATCTGTACACAATGAAGATTTATTCAGCTTTAAAGAAGAATGTAATTAAGTCCTTTTAAGAAAAATTTATGGAAACAGACATCATCGTGTTAAGAGAAATAAACAGACTAAAAAGCTAGATATGTGTTTTCTTCTCTCATATTCAGAATTGATATTTCTACTACACAACAGATGCATGCATCTACATATGACAACAGACAGAAGGGAGGCTGTGGGGAGGAAGAAGAGGAAGGTAACTATGAGGGAAGAACAATTATATAATGAAAAATAATAATGAGATCTAAGAGCCAAGATTGTAGAGCTCAGTGGCCCGGTGTTTACTTCATATGCACGAGACCCTGAATTCAATTCCCAGTGCTGCCAAAATTTAAAAAAGAGAAGAAATCCATTACTGGTGCACTAATTAAAAAAACAATAATAAAAAAAAAATATGCTAAAGTATCACTCCAAGAGCCAGTGTTGGGAAGAATGGATTTTGAAGAGGCAAAGCAAACTTCACCTTCAGAAGCGTTTCCAGCTTCAGTCCCTTTTCTTTATTATGGTTTTGTTTCTTTTTCCTGTGTGCATGTGAATGTTCCCATGTGTGTGCACCTGTGTGTGGAGGCCAGAAGACAACCTCAGCTGTCATTCCCTAGGCACTGCCCACCTCGTTATTTTGAGACAAGGTCTCTCAGTGACCGGAACTCATCACGTAGGCCAGGCTGGCTAGTCATCGAGCCACAGGAATCTGCCCGTCTCTGCCTTCCAAACACTGGATCGTACAAGTTTCACCACATCCGGCTTTTTAAACATGGGCTCTGAAGTTCTAGTTCCGGTCCTCCTTGCAAAGGCAAGCATTTTACCAAGTAGGCTATCTCATAGCACTACATGTCATGGTTATCTCTCTGCTCTGCAAGATTATTAGTGGACAACTGTGCTGGCTAGTTCTTACGTCCACTTGACACACACGAGGGTCATCTGGGAAGGGAGATTTTTCATTGAGAAAATGCCCCCAAAGGGCTGACCTGTAGGCAAGTCTGTAGGGCATTTTCTTGATTGACATAGGAGGGCCTAGTCCAGTGTGGGTAGTGCCACTCCTGGGCATATGGTCCTGGGTGCTATAAGACGATAGTCTGAGCAATCCATGATAAGCAAGCCAGTAAGCAGCACTCCTTCATGGCTTCTGCACCAGCTTCTGCCACACGATTTCTACCCTGTTTGAGTTCCTGCCCTGACTTCCCTCAGTGATGGACTGTGGTGCGGAACTGTAGGCAAGAATAAACCCTTTCCTCCCCAAGTTGTGTTTGGTCACGGTGTTTTGTCACCACTGTCGGAACACTAAAGCAACATCTAAACCTCAGATTAATTTAATAGTTCCAAGAGATTTGAAGACATGTGAGCATGCCCGAGGTACAACCTTGGTGACTCCTTGCCCTCAACGTGACTCAGGCTGCTGTGCTCCCCGAGGAAGTGTGTCGCGGAGGCAGAAAATCAGTCCCTCTGGAAGGAAGCCTGTGGTCTAAGCATTAGTGGAGGTTTTTGATGGGCGCTCTCATGGTAGGCTCCAGACTCCTCCTGCAATGAAATTACCTGAACAGTTACCATTTTTCAGGGTTCACCTTCTGCTCTAAAGGAGAGGAAGAGAGCATTGTTTTGGCAATACAGTTGTCTATTAGTGTATACATCGAGATAATAACCCCAGAGGAGCGGGGGAGAGGGAGCAGGAACCTTTCAAATCAAAGGACAAAGAAAACAGCTCCCAGAGAGGTAATTTTTCAGTTTTCCTGATTTGCTTAGGGAGAAATCGCCCTCCAATTTATTACGATTTGAAGGGGCCATGAATTCCTTATTTAGAATTAATATAAAAATGACGGAAATGCATTCTGCTTGTCTCTAAACTTAGAGCCTGCTTGTATAGTGCACTTGTTAAGACCCATGAGTTAGTAAAGCTTGTAATGCATGCTGTATGGTTTTCTCTAAATGATAATTATAGGTCATTCGGAACTACAAATTACATACACTAAAAATGTTAACTTAATTTAGGATTACTGGCTGGATGAGGGCTTTTCTCCCCTAAAAGCAGGTGTAATGGGAACGGCGTTGTCTGAATATGGTCAGTATGCTAGACATGATGAATTGTCATAACCACATTATCTTTAAATTTGACATCATTTTGCGGATTCTCCTTGCAAATGCTCAGCCTGTTGTGCATTTTCTGTGATTTATCCTGAGCAGATAAAACATTAATGGGGGAAATCTAAACAAATGCCTTCCCTGGATCCTCCAGCATGGCTGTTGGCATTGGTCTACCCTAGAGTATCAAGCTGCAAGCTGAGCTCCAGCAGACTCCTGCATTCTGAGATCAATCAGCATTAAATCAGAAACATTCATCATGATTGAACTTGAAATTAACTGCACCCTCTGACTGAAAAGTACTTACTTATAACCTTTCAGTTACTTTCTATAATGAAAGATGGCAATGAATTAGCCATGATAGCCTGGAGAAAGGCGCTTAATAAAGACGGGGCAGCTGGGAGTCAGGAGCCGAGCTCCTCTCATACTGATTTCATTGAGGGCCTCTCTCCCCCAGAACCACGACCAGAAGAATTCCTTTCCTCAAAGCCGTAGCTGCTTGTACTTAGAGGCAAATAGTTTGGAAAATCTTTAATTAGTCTTAAAATTTGCAAAGTGTCAGGAGTCAGAAATCCCCGGAGGCCAGCCGCTCTCCGAAATCGGTATTCGAAACAGAAGCCAAGGAAGCAGAGTAGCGGCTGAGGTTCTCCCATCAGGCTGCTTGGGTTAGAACCCGGATTCCAAAGCTTCCTGGGCCCGAGACCTTGAGAAAGTCTCACAGTCACGTGAGTCTTGTTTCTTCATCTACCTGGTGGCTATAATAGTCACAGGTCAAATTGGAAAGCTGCTCTGCAGGTAAAGGCTATTGCCACCCAGCCTGACAATCCTTGACCTATTCACGGACCCACATGGTAGAAGGACAGACAGAACCAGTTCCACAAATGCCCTTCTAACCTCCACATGTGCACTGTAACACACGTGTGCACGCTCACACACAAAAACAGGGTGTGATCTTGAAGCAATAGTACGTTATGGGTGTGAATACAAATTTTTCACAAAGTCTCCTATCTAGAAATAATCTGTCTATGGGGACATTTGGCAACATCTGTAGACATTTCTGCTCACCACAACTGGGAGGCAGGGCTGCTGGCCTCTAGTGGATGGAAGCCAGGGATCCATAGGACAGCCCCACAGCAAAGACATAGATGGTCCCAAATGTCCCTTACACCAAGGAGAGAAGAAACGTTGAAGTAAACAGTGGGAGGAGAGGCTTGGGAGCAGGGGATTCATTAAAGGGGAGCTGAGAGGCCCTTGTAGAGGGAGGAATACATGGGAGGAAGGAGTGCATGAGTGCTCCCAGGCAGGACCAGGAAACCATCTCCATGGTCAACCCAAGAAACAAGGAGAAGTAAGAAATCGCAGCTATTTGGATGTGGCTTCATGCCTATGGTCAGCACTTGAATTCTTCAAGCCTCTGAGGTAAAATTGCTTTCCCCAGGAGCGGTTTACCTGGGAGGCCACAGGAGCTGCATTTTCTCCTGGGGCCTGCAGGTCAATCCGGAGCCCAGGCTATGTGGAATTGTGGTGTCAGTGAAGTGTGTCTTTGGCCCTATCTCTATTTTTTGTTCATCCTTTGCTGTTCCCGGAGATTCTGTCCTCCTCACAGACACTCTGAAGCTGCTAACTCTCCCATGAGGCTAGTTTGTGACCATCAGTCTTCTGTCAGGAGGCTCCCTGCTTCGAGAACACCCCCTCCTCCATATACCCTACAAGAATCTTCTTTCTTTCCGTGCCCACCCCCACGTGGGTATCAGAGCAGGAATGACACAGAGCCCCTGATGTGGCAGTGCTCAGTGGCTGGCAGCATGTTCCTGTGAGGGTAATAGTGTTACGTTTTGAACCCCGTGTGCCTCAGGCCGGTCCCACTGCTAACTTCAGGCACATTGAGTGTGTTAGTTTCTGTTGCTGTATCAATCCTGAAATGATCATCTTATAAAGATAAAGGTTGCTTTTGGCTTATAGACTTGGAGATTTCTGTCCATGGCTATTGACCCCATTGCTTTGGGTCTGTAGTACTACATGTCAAACATAAGCACATGACAGAGCCGTCCATCTCATGACTGGGAACAAAAAGGAGAAGACATGAAGGGCCTGGGACACGACAGTCCCCTCAAGGGCACAACTGTAATGGCCTAGGGTCCTCTTACTAGGCCACCTCTTAAAAGGTTTCTACCGGCTCCCAGTAGTACCAGGCTGGGACCCAGTCCTTTAAAGTATGGGTCTAGAGGACAGTGAAGATCCAACTGTGGCACTGGAAGAGGGAGGCGAAGAAAAAGAAGAAACAAAGGGATAAAGTGGACTGCCCGAGGTTACAGAGCTGTGGAAAAGCAGAAATGGAGATTGGGGAGATGGTTCGGTCCAGAACATGCTTGCCAGACAAGCACGAAGACCTGAGTTTGACTCCCAGAACATGCATTTTAAAAAGCCAACCATGGCAGTACATGCTTGCAATCCCAGCTCTGAGGAAGCCGAGGCAGACAGATTCCTGGGGCTCTCTGACCTGCCTGCTAGCTCCTAAGATCCTGCAGGTGAGAAACCCTGACCCAAAACAAACAAACAAACAAACAAACAAACAAACAGGTGGACAGCCCCTGAAGAATGACACCCAGGGTTGATCCCTGCTTACCACGTGCATGTTTGTGTATACGTTCCTGTGTGTGCATGTTTGTGTGTACAGTTGTGTGTGCAAGGCTAGGGGGCATGAGTGTGCAGGTCAAAAGTTGGATGTCAACACTTTTCTCAGTTGCACTCCACTTTATTATTTTGAAACAGGATTGTGCTGAACCTGGATCTCACGACTCGACCTCCCCAGTGTTTGAATTACGTACATGCACTGACACGTTTCGTGTTTTCTGTGGGAATCTGAAATCCGGTCCTCACTGGTACATTACGGCTATGAGTATTCTGACTTGTAGGCGGTCTACTTACTAGTTTGACTATTATTTTAAGATGTCTCACTGAGAATCCAGTATTACCCTAACTGTATGACTCACATTTGGACCTAAGGATCTTAATCATCTGAAAAACTAAGAACATCTCAGATTCTAGAAATTTGTCTCAAGCCTGCTCCCTGAGGAAGGTAGCAGGCATTTTCCCTCCTGCTGCAAGCACCTCTGGAATATTAAAGTTTTACTCCGTGTTTGCATTGAGTCATGTGTTAAAAAAAAAACACATTGCATTCCTTTGACATAAGACAAATGCCGTGTGTTGTGTTTACATTTAAATGGTGGATAAGAACAGGGAGACCACGCTCCAGTCTGAGAAAATACTGATGCTGCCATGTCAGAGAGGCAGGTTATGGTTTAATTCATACCTGTGGATTAAAGAATGAAAAATGAGCCCACGTCCATGCCTGACGTCTGTGTAAATGGTGCATATGTACCGAAGCCTGTCTGCCTTCCTTAATGTACTTGGGATAAAGTAAATAGTGGAGGGCTCGATGTCTTGCCTAAGCCTAACAAAGCTGGTGCAGCTGCAACCCAGATGGTCTGGGGTGGTGGAAGGTCCTAGGGGCTGGAGAGAAGGGGTGAAAGCCAGAAGATGTCCTGGAGGTGTGGCATGGAGAGTGGAAGATACCCTTTAAATGCCCTTGCTCTGGGATTATCTTTATGCATAATGGAGAAGTGGATGGTCTACAATTTGGAAAGATGCCTCCACCTATCCCCTCTCTGGCAACCCTGCCACCCCACCTCCCTCTCCATCCTTCTCAGAATTCACAGTGTCTCTTTTTATCCATTCACTCTTACTTTAGATTTTATTTTATTTATTAGTTTTGTGTGTACATGTGTATGTGTGTGGTGTCTGTATGTGTATAGTTACGGGGGGCACAGGTATGCCGTAGCTTACGTATGAGGGTCAGAGGACAACTTTGTGGAGCCAGTGCTCACCTCCCATCTTTATTCAGATTACAGGGATCAAACTCAAGTTGTCAGAATTAAGCAGCAAAAACTTTTACCAGCAGAACCATCTCAATGGCCCCTACCCAGACACTTTTATTAACATCTATTAATTGTACAACATAATGGCTTCTTTGTCACAGGGTCTGCTGGTAAGATGGTTGATGCAAGTGTGGCAGTGTATACATCCTATGGCCATAGCTCTAACCATTTCTCCCCATCCCACCTGCACCTAGGCTGAAAGATTCAGTTGCATCTTTTTCCTAGCAAGTGACTGGAAACAGTCCTACTGCCAGACAATGGGTGAAATAAGACATTGAATTTTGTATAAGCGCTATGACTTCTCATTAGTAAAATAGGACTAATATTGACTGCTTCTTTCTTGGAGTTTCATGATGATTAAATAAGAAGACTTGGCAAGCAGCAGTCTGTACCTCACAGCTGTTCCTATAACCACTCCTATCGGCATTACTAGTTCAGAGATGCTACCCAGCTGTTAAAAGGCAAGGTCTATGATCTTCAGTAACTGAGGCTATCGGGGAATCACAAGTGCAAAACAGGAAGTAAAATGTGAATCTCTGTTTTGATTTGCACAGCAGTGTTAGTTGCCTCTGAAGAACACACTCACCCACCTTGTCTGAACAAGCCTTACAGATACCTGAGTGGAGTTGCAAAATGCAAATGTGCAGAAATGATGTCTGTAGTTTTCAAAGTATTCAAAACATTATATAATACCTGGGCATACATTTGCGTGTAAAAACGTACATATGTCAGCAGGACCACAGAGTAAGCACCAAAGAAGGGGATGAAAGTTGCTTTGGGGGTGTGTGTTTGTTAATGTCTTCCAACACAAAGTCTTGGTTAGGGCTGGAGGAGAAAATGCTTCAGGGGCTCGGGAAGTGGCATGCTCAGTGAAGTGCTCGCTATACAGCTTGAGGATGTAAGTTTGTTTCCCCAGGCACAGCAGCCTGTGCCTGTAAGCTAGCACTGGCGAAGCAGAGACAGGGGGATCCCTGAGGTTTGCTGGTCAGTCAAATTCAATCAGCAAGCTCCAGGTTTGCCGTGGGACCCTGCCTCAGAAAAACCAAGTGTAGGTGATTAAGGTAATTAGAGTGTTGAGCGCTAGCCTTCACAAGTACACATTTCACACTCAACCTCATGTGTGCATGCATGCATGTGAATGTGTACACACACAGAAGGAATATTTCATCTGTTATGAAAACTTCAGAAAAGGGGGGGCCCTAGGGGAACCTTCTAGAACAGATGCCTCATCTATGGAAGACAGGCTCAAGGCTCTCTGAAGAGAGGCCAAAATCAACACAGCAGAGGCTTTGGGGAAGGAGTCCTGGGACTCAGATGAGCACTGAGGAGAATTAACATTGCAGGTCAGTCTGGATGAAGGGTCCTGGGGATGAGTGAAAAGGATGTAAAAAGGTTTCTCGAAGGTCTCATCAACATTAAAATTCAACCTGCAAGGGTCTCAGGCTTTCCCGCATCCATTGTCTCTCAGGGGTTTCTGGGTTGGCTTCCTCACCATCCAGGGCCCTCAGTTGTGTTAATGCTCACAAGAGTGACAGGAGCCCTGAGAGACAGCATGAAAGCTCTAGGTCTCTGCATTAGAAAAGACTAGGGCCTTCAAGAGAAATGTCAGCAGATCTAGAATGTTACCAGTCAGGAAGGAGCCGTGCCTGAGGGAGTATATTAGAAGAACAGATCTCAGAGAAGCCGCTGGATAAGGTTGCCCTGCAGAGGCAGGGGCACTTCCAGACAAAAGGGCCGAATAAGGTTGCTGTGGGTTACAGATGTCACCCCCTTTGAGCAGCATTGAGGCTGCCAGCAAAATGGAAACTGATCTTTAGGATTTCCTGCACGTCAGATTTGGCATTGTGCTGACTGGGACAGTTGCCGGAGTTTATACACCCCTGAGGGTGGACAGAGAGACACAGGCCACTCTGAAATGCTGAGTTAGAGTCAGGGACAGAGCCTGGGTGGAACCTTCTCCACCTTGGACTCTTGGCCTGCTTCCTTCCTTAACATCTTCCCCTTGGGTCTCAAGCAAAGATGAAATTTAGGGGCTGTCCTGTGAACCCCACTCCTAAAACTACTCCCTCTTACCAGCGTGACAGAAGGGTTCCACAAAAGCTCCAGCCACCCGCCAAGAACATACTTGTTGGGTTTTGTCTCTCACTTCAAGGCTCTTCTCTGCCTTGCAATAGAACTAAAAACTAGAAATGAATGAAAACAGCATGTGTCAGATCTTGATGGCTCAGAAAATTAAACACATCCATATACATGTGCATGTGCACAGGTTTACACACACAAACACACACAATAGGGCCACACAACGTAGGTCTTTAATCTGTGCTGGCTTCATAAGGACCGACTACATCTCATGACTGACTGAAAGAAAGTGCGAGGGTTTCTCTTGCTGGAATCATCCAAGGTGGGCCTTGGCTTTACTTGCCCTGCGTTCCCTCAACCTGTCGAGTGGGCTTTATCAGCTGAATTTTTCAGACAGATGAGCATAGTGGCTGACACTCATTTGCCAAAATGTACCTATGTGTCACCTTCACAGAAGAAAGGAAATGGTTCTTTCGACTGCCACACACGTTGACGAAGAATAAACAGCCTTGTTGAAACTGGCAGAGCACGTGACTTGCAACAATGAAAGCCTTTGGTTTGCTTGCTGTAGCGCAAAACTATGAGAAATATTTAATCTTTAAAAATACACAATGGTATCATGAGTTAGCTGCAGGTTCAAAGACAGTACAGTTTAACTTGGTGTATTTAAAATGTAGTGCTTTTGTATATTTCCCAAATGCAAACAGCAGAATATGAGGAATAACTAAGGAGCACTAGACCATATCTTATCCTTATAAAAATGTCTCCTGTGAATGTTAACCACATCTCTCAGTATTACCGATAGCAGAAGACATAGACAACGAGGTCATAGAACTGTGTGGGCCTACCTGGTGTGCGGTCTCTGTCAATTCCATGTGAGGGTTTTATAAACTTTAGGTACCAGTCTTCTGCTTTTGAGCAAGGAAATAAATCTAAATGTTTATAATTTTCCCGATCTGTTAGATACTCAAGGTTTTAAAAAATTCTATTTTTTGACACAATAGTTCTCTCTCTTAAAAAAAGAAATAACCAAACGAGATTATTTATAGGGTATCCTTTTGTCTGTTTTAATCCATGTTTGATGTCCAATTGTGTGTATATAAAACTGTTAGTTTTATATTGTAAAATTGATATGTGTTCACTTTAAAAGAATTTTATGGTGTGTGTTTGATTCAGCTATAAGCAGCAGAGTCTTAAACATGTGGGAATTTATTCTTTCTTGACAAGTCAAGAGGCAAGCTGTAGGACAGTATTACCTACTAGAACTTTCCACGATGGTGGATAGTTATGTCCAATTCAGGAGCCACTAACCACAGGAAGCTGTTAAGCACTTTTGAGATGAGGCTGGTAGCAGGGCTGAGAAATTGGATTTTTTTACTTGGTATAATTTTAATTAAAATACCCGTGTGTGACCTGTGGCACCAACATTGCAGACAGTAGAATGAAAACCAGCAGGCTGACATGAAGGAAGCTCATACCTGTTCATCCTTGGGCAATTTTGAGGAAAATGAGGAAACAGAGTAGCTGAAAAAAAAATGATACCACCTGGCAGATAATAAGCAGAAAACAGCTTCCAGATCAGACAGTTTTAACTGTGTCTCGCTCCCTGACTCAGCTCCTCCTTAACTATGTGACCCCAGTGAGTTATAAAAGGGCCCAAGGCTCTAATTCCCTGTCATTAAAAGGCATCCTTCACCTCTCAGCCCTGCTGTGTGACTTGAGACCATCAACATATCCCCCATATCATTACAACGCTCACACAGACCTATGGACATGACATCTATTCCTGTGTTTCCAGAATATTAGAGTGGGGCTCAGGACAGGCTTGCACACCAGTAGAGGGGTCCATCAGTACTGACTACCTCACTGCTGTCACTGGAAAGGAAGAACATCTCATCTGTCTGTCATCTGTAGTGACATATGGTCCAGGTACATCTGCTACCCCTTGCTGACAGATTGAGACATCCATGGAACCTGGTGGACAGAGACCAGGACAATAAGCAAGGACCCTGGTAGCAGCCCTCTAGACCGGGAACTCAGCATTCCAGGTACCACAAAATGTTTCTAGACCAGAGTTTTCCTCTTCCATTTTTAAGGTTGTTTTTCTAAGTAGCACACAAAGTAAAGGGTTTGATTATGACATTTTCCTACGTTTCGTATCTGATCTGCCCTCCCCAACTCTCCTGTTCCTCTACTCCCCTCCTGCTCCCCCTCCCTGCAGGAGCCGGAAGTTTCTATTAGAATTCTTAGTGTTCCTTGTCAAAATTATAAATTGGGCCCAACTAAACATGGAATCGGAACCTGTGGGGAGAGACATCCCACAGACTTCTGGGCCTACAAGCTCACTGTGCAAAGAAGTATTTAAAGACCATTGGCCAAGAAAGACTTTCGCTGAGTAATTATAACAACTGGGTCACCCTGGGCTTTCTAGGACCTCTTGTTGAGGGACACCGACTGACAGGAAGTACAAAGAGGAGTTCTATGTGCACGATTGGTAACAGACTGCCAGCAACATAAAAGTTCCAGGGAAAGGAAGAAAGGAGTGCGTGAGTAAGTGTCTGGGCATTGCTGAACCAAGCTCTGATGGATGAATAGGTTTCACCAAGTTGCCAAGATGGTACAAGATACTCAAGGGCAGTGTCCCTCGGGATTTAATGCACCTAAAACTCTCCCAAGGTTCCTGTTAAGAAAGCAGGCTCTGGCTCCAATGTGCCTGTTTACCTGGACAGCATGGACAGGGGAGGGGCCTCGCTTTGAGCAGCAAAGCCTGGCAGGTGGAAAAGGCATCCGTCCTCCTGGTGAGAGGAAAGGTTGCCATCTGAGTTCTCTTTATGAGTTTTCCTTAATGAGAAGCCACTCCAGCTTGGGAAGATAATTACCCATTGTTAAAGAAGCCAACCAGGCCCTGCTTGTGTCAAAAGCCGCCACAGCCACAAGCAACCATCAACTATTCTAAGCATTCAGTAAACTCGTTAGAACAGTTTAGTGGTTACCGTTTTTTGACTGTTTCTTCCTTGCTTTTTCCTTTACTTCCCGGCATCTTTGCCACAAGCGTATGTTTTTTATTGTTTGCTCAAATGAAAAAGCAAAAGGACATATTTTCTCTGAAGCTCCGAGGGTTCTCCTTTATTGTACACCTGGGGGCAGCTGTAGAGAGGGCTGTCTCCTTGTTCCTTTATCCCTGGGGACTGCCAGAGATGGACTCTCTCATTGCTGTATGTCAACCTATAAGAAAGTGTCCCTGCAGGTGCTGGGGACAGAGCTCAGCTGATAGAGTGTTCGCCTAGCACACACAAATCCCTGTGTTAAGATCCATCGGCACCCCCAAAACCCAACGTGGTAGGGTATACCCATAGCCCTGGCACTCAGGAGGTGAAGGCTGAATGATCGGAAATTTACAATCCTCCTCATCTGTACTATAAGTCTGAGGCCAGGCTAGGCTACCTTAGACCCTGTCTCAAAAGTAAACAAAACGAAGATGCCCCGCTATAATCCTATCTCCAGAGTAACGCCTTCTCTTTGTCACACCCCCTAGAAGGTGGGGAGGACATAACATTGGTCATGAACACGAAGTTTCCCAGTATGCAGAGCTAGGTTACAATCCAGACTGTGAGCCAGGCTCACCCTTGCAATTTTGGCACTGAGGCAACTGAGACAGTGGGATCACTGTGAGCTCAGAGCCTGCCTGGGCCACATTGCAAGTACCAGGGCAACCAGGGCTACACACCAAGACCCTGTCTTGAACAAACACAAATAAAACAAAAGCAATAAAATCCTAGCTATAATTAAGGTGTATCACTAACTTCTCTGGGGGGGTCGATGTCTTCACAGGTGGAATGCAGATAACAAGGGACCCTATCTTGTGCTATTTCTGGACGGATCGTGTAAACCAGTGTAAGGAAGGGCACAGACTTGCACACTCCAGCCATGCCTGGCTGACCCAATGTGATGCTCACATGTCTCCACACATGACCTTCACCATTGCTTCTCCCGGTACCATGACCCTGGCCGGGGTCCAAGGCAACCCTGCTTGTATATCTCCTCTAAAGGACTCAGTCTTGTTTTTACAGAGCAGCAGAAACACCCACACTGCTCATGTGTTCTCTTCATGTTTCATTGTGAGCGTGGAAGACAAGGCTGCCCAGGAGAAAAAGGACAGAGCACGCTTGCCAGGGGAAGCACAGGCATATGACTCACGCACACAAGCAAGACTGATTCTTCTCTTCAGGGCTTGGCTTCCTTAACTGTAGATTATATCTAATTTACCTCACGGAATTGAAATAACTACTGCTCTGTGTCCTGCAGTATAGTGTCATACTGTCACAGGGATAGGCTGTCCCGTGTTCTCAAAGTCTTGTGATTTGTCCTATAATGGATTGAGGACTCCTGGGTTATGCCTTGAAAAGCTTAAGTAATTCACCCATTTCTTCTAGAATCAGTTTTCCTTCAACAACCACTCTCCCTGTGCAAGTCTCTGCTCTGAGTATGAAGGTTGCCTGCCACACTCTGTTGAAGACAAAGCGTTGCTGGCCATGTAGGGAGCAGATCTTGAGGAAAGAGGAAATAACTAAGCTTTAGCTGATTTCTTCTTCCTAGTTTATGTGTATGTTTGTGCCAGTGCACATGGAAGACAGCACTCAACCTAGCCTGTGGGCGCCATCCTCTTTTGCCTTTTGAGTCAAAATCTCTTCGTGGGCTCTGGGACCAGTCAGTGGGCCATTTGTCTATGCCTCTCCAGCACTGTCATCGAAGGGACTGGTATTCGGCATAAGATACCCCAAGACCAAGTTCTCAGCACAAAGGAGATTTATTTGCCCTAGAGGGACAAAGGGCTGGGAGAAGGAGACAAAGACAGGAGATAGAGCATGAGGGAGAAGGAAAAAGGAACACGGGAGAGGAAGGCTATTTGCTCCAGAGGGACAAAGGACTGCCTCTGGATGGAGAAGAGACTGTGGAGTGCCTGCTCCCACCTTTTGAAGGGTTCTTATGAGGAGGAGAGAGGGATAAGAAAATATTAGATAAAAATATATCGAAGAGGAGAAAGACAGAAACACAGGGTAGCTTCGGGAGGACCCGGATCAAAACCCAACAGTCCCTTCTGCGGCCCCCTTCTGCTTCTTCAAAAGGGCTTTTTATAACAATGTCAAGGGGCGGGGCAAAAGACCTCCCCCTTGCTAGATCAAAGCACACCACACTGCCAAGTGTAGACTCTTCCAAACACCTGGTAACCACGCCCGTGGTCAAATCATCCCATTACGCAGCCCTGCTGGGTAAAGCAAGCTCAGAGTCTCTGACCCTGAGTAATTTGGGCCTTCACAGGAGACTGGCATGGCTCAAAGATAAATGATAGTTTATAAAGGTAAAATGGGAAAGCCTGTGTTAGAATGAGGTGTTTAATTTTAATTGGGCATGTTAATTAGGGCAGCCAAAAGGGGGCTTTTGATTGCTGGACTTAAATATTTTGATAGCTGGGCCTTGTTAGTCAGCCTCAAGAGGAGGAAATGGCCAAATAAAGAAATAGTCCTTGGTGGCTAGCTTTAGGGATGTAATCTAATGGTTTTTAGCAAGGCAGAGGGAAGTGGGAAGAAGGGCAAGGCCTGCCAGAGCTGTGTTTGCCATGATCAGACCGGCTAGAGTGCCTTCAATAACTACAGGAACACATCGCCACACCAGCTTTTAATGTAGGTGCTGGGGCTCGAACGCAGGCCTTCATGCTTATACCTTACTCACTGAGCCGTCTCCCCAGCCTTCATGCTGACTTACATACTGTGAATTTTATTTCCTAAGGTTACACTTTTCAAGCTTACAAAGACTTGTTGACTCTTTTAACTACTATTTCCCAATTGCTTTCTGTGCATATGGAGCAAATATACCGAGGGTACATAGACCCAGAGCAGCATGAGAACTGCTGTGAGGCAATTTCTATGAGGCAAGGCCCAGGGGCAGCATCTGGCTCTAAGGGTGACCCTTCATCAAAACCCCAGATGTGCAAAAAGAGTGCTGTTTCTCCTTCTGCACTGGGTGATCTTGGGGATGGGGAGGCCCTCCTCTGAGACTGCAACAGGAGTTAAGAGCATGCCTCTGCCCTGCTAGTCTGTGTTAAACAGAATAAGTATGAGGCCTCCCTTCAAGGGGGCCCCAGTCCATTGGTGGGAGAAACGGCTTCTAAGTCAGGTTGTAACAATTTCCGTCAAGATGTCAGAGCGGTGCTACTGAGGAGATGATAAGGAAGACCAGGCTGGCTGACAAGAAGATATGTGAAAAGGAGCAGGCAAGTATGCAAAGAAGAAAGGAGCAGGAATATGCTCAGGTGGACAATGTGTGGGCCTGGGTGGGTGGGTGGGAGTCTCAGAAATTCAATGGGGGAGACAATGTGAGAATCCAATTGGGTAGCACAGGATGAGGTGGGAGGAAACAGAGCTTTGTGTGGTGATATTTTATCTGTGTCCCCCAATAAAGTTTATCTGAGGATCAGAAGAAAAAGCCAGCCACTATAGTAAACACAGAAGTCAGGCAATGGTAGCACACGCCTTTAATCCTATCACACAGGAGGCAGAGATCTGTCTGGATCTCTGTGAGTTCAAGGCCACACTGGGAACAGAGCCAGGCGTGGTGGCACACACCTTAAATTCCAACACTAGTTAACCAAGGAGGTCTGGAGGTCTGCACAGACAGACAGGAAGTGACAGAGCTGGGCTGGAAGAGGAAGTGATGTACCTGGGCAGAGAGGAAATGAGTTGGCAGAACAGAAAGGCATATAGACATGGGTATACAGGAAGTAGGTCTTTTTGGAAGCTGTGGAGTTGGTGAGGTGAGGTTAGCTGTGGCTTTTCCTATTCCTCTGATCTCTTGGGTTTTAACCCCGATATCTGGCTCCAGGTTTTTATTTAATAAGACCTTTTAAGATTCATGTTACAGCTTTGTCACACAATCCCCATGGCAAGGATTTTAAAGAGTAGAACCTCCACCCACACTCTGTAATGCTTTGAGTGAGGTTTGTTCCCACTACAATTCATGAGGAGGCTTAATTCTCTAACATAACAATAGTAAGGTAGGGACATCTTCAAGGGAGCTATTTAGATCATGGGGCAGCACTCTTGGAAAGAATTAACATCAGTCTCACTAGTAGTAGAGTAGATCTCTTGGGTTTGGATTAACATCAGTTCCCAGAGCCCAGATGCTATGGAAGTTATGGATTTGAGCTGCTGGGGCAAGGACTGTGCCACAGTTTTCTAGTAGCATCATTCAGTCTGGGCCAGGATTAGAAGGGATGATGTGTGGGGTTAGGCAAGTCAGATGCCACCAAGGCTCCAAGATATTGATTGTGGATCCAGGTTAGCCAAGAAAGAAGAAAATGACTCAGGTTAAGGTTGTAAAAATAAAATGAGATGAAGTCACAGAGCCCATGGGAAGTCAGACAAGGGCCTGTGGGAAGTCCTGAAGGGGCCTGTGGGAAGTCCTGAAGGGGCCTGTGGGAGGTCATGAAGGGTGTAACATGAATCTTAAATGCTCTTATTAATAAAAACCTCGGGAGCCAGATATTGGGGTAAATTCTGAAAGATCAGAGAGACAGAACAAACCACAACAAACCTCACCTTGATAACTCATCTGATCCTGTTTCCACAAATCCTCAGAGTGAAAGCCTCTGAGTCCTCATCCGAATAGATCTCAGCTGAACTGCTGCTAAAAGCCTAAAAGCTTAAAAAGCCTCTAGTTCCTGGTCCTCACACCTTATATACCTTTCTGCTTCCTACCATCATTTCCTGGGATTAAAGACATGTGTCTTTCCCAAGCAAGACATGAGATCTCAAGTGCTGGGATTAAAGGTGTGAGCCACCATGCCTGGCTGTTTCCAGTGTGGCTTTGAACTCACAGACATCCAGATGGATCTCTGCCTCCGGAATGCTAGGATTAAAGGCGTGTGCTACCATTGCCTGACCTCTATGTTTAATATAGTGGCTGTTCTGTTCTCTGACCCCCAGATAAGTTTATTGGGGTGCACAATACATCAACCACAGAAGGGCCCTGTGGGAAGGATGGACGGGGAAGTGCAGACCGTGTATGAGAGAGTTCATCTCTATTTGATGTTGAAAGCACAGGGCGAAGGGGGAGCTAGGACGGAGCCAGGTGGTCTTGAAGGGGAAAATCCTTTCCTTTAACTTAATCAGTATTTTGTACACCTAAGTGAGCACAAAGACAGCATGCTGATGCCTTTTTACCAATGATCTTAAGCTTCCTACAGCACTGTTGCTGCTCTCTTTACAAATCCACACAGTCCATTCCCTCCCTACCCTTTCCTGGACAGCCTTCGCTCTCCCAATCTGAGGTTTGTCACTGCTAAGCCTAATTTTGATTTTGCTCTTTGTACCTCAGTGCTTAGATGTCGTGTGCCATGTTTCTAAATGTCATATATGTGGTACGCCTCTTACTTTACCATAATATGCCTTTATTGTTGAACTTGACTGTTAAATGTTAAACTTGACTAAGCTAGGTGAGTATGCACAGTGATAGGCCAACATAAGTGTTTTGAGCCTGTTTCCAACAGGCTAGGCTAAGCTATGATATTTGGCAGTTTGAGTATATTTTGACTTAGAGTTTTTGAACTTAAAATGAGTTCACTGGGACATAATTGTATTGTGAGTCAAGAAGCATGCATGTGTGTGCATACTTGTCTGTGCACGTGTGTCTGGCGGTTCATATGTTCATGTGTGTGTTTGTGTGTGTATGCTCACGTGTGTGAGCATGTATATGTTTGTGTACTTTCATGTGTTTGTGTGTGTTTGCATGTGTGCCTGACTCTGTGTGCACATATAAATGTGTCTGCATATGTGCCTGTATGTTGCGTATGCTTGAATATGTGTAGTGTTCATGTGACTTTGCCACATAGTTTTCAATATACAAATATACATTGTAGCTTGAGTTTTCCTGCCTGGCCCACAGTCAGGACAAATCTCTCTCACCTGCCAGTCCCACAGCCACTCAGACCCGACCAAGTAAACACAGAGACTTATATTGGTTACAAACTGTATGGCCGTGGCAGGCTTCTTGCTAACTGTTCTTACAGCTTAAATTAATCCATTTCTATTAATCTATACCTTGCCACATGGCTCGTGGCTTACTAGCATCTTCACATTCTGTTTGTCATCACGGCGGCTGGCAGTGTCTCTCTGACTCAGCCTTCCACTTCCCAGCTTTATTCTCCTCCTTGTCCCGCCTACACTTCCTGCCTAGCCAATGGCCAATCAGTGTTTTATTTATTGACTAATCAGCAACACATTTGCCATACAGAACATCCCACAGCAATACATTGTATCATTTTGCCCCTTAAAGAATAGTCACTCATTTCCGATTTCTCTCAATTCCAAGCATTGCTTCAGTGAACATTCTTGCACCTGAGTAAGAGTTGCTCTGGACTAACCTACCACTGAAACCCTTGGGTCATACTGCACAGGCCTCTTTACCATGGCTAGATGTTGCCAAGCCACGCCTCTAAGAAGTCATATACATTTGTGTTCACTCCAAGTCTGTTTCCATTATGCCATAGTATTTATCATCACTACTGACAGCACTTCATAATTGTGTGTGAAATGATAATTGCTGTATTGGCACATATTTCTATGATTACTACTCTGATTAATCATTATTTTATATTTTAGTGGGATTCATGTCTGCTCTTGACCCTCATACCTATGAGTTCTGCATCTAGAATTTCAACCAACCCCAGTAGAATATCAACTTGAGAATGGCGGGGTGCACGCAAGGGGACCAAGGGAAGGCATCTGGAGGGGGAGGGGATAAAGGGAGGAAAGGGAACAGAGAAAGTGACGTAATCTTATTTCAATTCAAAACAATTTTTAAAAGAACAGAAAACAGTATTTGGAAAAATTGTGTCTGGGGCAGGGGACTGTCTGGTAGAGTGCTTGTTTTACGAGCATGAAGACATGAGTTTGATTGCCCAGAACTCTTCTAAAAAAGACACCAAGCTGTAGTGGTACATACAATCCCAGTGACAGGGAAGCAGAGAAGGGGGAGTCACTGAGGTTCCCTGGCTAGCCAAGCTAGCCTTCTTGGCAAGCTCTGGGTCAGTGAGTGAAGGGTAGATGGATGGGCTGATCCAAGGTTGATGATCTTTAGCTTCCAAGCACATAGGCACATGAACCTCCATCTGTACATGTGCATCCACTCACAGGCCCCAACACACAGATAAATACACACACACACACACACACACACACACACACACACACACACACACACACACAACTGTGTCTCTATTTCATGTGTACAATTTTTTTCTTATTATTCTCTAAAAATGCAATATAATGGGTACTTACATAGTATTTGGTATTACAGATTATCTGAAGATGATTTAAAGATGGTAGGAGGATGTACATAGGCTATTACAAACACTGCCATTTCATGAAAGATACTTAATCACCAGTGGATTGCCATCTGCAGAGGTGCTAAAACAAACCACGATGATACTGAGGGACAACTCGTGTTTGTGTATGTGGGGGGTACATTTCAGAAATGTAAATATGAGTCTACTTTATTTCTAGACTATCACAGACTTTGAAACTTAGTATATTGAAAGCTCAAGACAGAACAGTGTCTAGAGGAGCTAGACATTCTAGAATGGCCCTGAATTTTACACCAGGGCATTAAAGAAGTGAAGGATATATCACTTAGGAACTTTGTAACCTGGGAGGGAAACCACCTGCCTCTCTGTTCCATTGTTCCCCTGAATGAAAGAAACGATGATGTGAGCAGTTCCAAAGATAGAGCCCGCCACGTTCCTTTCATTCGGCTATCTTTAGCTCACTTCAGTGGAAATTTCTATGGAGTGTGAGCGCCCATGTGCACAGCAAATGTTGAGGTCTTTTGGTCTGACAGTCTGAGAAAGCGGAAAAACAAATGAACCACCCTCAGAAGGAACCATGGAAATAGTCAGCTTCTCTGAAAGTTCGAGAGGGCTGTTGCCTTGTGACACAGTCCAGGGCAGTTCTAATTTATCTCAAGAGACAGTGTCACCAAACCAAGACTCCCAGACCCTGCTGGAGCGTGACACTGACAACTGTAAGCAGTTTTTCTTTTCTCTCCAATTCTCCAGTTCGTTCTCCGAGTTAACTCAACAGATACGTTTGTCTGCTCTATGAACCCTTTCTATTTGTGGAAAATATGTGGTTTTAGGCCTGAATTCTTTCCCCTGGATATGTCCCATGTTGCTATTTATTGGGTATTGCTACTTATTGGGTATGCCCCCCAAATTCCTCTTTTAGTAATCTTTGATGGTTTTAATCAGGTTAGTAGAAAATATCAGTCAAAAGATTTGTACTTTGCCCTGAAATTCAGTTACTAGGTCTTTTGTGTGTGTGTTTTTAGCACCAGTTCTTAGAGTCAGGGTGTCTGAGTTTCCACTCTGTTGTCAAGACACTGAACTTCACAGCTAGGAAAAGTTGTTTGTCTCCCAAGATCCTTCAGGGGCTTTAGGAACCTGACATGAGGATTGAAATTTGAGTGCCCACAAAAATATTCCCTTTACGGGACGCTAGGATTCAACTGGAAAGCAAAAGGCTTAAGTAAGCTTTAACAATCCTAGCAAACCCCCACCCCACCCCACCCCACCCCCGCCACCCCAGCTACTGGTGAGATTTCACCAAATGGTCCCTGCCATGGGGGAGGGAAAATATTCCTTCAACAATAGCCACCAATGTGAAAATGCTGAGCTGCAATTACAGCTCAAGGAGATGCCCAGCTGGAAATATTTGAAAGAATTTTGATACCCAGTGGAAAACTCTGGAAAGGTTCTGGGGTTAAAGGTCACGTGTGTGGCCTTAAAATCTATGCATAACAGGGGTTGTTTTTCTATCAGCACATGGCAGGTGAGTCGTGGACATTGCATCTGCCTCCTTGGGGAGCTGACAAAATGTCAGGACTCTAGGCCCGGCTTAGCCTAGCCATCACTCACTTCAGACCTTGTACAAACAGTTTCAAGTCCCCCAGCCCTTCCTTTCCATTCCGGCTGTTTTTGAAGTTAAACGAAGTCATTGACCATCACAAAGAAAATATTCGAGGCATTGTATGGGGAAAGGGGTGTGCAAAATGTGACTGTTTACTTTGCTATGTTTGGATAATAAACAAATATTCACACCTGTGGTGGGCCTCTGGCTGATGAAGAACCTAGCCAACTATTTGAGACAAACATAATTTCATACTTTTCATAACTGCAAGCCACTTCAGCGTCTATGGCCAAGACGGAAAATTAAGGCACCAAGGAGAGAAAGTAAAGCTGCCGGTGGGTCCTAAACCACAGGTGGCAACTTGCTGAACTGGTTGGACTCCGGCCCTGATCTGCTGATGCCTTTCACATCTAGATTCTCCGATCTTGCTGGAAGAAGCGGAGAGATCTATAAGGCGGCATTTAGAGCACTGATGCTCTTGACAGATTGCCCCGGCACACACAGAGAAGAGGGGGTGACTACTCTTCACACAGTAGTCAAGCCAAGCGTGACAAGTGGAACAAAAATCGAGGTCAGGAAACCCGACACGATCAGTTTAGTAAACAGTGTGGCCTAAGAAGCCACACTAGGGGCCGTTCCTTGTTTTTAACTGTGGTCAACCCAGTGGCATAGTAACTCCACAGTACCCAAATATTGATTGGGTTGCCAACACCCACTCCTAAGGTAGCTGACTCCATAGAGACAGCTCCTGTCAACAAACAAAGGAGTCCTTCGCGGCTTCACGTGCGCAGCTAAGTGCATCTTCTCAAGAGAGCGTTGAAGGTAATCACCTGACTATTTTTAGAGCCATCCAGGATACTGGTGCCCTGACATTTCTCTCGAAGATCTGTGCAGAGTTATTTACTGAACTTGAATTTCCTGGAATTCAGGGTTGGCTTAGGGACCGAGTTAGTGGCTCACCGTTGCCAACACAGTGGCAGACATGACCAACAGAGTTCCTCCCTCCTGTGATGACTGAGTTTGCTGGGTGGTCCCTGTGTTCTCATGCCTCCTGTGCCCATAGATCCCCCGGCAGGTTCAGAAGCAAAAGTATTAGTTGGTGGATGTGGAGAAAAAAAATATCAGTGCTGTTTTCCTAGATGAAACTTAGTACTTTTGAGGGCGAGGTTGGCCAAGTTGCCTCCTGATGAATACCAGAAGAATTAAAGCAGGAGACTGGGGACTCAAGGCAGCCGAGCATTTGAGTACAATTTGCACAACGGGGTTCATTTTTCTTACAGCAGCTCCTTTGATAACAGAGTTCTGAGTTCACCAGTCAGCAGAGAGAGCTGATGCACAGGCAGCATGTTCAGGGTTCTGTAGTGCACAGCGATGTTATTTGTCTTCAGAAGAAAACATCTGGGCTATGGGAGTATAATTTACCCTGTTCTCTAGAAATTGAGGAAGGGTGCAGGCATTCCTGTGTTCCTTCTCACTTTTTGGCATTCCGAGTTCCCTTCTTGAGAATTATCAACATTGGATGTTCCCATGTTAAGATACTGTTCCCCTGGCTTCACCTAGCCCTGCTGCAGCAGTCAGAGCTTGGACCAGGAGGCTGGCTTTCACAAAGGTCCGCAACGATTCCTGTGAGCATCAAGCTGTAAGACAACTCTAAGTGTCTGGGATTAGCCTGTTGGGTAAAGTTACGGAGTGGGGCTAACACTATGAAGGAAGCTCTTGAGGGCTTGGGGTTTCTGTGTTCCCATAGATTTGATTCAGGACTGAGGTCCCCACACTGGCTTTTGTCACTTTACACCAGGAAAGGCACTGGACTTCAATTACATAAGAGCCACTTAAGAAACTTAAGAATTGTAGACGGCTAAGTTCTACCTAGAGTGTATGATTTGATGGTCCAAAATATGGTCCAGTTATCAAGATCTTTACATCTCACAGGATAAATCTGTTTCCAAGCTAGAGAACCACAAACCTGGACTAGGTTCTGGAGCTTGGATGTAGTACTTGCAGTACTTATTAAAATGTATGTTCTTGAGCCCCACTGCCCTGCACAGATGCTAAGTAACACAGATGGGATCCACGTGTCTTCATCAGTGTATATAGAGAGGTGCATGTCCAGGAGTGTGTGCACGCATGTAGAGGCCAGAGTACAGCTTCTGCTACCATTCCCCAGACATCATCCATCTTGTTTTTTGATGTAAGCTCTTTCACTGGTCCAAAGCTCTCTTAAGTAGGGTAGGCTGCCTAGGGAGCAAGCTCCGGATCCTCCTAGCTTTGCCTCCCCAGCACTAGGATTACAGACATCTGCCATCAAACTTAGGCACCATAGCTTGTACAACAAGCACTTTGCTGACTCCGCTATCTCCCCAGTCCTGTATCTTTATTTTTGACCAAACTCATAACCACAAACACATGCATGTGCATGCATCTACATACCCCTAAAATCCACCATGGAGGGTCTCACACCCTCAGAAGTGATTCCCCAGATCAAGGAGAAGTGAGAATGTGTAGGTGTGCTTTAACAAAGACAATCCCCCTGTTTATAGGTCTGTCCCTGAGAGACATGGAGAGAAGCTATTCCTGTGCCTTAGTGGAAAGCACAGGACCTCCCTCATCGCCTTGGGCATTGTGACCTGAGATATGGAGAGTCCAGGTGTGTCTGGAATTGAATGCTGCCCACTGTCCACTCCTGCTAGATTTCTTCGCCCATATTTCTGCATTTAGGGAGCAACCATTCCACTCCCAGTTCTATTCAAACAAGGATATCTAACAAAACTAGCAACTTTAAACTTCCTAACTCTAAAGAAATTGTGGATTTTTCCAAAACCCTGGTCACAAGCACCTAGCAAATAAGAAGACACCCCAATAGAAGGCAGAACTGGCCAGCCAAGGCTGGGATTTCTACTCTAATGGGAATTTCTTTTCATAGTTTGCTCTTTGGAACAGTAAGCTGATGAGTTAAAGAAAGCAGGTCTCAAAACACACCCCCTCCCCGTGGCGATTCTTCCCAGAGACCGGTTGGTTTGCTGCACTTTGGATTTTAAACACCCATATGTAGGAGGCTCAAATGCAGCTATTAGGAGGTGGTGAAACCTTGTAGTGCTTAGAGCAAGGGCTTTTGCCTACTAGAGTGTGCCCTTGAAGGAGAGGCCCTGTCATGAGGTGGACAGTTTGCCCTGCCTCACACGCCTGTAATGAGGTAGCCTTCCACCTCATAAAACAGTAGGTCTGCCTAGTGTTGGACAGAAAACCCCAGAACTACGAGCCAGAATAAACCTCTTCCCTTCTAAGGGTGTTTGTTCCAGTGACAGAGAACCGACCCAGGGTTTCTCTTTAAGATTCATTGACAAGCTGTCACTCAGAAGTTCTAAGGTGATCACTACAGGGACAGACAAGGAAGGGGTCAAGCCCACTGCAAGCAACCAGGCCCTGCCTGTGCGAGCTCTGGACATTCTCTCTTCCCCACCTGGCCCAGCTCCTTGATGCTCATGGGGACACAGCTCACTTTTCCATTGCAATCCCATTTTCCTTGGGCCCATCACACCTGCAACAATAAACTCCGAGCTTACATTTTCCAAGCCACCTGTCTTCCCTCCTTCCCACCTACTTTGTGCCACCTACGCCCATTGTTCCCTCTTGTTGATGAATGGACCCAGCCTCCTTACTCTCCGGAGTAACGTCCTGTGGACAAAGGACAGTACTGGAACCGTGGTACTACCATTAAGAAACCATCTGCCCTTAGCTTCATTTTCCCATAGCAACAGAGCTGTGTTCTCACATGGATAAAATTCATTAGGGTGGCTCCTCCTTTCTCTAAGATTTTGATTTCGCTAGGTATAGTTTTGTACACCTGTAACCCCAGCTCTTAGCAGGCAAGGAAAGGAGAGCTGTGAGTTCAAGGCCAGTCTTCGATAAATTGCAAGACCTTGTCTCAAAAAAAAAAAAAAACACAATTAATTAATTGTACTCCCTTCAGAGGCCTTTCTTAATACATTCACTGTCTCGTAGGAGTTTTGATTCTCTGTGTAAAACTTGCTATCTTTTTGTGTGTTTTTAAACTGGAGATGGGCTGGTGGGATGACTCATTCGGCTGAGGCACCTGCCGCCAAGCTGACTGCCTGAGTTAGATCCCCAGGACCCTTAAGGTAGAAGGGGAAAACCAATTCCCACAATTCCTCTGACTTCCCCACATCTCTCTCTCTCTCTCTCTCTCTCTCTCTCTCTCTCTCTCTCTCTCTCTCTCTCTCTCCACACACACACACACACACACACATACAATGAATAGAAGATTTTTTTTAAGTTGAGGATCATCTGCTCTTACTAGAATAGAAGCTTACAGAGAAAGCCTAGTCTTTCTCAACTACTGCATTGTGAGCCTTTAGAACAAAATCGGGCACACAGTAGGTACTTAACAAATACTAACTTTCTTGTACAAAGGACCTAGTACAGTGCCAGGCACTCAATAAGGACTTAATAAATGATAACCATTATTATTTATAATTAAGTGTCTGTGAGACAGGACAACATTTGAATCCCAAAGTCTTCCTGTATTTCTGAAGGAACTCCTGAAGGTTTCATGTGGGAGGGGTTCCATAAGTCACAAGGTTGCTTTCTCTTTTGGGGGTCAATGAGATTCCAGGGAAAATATTTTTTCTATTATTTCTAATATTTCTATTACCAAACTTAGCATAATCTTTTCCATTTTTGTCTAAGGACAAAGAACAGTTTGTGATGATTTCAATTAGAGATACAAACAATAGGTGTGTATAGAAACACATACTCTTAATTTCCTTAATTTCTCTCACTTCATGTAACTTTTTTTTTTCTGATTTCTGATCTAAGGTCACTGAAATCAACTCATTTCTTCTAGCATCCCAGAACTATCCTTACAGAATCTGACAGCTTCTCATCTCTGGGGTGAGGGTGAGGTGGGGGATGGATGGAAGAAACAGCACAAAAACCGGAGACACATATCTGAATTCAAATCAACAGCAATAATTGTTTTTCCTGAAGACGGGGTTCAAAATCATGTCAAAAGCAGAATCACACATGGCCTCACAATTGGCAGGGCAGATGAGGCAGAACTGAGTTAGCCTTTAAAAGGAATAACATACATCTGTAGAATATTCGCTGAAGCCCTGAGATCTGACTGGTATTCACTTTGAGTGTGTGTGTGTGTGTGTGTGTGTGTGTGTGTGTGTGTTTAAAGCAATTTCATATTACAGCCACAGTTGTCCTTTACTGGGCATTTGTTTTGTGTCTGTGACATTGCTGAGTGCTTTATTTTCTCACGTATATAAGTGCAGGAGTGTGTGTGGAGGTCAGGGCATAACCTTAAGTGTTATCTTTCACCTTGTGCTTTGCAAGCTTCCCAGATTCCCCTGTCTGCCTTGGATCTTACCTTACAAGCACTGGGATTTGAGATGTGTACTGCTATGCCTGGTTTATGTGGATTCTGGGGATTTGAACTCAGATCCTCATGCTTATTTAGGAAGTGATTTACTCAGTGAGCCATCTCCCGTACTCTGAAAGATGAGTTAATAGTGAGCCAAACTCCAGAAAAACTACGCTCCCTTGATTCATCAAAGATGAGAAGACCATTATTATGACTACCACTGGGTGGGTGGTACATATCTCTGTTTAGTATCTACTGTGTGCCTAAACAAAATGGACAAGTGGGCTGGCTTCTTTGGTGATCATTTGTTTTTAAAACTCATAGCCACAAACAGAGTAAAAAAAAAAACTGTTATGGTTTTTCAACCTTTTTATTAAAGATTTATTTTTATTTTGTATATATGTGAGTATTTTGCCTACATGTATGTATGTGTACCACATGCATGCAGTGCCCTTGGAGGTAAGAGGTTGTTGTATTCCCTGAAACTGGAGTGACATATGGTTGGGAGCCACTGTGTGGGTGCTGGGAACCAAACCAGGTCCTCTGAAAGAGCAGCAAGCATTCTTACCTGCTAAGCTGTCTCTCCAGACCCAATGTTCAAAACCTGTAATGCATAGAAATGTAGTTCTTGGCTGGCAACATAAGCTCAGTTGGTAGAGTGCTTGCCAAGCATGAACAAAGCTCTAGGGTCCATGCCCAGCACCAAATAAACCCATGGGAGTGACCTACCTACAGTCTCAGCACTCAGGAGGCAGAGACAAGAGGATCAGAAGTTCAAGGCCATCCCTGACTACATAGCAAGTTTGAAGCCAGCCTTCACTACCTGAGACCCTATCTCAGAAGTAAAAGAGAGGGGGGAAATGTGATTTCCTTTGCCTCTTCTGTTATCTGGGTTACCCCACACCTCACACCATTCTCAGGAAAGAGAGCTGGACTAATCAAAAGAAGCAACATCAGTCGTGTCAAATTAGCTGCTGTCTAGTGAGCTTGTACTGTGTATAGGCCCTGAACGTGAGCATGTACTGGGTATAGACCCTGAATGTGAGCATGTACTGGGTATAGGCCCTGAACATGAGCATGTACTGGGTATAGACCATCGCATATATCAGCGGTTCTCACCCTTCCTAATGCTGCCACCCTCTAATCCAGTTCCTCATGCTGTGGTGACCCCCAACCATAAAATTATTTTCATTGTTACTTCATCACTGTAACTCTGCTACTGTTATGAATCGTAATGTAAATATTTTTGGAGATAGAGGTTTGCCATAAGGGTCATGACCCATAGCTGAGAACCACTGGTATATGTGATAGTCACTATGTCATATTCAAATCTTTTTCCTCTCTTATTCTAATGGAATATTAGAACTAGAATACCTCAGGACTCTACCTACACCTATACTCTGTATAAAGAAGAACTACCTCATACAAGACATATTAAGTATAGCTCATGACATCATCCTCTAAGATGTACTATGGAGTAGAAAGATGCATAGATTCAAAAGTAATTTCAATATGCAAAAAATAAAAACATTCAAACATATTCAGTGTAACATCATTTGTGTTAGGGAAAAAAGTCCTAAATGGCCATTAAATTTAAGACTACCATACCTGTAATAGTATGCAGCTGTTAGAAACTATGTAGGCCAATATTAGTAGAAAAATACATGTATACTACCACCCCTAGTTATAGATATTTGGACATGACACATGGGTATGGCTAAATCTCATCCTACTCCACCTTCACTGGAGACAGGAGAATACTGGTTGATTCTTATTTTCCTCTTTGCATTTTCTACAGGTTTTTGTTTTAACAGTAAGCATGTGAATATGTTAATGTTATTAATGGACTTATTTTTTTTTTTTTTTTTTTTTGGTTTTTTGAGACAGGGTTTCTCTGTGTAGCTTTGCACCTTTCCTGGATCTCACCTGCCTCTGCCTCCCGAGTGCTGGGATTAAAGGCATGCGCCACCCCCGCCCGGTATTGGACTTAATTTTTAAAAGCAGTTTTCAATTCATAGCCATACAGAACAGAAAGAGAAAGTTGTGAGATATGTCCTGCCCCTTACATACCTACAGTCTTCTGTGTCCCATATATGCATAGGCCTCCCTAAGTTCCTGGTACCCCCCAACCAGAGTGACCTCAGCCTGTGGTGATACATCATCTCCCAGAGTCCATAGTGTTGCTAGAATCCGTTCTTGGTAATGGGTCTCCTGGAAGCACACATGATTTCCTAAAAACAATGAAAATATCAACAGTTTTTAGATTTTCAGAAAAGAATTAATGGAACAGTCTGGTTATTAATGGGAGCCAGCATACTGGGGGTACGGTGTCTACCCTCCCCAGTCTCTTCGGGATCCACAGATGAAGCTCGATCTTTAAATTGGAGGACGAGGATTTGACTCATGATGGCAATGTTTTGTCTGTGTGTTTCCCCCTGCCTATGGGTGGTTTGGGAAGTTGAAATCAACCAGCTAACTTTCCACCTCTCCCTTAACCTTATCCTTATGGGTCAAAAGGTGTCTGTGTAGGGATGTGGGTACAGGAATTAAGAAGACAGTCAAAAGAAGGCAGGGGGAGATGCCCCATGGTAATTCACCAGAACAAACTTCATAGTGGGGGGCAAGGCTGTCTGGATTCCCAACGTATCCGTCCTGCCCCCCAACCCCCAGGTGGAGCAACAGGAGAATAGAACGGAAGGCCTCAACTTGAGACTCTGGAGAGCAAGATGCATGCCTTGTTATCCCCAGGATCTCACAGATCACCTTGTCTTCAGTCAGGAGCCAATAAATGTGTGAATGAACAAGAGAAGAAAGGGAGGCAGGAGGCCAGGGGCTATCAGGACAGGGGGACTTTGATTGGACACTGTCACTGACCATCACTTTCCCTGTGAACAAACTTCCTGCTGGGCACAGTGGCTACACACCTGTGGCCCCAGGACTCCAGAGGCTGAGACAAAGGATCATATATTCAAGGCCAGGCTGGTCTACATGGGAAATTCTGTCTCAAATAAATTAAGAAATAAAAAGTTCTTGTTTTTTCCATGTATTTACAGGATAAGGGGGCACTGGAGAGATGGTGGGTACAGGGCATAAAATGTCAGCAAGAACAGGCGTTTATCTTGTGTTTGATGACACTTGCACTACATGATGACTATGGTTACAGTCATGTTGCCCACACTTCAAAACTGCTAAGAGGGTACATTTCAGATATTCTTACCAGGAAAAATGATCAGTATTTGAAAAGACAGATAAGTTAATTAGTTTAATTATTCTTCATTGTATTCACAAGCCATAACTTACTGGGTAGGTACTCCTTAAAAATATACAACTGTAGTTTAGTAATTCATGATAAATAATGTTCAGGCTCTTGCAGATGTGTGAGAACACTTTCTCTTGTGGTGATCATTTGGGTTCCTCCCTCACAGTGCTTTCCCAGTGAGAATCCCATCTTGCTTATTCCTGCTTCCTTATCCCTCCACTCTATCCTGGCACTCTTCATCTCCTCTTTTACTCAGAGTGACTGGCAGCTCAAAATAAAAGATAGTGCCCATGCCTACTAGTTAAGATGACCTAAACCAGAGCCAAGCAGATGGCTTGGTGGGTAAGAATGCGTGCTGTGAAACATGAGGACCTGAGTTCAGATCTCCTGAACCTATGTAAAAAGGTAGATGTGGCCAGGAGTGCTCATAATCTCAGGACTGTGGGAAGTAGACACAGGAAGATTGCTGAGGCTTGCTACACCTAGCTCTGGGTTCAGTGAGAGATCCTGTCTCCAAGGAATAAGGCTGGACACCAACATCCTCCTCTTACCTCCAGATTCTCACACAGGTATACACACACACACACACACACACACACACACACAGAGAGAGAGAGAGAGAGAGAGAGAGAGAGAGAGAGAGAGAGAGAGAGAGAGAGAATTGTCTAAGCTACCTTCCATGAATGAGAAGTTCATGTCTGTCCATATGTCCTGTCTGTCCGTGAGGAATGTAGACAAATCCACTATTTCTCTGACCACTACTCATAGGGAACCCTGAAATCATTCTTACGCTATTGGCGAGAGTGTGAGTCTGAATCTTCTCCCTCCTCCCCACTAAAGTTCTTGGAACTGAGAGTCAGTTTCAGCATTCACAAAGAATGATCATAACTGTGTTACATTGTGGGAAATGTAATAGCTGTGTATCAGGAAGCTACGCCCCCAGAAACAGGGAAGGGGAACTCTATTTTTCAGTTTCTGTGTTTAGTAAAAGAAAAGAGAATAGTCAAAGGCCTTGGCCCCTCATGGAAAATATTTTACTTTCCATTTTTTTAAATTTCAGGATTGTGTTTTAAGGCCTAAGAGGTCTCAGTGCTTGGGTCTGTTGGACTCAGCGAGAGACACCTGGCCCTATATTTTTACACAGGGAGGTAACTTTGAAAACAAAAAGTCACACCACCTGCTGATTTCTTTATTGAGAAACCACGGAATTATGTAAGTCGGAATCACAAACAATCTGCATGTGAACTGAGAAGGCAGAGGAGGGACAAGTTTAATCAGGTTTATGGGCGTTCTGAGACCTGTAACCACACAGCAAGCCCAGGTGAGGGAATCTGCACCGAGGAAGCCACAGCATGCCAAGTCCAGCCGCAGGGTAAACACGGGTTGCTGTGATTGTTTTGTACAGCTCAGCAGGACGGAGACGAAGGGCAGTGCACCCGGAAGGCTGCCCTGAAAATACTTTGATCGCTCAGCAATTTCACTTTACAGGAAATTATCCCAGATCATTAATTTTGTGACCATATTGTAGAGAGAATTACAGAGAACAATAACATATTGGGGTTGATGATGTAATGATAGGAGCCGTTTCATTGATAAAGAAAACAGGTGCACAAACATCAATGTACTGAGCTGAATATGAGGACTGTATTCTTTGCAAGGATCTTGTTTGGCATCAGAACTTCTTCCCTGTAGAACTGAGGTCTTGAAACTTTTCAATGACTGTTGTTGCAGGCCCCACTTGTCTCTGCTGTAAGTACTCAATCTCATATTATAGCATGAAAGTAGCCATACACTAAGATAGAAATGAATGAGCATGGTTTTGTGCCAATAAAACTTTATAACTACAAGTGTATGTGTCAGACTTGTTCCATGGGCCATAGTTTGCTTACTCCTGCTTTAGGCAGTGCACTGTCTATCTGCCTCACCACAGGTCCCAGATTACATATTTTGTCCCCTTATGTCACATTTTTCGTGCCTTTTCCATGGAATGGATTTGTGTGTTGAGTGTTTTGAACATCTGACTTGGTCTAGGAAATATTTTTGCCGTAAAAATATCATAGTAAGGTTATATCTTCCTTTCTAACTTTATATATGCCCCTTGAGTACTTTTCATGACTTTGCCATGTGCTCAGTTCAACCTGTGTCTCTGCTTTTAATCTCATTTCTCAGCCAATTCTCCAAACACCCATAACCTTCATCCTTCATTTAGGAGAGTTCCCTCCTCTTCTCCCCAGACACACCGGATAAGCAAAGAAAGGCATGTGTGTCTTTGTAATATACTCATGTACATTACAGCAGTGAGTAGTTACTAGTAGGTGTCAGTAAATACCAACCCAGTGAAAGGTAGGTGAAGGCAGGACAGAGGGAGAGGAGGGAGGGAGGGAGGGAGGGAGGGAGGGAGGGAGGGAGGGAGGGAGAAGGCGAAATCAAGCCTCCCTGAGTCAATGTGTATACCAGATCAACATTGCTGGTTCTTTTGGGAGCAGATTTATATCCAAGAGCTTTCTGAAACCAGGTTTTGTCTGAAAGATTCATCAATAAGGAAAGAGGGGACTGGAAAGATGGCTTAGTGGTTAAGAGCATGAACTTCTCTTGCAGGGGACAGAATTCAGTTCCTAACACTCATGTCTGGCTGTTCCCAGCAGCCTGCAATTTCAGCTCCAGAGGGTCTGATGCCCTCTCTGGCCTTCAAGGGTACCGCACTCACATGCTCATACCCTCCCCACACACACACACATATCCCTAGTTAAAGATAAGTATGTCTTAATTTTTTTATAAGGAAAGAACATTCATTTATTCAACATGTATTTATTAAGGAGTACTTTTGTTCCCTGTTTTGGCACAAAATAGGCAAAGCTCCTGGGTTCATGGGTTACACTATGTTGGCAGGGGTGGACAACATATAAATAAACATCTAATAAAATACCAGGTGGTTAGGTATTGTCCTCAAAAAACACTTACCATTGGCTTGCCCTAACAATCGTCTGTTGGTTGGTTGGTTGGTTGGTTTTTGAGATAGGGTCTTATCCAGCATAGGCTGGCCTCAAAATAACTTTGCCGTCAAAGGTCGCCTCGAACTTTCGATCCTCCTATTTTCATATCCCGAGTGACAGGATTACAGGCATACACTAGCACACCTGGTTTTATATGGAGCTTCAGCCATGCTATAGGCAAGCACTCCAGCAACTGGGTTCCATCCCCAGCCCACTCCAGTAATCCTTTATTGAAGGAATAATCTGTCCCAGCCTACTTCAATTTCCAACCATGGAATAGATATGCATAATGGTCTAGGGTAAAGTCAGGACCAGAGCAGCAGTGAGAGCTAAGTTGTATTTCAGGTCCTGTCAGTCCTTCAGGGAACCCAGAGGCACTACTTTCTAGTGGTTTGAGTATCTCCAGAGTGGTCACTGGCAGTGAGCTGGGAAATGCTTGTGGCAGCTTCAGTAGCCAAGGCAGCGGGGTGTACTGGATGCTTTCGCCTCCTTGAGCCACATCAATAACGTGAAACACGACTGGTGTCTGCGGAAGCGACAGTTCTGAAGCATCTGCCTTTTCTCTCTCCAGGCAGGTCCCAGGCACAACACCCCAGGCTCCTGGGTTGTAAACAGCTGCCAGCACAAAGACACAACCAGGGATGTTTGCTGGCAGCCGGAGCTGGACCAGTCCTAGCTTGTCCAGGCAGTTCCTCTCTACTGGGGATCCCTGGGGAAAGTTAACTGACTCCCAGCAAGCCAGCAGAGGAGACCTCAAGAGCAGCCCTCAAAACCCTCCATAGGGCGAGAGCAGTATGTCATGGGGAGCCAGCCACTTCTAGGAACTGAGAATTCTTTGGAGATGTGTCAGAAGTCTGACACTGGTGAGCTGCCTGATATATATATATATAACCACAAAAGTGGACTGTGACAGGGAAGAGAGTTCTTCTGCAGAGACAAAGGTGCAGTTGAAGAGGACACTGTGGTCATGTGCTTTCCTGCTAATCATCGTATCTTAGCCTATGCGGACCACAATCAGACTTAAAAAAGCAAAAATTGTGTGGCAAATGATGGGCTACACAGCTTACATCTGTCTGTCTTCTTATATAACCGACCTCGGAAGTGACCTCCTAACCCCCTTTCATATGATGTTGGTCACACTGGCAGAGGATAAGAAACTGCATCCAAAGGATAACTATAAGAAGGCAGGCATGCTAGGGACCGTCTTAGCAGTGGCTTCTTTCAAAGCCAGTGGTCCTGCTGGTGGGGGCTTCTCAGACTCTCCCCTTACTTCCACATCCCTAATGCGGACTGCTATGCTCTTACAGAATGCTGTGGTTTTTCATTGTTCCTATCTTAAGCCGCTGTGTTGCCCCCTGGCTCCTCCTTCTTGCTGCTGCAAGGATGGGCTCTCAAAATGAGATTCCACTGTGCGCGCGCACACACACACACACACACACACACACACACACACACACAAACACACGCTCACATACACACTTCTTGCACTTCTAGCTTAAAGCCTATTGCCCATGTAATGTGAGCCAGGCTCCTTAGTGTGAACATGGGTCCTCCTGTACCCTCCTCCCTCCCGGTGCTCCGGCCTGGTCCGCTCACACCTTCTGCTCCAGTCTTACAGTCAGGCTACCCTAGTCCAGCTGTACTGTGCATCTGTAAACGCTCCTTATTTGGCTGCCGCTCCCTTCGTCTCTCTACCTTCCTCTAACAGGGTTGCCTTAGGATCCAGAGCACAGACTCGAGATCTGCCACCTGCTCGCTTTCATGGCTTGGCTAGTCATGTAAACTCTCTATGTCAGGCATTGATCAAATTACTTATATGCATTTTCAATAATAATTGTTCCTTGTTCAGAACTAAGTTCCCACACCTGTAGGCAGAGCTTTCTTTAGACCACCAGCTCCCGAATAATGACACAGAGACTTTTATTTGTTATGAAAGCTTGGCCTTAGCTTGGCCATGTTTCCAACTGGCTCCTAAAACTTAAATTAGCCCATTTATATTAATCTGTGTTCTGCTGTGTGGCTCATTACCTCTCTTCCATTCTGTACATCTGACTTCCTCTGCATCTTGCTGGAGAATCCCCTGCCTCTCAGATTCTCCCCACCACCCCAGGTTCCTATCTCTGCCCAGAAGTCCCACCTATCCTCTCCTGCCTAGCTATTGGCCATTTAGTTCTTTATTAAACCAATCAGAGGTGCCTTAGGCACTAAGGAAAGACAGAGGCACATCTTCACACAGTGTGATCAGCTGTCCAGCCACAGATACCAGTTCCTCACCTGTCATCCTTCTAAACTTCTGAGACAGATGCCCTCCCACAAGCTTCTTAGCACCCTGGTAGAACTCAATTCAGTAGCTACTAGATTGTTTTTGAGATAACCCATTTTTGCACTCATCTTTTAAAAAATATTTTTATTAATTCTTTGAGAATCTCACACAATGTATTTTAATAATATTTCCCCTCTCCACTTCTCGCTATCTATCCATCTTTTAAACAATAGGCTCTTTGAAAAGCAGGGTCCATTTCCCAGTGTTCTTTGTTATATCAATACTCAGTACAGGCTGGGCCAGTAAAGGTGGCCCTCTAATTCCATGGATTATGCAACTATAAAGTCAACCAACCATGCAGCAAATATATGTTTTAGAAAATAGGAAGGAATATGATAAAATTATATTTCATGCAACTATGAAAATGTCACAGTGAACTGAATCTCACTATTCTGTATAATTGATATGAACAGAAAAAAATTGTATCTATGCAAAAAGGACTTTTTTTCTTTCCTTGCTCCCCAAACAATGCAGGACAACTATCTACATAGCACTTACATTGTATCTGGCGCCTAAGTGACACAGATAATTTAAACTACAGAAGGGATATGCTTAGGTTCTCTGCAAATGCTACATGATTTTTTTCTCAAGGCATGCCTAGGTGTTGGTGTTTGTGGGCATCCAAGACCCAGTCCTCCTCAGATTTTGAAGCACACCAAGAGATGTTGATGAACTTAACTCAGGTGGCTGTGCCTGTTGGATATCCGGGCAAAGCCACTGGCAATTGTCCAGCAAACAAAGACAGTAGATATGAGAAGCTAAACACAGAAAGGAAAAGAAACCATAACAGAAATAACTCCCTTTGCTAAAACCAAATAGTGACTGTGAACTACCCGGCAGAGAAGCTCTCCTGCACACAGTAATGAGTCTGTGGGCCCATCCCATGGATGGAGTCACACTGAGAAGCAGTGTGATTCTCCCATGCTGTCTTCCCCAGGGAGGATGGGTTGCACACACCTGCATGCTTAGACTCAGCTGGAGGACAAGCACAGGGCTCACTCCCGGCAGATCACCCTCCGTCCTCCTCAGCAACCACAAGTTCATCTCCTTGTTGCAGGCAGGCAGCAGACCGACGGGACCAAGACAGTGCAAGGTGAGCTAAGGATGGATTTTATAGCAAGCTTTTCTGCTGATTTCTTATTCAAAGTTGTCTTCATGAGAAACGTATCAAATGAGCCTTCTGAGTGTCACAAAAAAATGAGTTCCTCACCCATACCCCCCAAGACCCATTCAAGCTCTAACTAAAATAACATGGGAATCAAGGAACTTTGTCTCCCCTGATCCTGGAGCAGGGCAGGCTCGTGTCTCAGACACACCTTATATTTCATTGTGTTAAATCTGTGTGAAAACAATTCTGTTCCTAAATTAGTTCTGCCAGGTGTTTCTACAAAATACTTTCCATATGACAGCAGCTCTTGTCACTGTCCTGCTGGAGATGAAGCATGAAAAAAATGTTATATGGCCCTGACTTTGCCTAGGTTTGGTTTCCTGTCTCCAGTGACATCATTTTAAACATTGGTTTTTTTTTTTTCTTTTCCAAATGGCCTGTATGTGCTGTAGAGCCTATTTGCTATAGGCCTTGGCGTGTGGCTGTGGAAATATTAAATCATTCCACATGAGTATGTGTTTGCTTCTCCAGGTAGATTTTGGGATTTACTTGAGAATTGTGGGTCTGTCTCCTCTTCCTCCTTCTCTACCTAATTCCATTTTCCTTAGGGATGCCTCAGTGCAGGGTCCACTAAGTGAGAACCAGTCATTTCTGACGGATTGGTTCTCTAATCTAAAAAAATACCCTGTGACACTTGGAATAGAGTGTGGCATGCATAGAATAAAGTGCTTCCCCATCCCCATCCTCTGCCTATAGTTCTCACAGCAGCCCTGACTGTGAGTGCCATTCCCCCTTGTGATTAGGGAAAACAGGCCAGAAGCGTGCAGCAGACCCGGATGGTCTAGTTGGAGTTCACTCACACCGCCTGTGGAACTGACTTCCAGTCCTTTCAAGCAGCAATTTCTCTGGAGTCATCGCCTGGCAAGCATGGAAAGTGTGCTTGTCAGCCTGGTGGATCTCGGGCATCTCTGACAGGAGCCACTCACTGAGTTGGAAGTTGGCTGGAAGGCCTAGCAGGTATGACCTTTCCAATGACTCACAAACCAAATGGAGCTGCATGGGGCCACAGGCAGCAGTGGAGATATGACTGTGGCCCGCCGTAATAATTATAAGCATACTTAACAGCATTATAAGAATTTTCACAGTATTTCTTATGACTCAGTTGCTCAGTTCTCAAGCATGAAGTCTATAGATGACAGCATCCTGGCAGTATGCTAGAAGGATGGACAGTCCTGGCCCTGAATTCCCACTCTGGTCTTCATTTCTAGAAAGTCCTTGTTTCTATTCCCTTTAACTAACGCAATGCAGAGGTCTCATTGCTTGAACCTGGGCTGATGGTTTTGGCAACAATTTGTTAGCTGCTCCGACATCCTCTACCTACTCATCCCCCACAGTGTGCATGATGAATAATGAATGCTCCAATCCCATGTTCCAATTTAGACTGCACAAAGCTGAATCTACACTCCAGTGACAACCCTTGCTCACACACAAGCATTGCTCCCCCCACCGCCCCCTGCTTGCCAGTTGAAACACAGTGGATTGCCTCTCTCCTGCACTTATTAACAAAATATCAAGGTGACCTCAAAATCTAGGGCTCCCATAGACCTGTTCCCATGAACACAGAACAGCTACCACTAAGACCACCAAGACCTTGAGTGTGGACAATTTTAAAATCCACTCTGCTTTCTAGAACATTCCCTAATGTCCCTCATCATGATGCCCAGAGTTAAGCTGCTAACCTCATGTGACATCATGATCCAGCCTTATGTCAAAACACAGTAACTCTGCTAAAAGAGAAGAGCGTTTGGATTACAGCCCTTTTACGATTCGGTTTAAGAACTGTTTATAGCCCTAGTCCCAAGCGCGTGCCAAATTGTGTGGCGGCTGTGGGCAGCGGGGCAGAGTGATGGCAGTATCATTTCTCAGTCCCACCTCTTCAGAGCTGGAAAGCTCCTGTGGACTTGGTTCTTGCGTGGGCCTAAATGTAATGCTATTTTGCAGAAAAAGACTAGAAATTGTTCTTCAAGGATGAACATATTCATGTCACCTCCAGACCCTGCTCCTTCCTACAAAACACATTTGAATTTATTGTGTGCCCATTCTGGGACTCTCAGATTTACTGAGCCCAGTGTGGTAGGTACAAAACAAGCCAGACATGAACGGGCTCTCTCTGGCAGAGTATATTCCTGGCTGAGGGACAAGATTATATGTGGTGAAAAATACAAGTGAGAATATGGCTGTGTCCCAGGAAGGCTTCAGAACAGAGAAGCTTAAAGGGAAGGAAAGGAAGTGGCACAAAACTCTTTCAGAAGGAACATAGTCTCCACAAAGAGATAATGCTTAAGGAGTTGGAGCCTCTTCTCACTACATCCCTGCCCAGAGCTGATGTGCACTAACTGGTACATCCAGGTCACTGTGTGCTCAGCTCAGCCTTCCTAGATTCACAGAAGCATTAAGTCAGGGTGGTTCTCGAGAGTAATTCATGATTGTGTGATCTCAGAATTATATCAAGCTATACAGAGTATGTCCAAGAATATTAACTATATTGATAATTATTTCTATCACTCTATAATCAATAATGCATGAATATAGTATCAATAGAGAGATGGTCGTTAGGATGGCTTGACTTATCCTTTATAACAACTCTCTTTTTCATTTTCTGTACAGTGATCAAATACACAAGATATTCATCATTGCACATGTCAGATGACTTTTTTCCAGACTGTATATAGTCTCCTGGAAGTAATCTGAGCATGTTTCAGAAGATGGGGCTGAGCTAGGATACTTACCACAGTGAGTATTAAGTGCATTTTTCATTTAATAATATCTTTAGTTTATTATTGGTTTATTAAAATCCAATGTCATTTGTAAGTCTAGAAGCATCTGCAGTTATATTAATAATATATTGATTAATATTAATATATAATATAATCATATATATACTATATACAAATATATATATACTGTATAAGAATATATACAAAAATAAGTTTGTATATAGTTATATATGCACTTAATATTAAGATATCACTGTGTACATAATAAATCATATAATTTATAACCATCACTGTTGTCTTAGGGTTTCTATTGCTGTGAAGAGACACCATGACCACAGCAACTCTTATAAGGAAAACATTTAATTGAGGGGGCTCACTTACAATTTCAGAGGTTCAATCCATTATCATTATGGTGGGGAGCATGGCTACATCTTGGCTTGCAGGGAATAGGAAGTTGACTGAGACATTTGGTGGTATCCTTAGCACGGGAAGCCTCAAGGCCTGTCCCCACAGTGACACACTTCCTCCCACAAGTCCATACCCATTCCAACAAGGCCACACCTCCTATAACGCCACTCCCTGTGAGATTATGGGGGCCAATTACATTCAAACCACCACAGCTTTAGGACTTCTTTGTATAATGGCTTAGCCCTGTTCATTCAGTGCAGCAATTTTTTTTAATAATGAAATTATTTTCCATTTCATAAATTAAATTTTTGAGTTAGAATACAGAGTAATGGGTTTCAATGGGATGTTTTTGTTTCATGCATATTTGTCATTATACTTTGTTCTTGTTTGCCCCTCTGCCATCTTCCTCGCCACCTCTTGCTGGCCCCCTTCCCCCCCTAAAACAGTCCCTCTTTCTGCTTTCATGTCACACATGTTCTATTGTCCCCTCTTCTTCCCCTCACTCTCCCTTTAGACTCCTTCCTCCCTTCCCATAATACCCTTGCTATTTCTCTCTCTCTCTCTCTCTCTCTCTCTCTCTCACACACACACACACACACACACACACACACACACACACCACACAGTAACAGGGAAGAGTTAGTTAGTAAGGAATTATCTTGAGACTGTTAGATCTATTTTCCTAGCTCAAAGTTCCAGTATAATGACTTCTATGGCTTGTAGATGACCAAAAATACAAGACCTCAACTGAGGACTTGGGTCATTTGAGGAGTAGAGTCTGTTGATTGTTGTATGTAATTCCCTATGTTTGGGTTAAATATCGTTCTAAAACTCATAGACATCGGTTTGTTAAAAAATGATTTCAAAGTGGATAGAGTCAAACATCCACACCTGGTCTTTGAACTGGCCCCACCAAAGCAGTTGTGAGATTCGTTGCCCATGTGAACACTTGGCAAGTGTGCTAAGAGAACAGGCCTCAGTAACAAAGAGCAGGAACCCACTTTGAACCTGTGAGAAATGCAGACCCTTGGGCCTCATGGAAGGTGGGCTGATTGGGGCTCCTATAAGACGAAGTACTAAACAGTCTTATTAATAAAACCCCGGAGCCAGATATTGGGGTTAAAACCTGAGAGATCAGAGGAATAAGAAAAGCCATAGTTAACCTCATCTTACCAACTCCGCAGCTTCCAAAGAGACCTACTTCCTGTATATATAGGCCCATGCCTATATACCTTTCTGTTCTGCCAACTCATTTCCTCTCTGCCCAGATACATTACTTCCTCTTCCAGCCCAGCCCTGTCACTTCCTGTCTGTCTATACAGACCTCCAGACCTTTATAATTAGTGCTGGGATTTAAGGTTTGTGCCACCACACCTGGCTCTGTTCTCAGTGTGGCCTTGAACTCACAGAGATCCACACAGATCCCTGCCTCCCGAGTGATAGGATTAAAGGCGCGTGCTACCATTGCCTGACTTCTATGTTTACTATAGTGGCTGGCTTTTTCTTCTGATCCTCAGATAAACTTTATTGGGGGACACAGATAAAATATCACCACAGGCTCCCTGCAGCCACAGACTAGTGTTTTGTCACCTGCCAGGTTTAGGGAACACAGAGCTTGCCTCACTTTTCTGTCCACTCTAAAGGAGGTAAGATGATCATTCCCATCACACGGGAAGTGAGATCATGAAGCAGAATGCGTAGTGTTGTCTGTCAAAAGCCAGAACGGCTCAACAACATTCTCTTTCTCTTACGTGTCCCCCCCACTTCTCATTTTTGGTTAAGAAAGTACATAAGGGCTGGAGAAATCATTCAGTGGAAAAAGTGCTTGTTACAGAAGCATGAGAACCTAAGTTCAAATCCCCAAACCTAGGTAAAAGCAAGTATGATCGTGCACATCTCTAATCCTATTGTTCCCATAGACAGACAGAAGGCAGAGACAGGAACTCCTGAAGCTGACTGACCTTGGCTTGTGCGGCCAGCTGCACACTGGCATCATCAGTGGTGAACCCTGTCTCAAGCAAGTTAGAAGGCATGGACTGACCCCCGAGGTCACGCTTGAGCACACATCATACACCCATGTACAAATACTATACACACATACACAACGATAAAAATGAAAAGACATGAAGCCAGAACTCTGAACATCTGTCTATCTGTCTTGGGTTTCCACAGAAATCCATTCTCACAGCAAGTGATTAAGATCCGTCTGACATCCTCTGTGTGTTACTAAAGAAAACCAAAATTATATAAACAGGTTTCTGTTGTGGGCTTTCTTGGGCTCCTGTTTGAAAGCCAAGGAGGTCTGTGGCTGAGTGTTTTATGGTCAGGCCAGGGCTTCGAGCAGCGGCCCTAATGGATGGATGTGTCGGATTGCAAAACCACCACCGCTGGCAGAGGCCTCTGAGTCCTGTTTGGAGGACTGGCTCCACGTCTCACATTTGAGAACACAAACACATCGCTTCTTCTCGGTGAGACATGGCCCTGGCTCAGGCTGCGAGGAGGCACCCAGATGTTTCAGGGACTGAGCAGAGGCCACGTAAAATGCAGCTTGACCTCCTTTGGCCATTTGCAAGCCAGCCAATCCCATCCTGTCTCTCCTGCTTTCCTTGAGTGCTTATGTAGCAAGTTTGACATTTGCCTTGATTATAAGCTTTGGACTTCTCATCTGCTCTTTCTTCCTCAGGTAGAGGCCAGCAGACTTCTATAAATAGGCAGCTAGTAAATATTTTAAGATTTGGGGGCCATGAGATCTCTATGGAATGACTCAAATCTGATGGTGTAGCTCAAAAGCAACCAGAAGCAATATGTAAACAAGAAGGAGTTTCTGTGTTTCAATAAAACTATTTATACAAATATAGGGCTGGCTGGATTTGGCCCCCATGGGCTGTATCCTCCTGATCCCTGACTTAGAGTCTCTAAATATCTAATGATGGCTGGGGAGATGCCTTGGGTGCCTTGCAAGCCAGGGACCAGAGGTCCATGTCCAGAACCCATATGAAAATGCCAGAGGTGGTGGTATATGCTTGGAATCTCAGTGCTGTCAATAGGCAGATCCCTGGAGCTCCCTGGCCAGCCAGTTAGTCTAATTGGTGAGCTTCAAAGTCAATGAGAGATAAATGAGCCTTTTTAAGGATGATGTCCAAGCTTGTCTATTGACCTCCACATGTGTACACACATGCATAGTATACACATATGCATACACACATGCATCAAAAATGTAACGAAAAGGGTTCAGATGACGTCAGCAGAATAATTCAGAGGTCAAAGCTAGTTTCCAGTACATACGTAGGTCCTGGACTGCGCTGAGACATGCACTGGATCATGGGAAATGAACAACACTAATTGTCCCTCTGGACCAGCTGGCCCAGCACACATCCTGAAGATGGCTTGCTCCCACCTCGAGGGGAAATACCTGCTTTCCTGTGAGCAATTCTTAATGAAGATATCACCTCAGTTGAAGAACAGGCCAAGAGAATCCCAAAAGAGGGATGAGAACCTGTATTCTAAGATAGGAAGGAAGACAGCTCGATGCTGAGGAAGCAGGAGGCCAGAGCTCAACCCCCAACGCTGAGCGAGAGGAGTCCAGAGGCTGGACTCCCTGCAGCAATTCAGGGTCCACTGGGCCAGGGTGTGGAGATGGCTGAACTGGCCCTTTGGCAGAGCGCTAACCTGGAGGGTCACCCGTCTCTGGTTACTCTGTATCCACTCATGAGGAGCTCTGAGGGAGTGAGGGGTCCTGGGTGAGGGCTGTGCTGCAGAAACCAGCAGACAGACATTCTCCCCTCAGGGCAGGCAATGCTGCTGCGGCTTCACAGTGGCAGTTACCTTCTTTTCAAGGCAGCCAGTTTGTTTCAGGTTGTACTTATTTTGTTTTTCCAGAGAAATACATACACTTCACCTTTGCATGTATCCTTTTATAAATCACATATTCAGGTTTATTGAACTTCAAAAAAACTGGAATTTTCTATCATTTCCCTAATGATTTATAAGTTCCTTATATATTAAATACATTAATTTTTTATAGATGTCTGCAATATTTTAATTTCAAACCCATATAATAATATACATTTTCTTTGTTTTGTATTTATTTATCTTAATTAGTATACAAAGCAAGGTTTCCTTTTGCATTTTTATACAGGCTTAGTGATGATTAAAGTTTCACCTACTCTCCTCCAATGCTCTGCCTTCCCCCTCATGCATACCCTTCTATTCCCAACATCCCCCTGCCCACACTCATGCCTCATGTGTTCTACTCAGGCAGCCAGTCATTAGGGATGTCATTGGGTTGCCTGTCCCACAGTCATTTCTCCCAGCTACTCCTTCAAAGTCAGTCCCTGCTTTTGTTGAGTGTCCATGTGACAAGGCTAACTCTTCTCATTATCGATGTGCATAATCTGTTTGTGGATGAATGTGTGACACCCCTTGATACACACACACACACACACACACACACACACACACACACACACACACACACACACACATTGAAAACACAGAACAAAGCCTGCTTAGAGACATCTGGTAAGCCAGACATAGGGTAAGCAGCCCTCAAGGGGTTAATACAGTGTTAACAAGGGGTTAACACTGAAACCAGTCTGGGCTACATAGCAAGACTCTGTTTTAAAACAAAATAACGGGAGGAAGGGAGGGGAGCATGTGTCCTTCAGTGGATATTGTCCGTGTGGTGCTTAGAGCAATGGTAGCCAACTGTTCATCCCAAGGCAGCCACACGAGGAAAAACAAGACAGTATTAACCTCAAGCTGCCTGACCTTGACACTTTTTTTATTTTTTATTTTTTGAGACTGGGTTTCTCTGTGTAATAGTTGTGACTGTCCTGGAACTCACTTTGTAGAGCAGACTGGCCTCGAACTCACAGAGATATACCTGCCTCTGCCTTCTGAGTGCTTGGATTAAAGTTAACACTTCTTGTTATTGAGAGAGAAATTGTTCTTGAGAAAATGTTCCTTACTATATAAAGCAGAAGCCTCTGTGGTGGTTTGAATTAGAATGCCCCACCCCAGGTTCATATGTTTGAATGTTTGGTCCCCAGTTGATGGAACTGTTTGGGAAGGATTAGGAAGTGTGGTCTTGTTGAAGGAGGTGTGTCATTAGGGGTGGGCTTTGAGGTTTCAAAAGCTCACTCCACTCATAGTCAATTTTCTCTGCCTCATACTTATAGATTAGACATAAGCTCTCAACTAAGCTACAGCACCATGCCTGCCTGCCCTCTGTCATACTCTCCACCATGATGGTCATGAACCCTAACCCTCTGGAACCTTGAGTCCCCAAATTAAGTGTTTTATTTTAAGTGGCTTTGGTCATGACATTTTATAGCAGCAGTAGAAAAGTAGCTGAGACAGCCTCCAACCATTCAGCTTCTCTGGACCACACTGAATGAAGAAGACCTGTCTTGGACCACACACTGAGTATAGTGGAACATTTATAACATAAACCTGCTTGAGTGGGCTATGTCCTGCTACCAGCTGAACCCCACATGATACATAGTTCTGTTTCTTCATCCAGAAATCAGTTTGACTTTCAAGCTCTGCCCCTTCCAGCTCCCAGATTCCCTGCATCCACTGAGACCCTTCCTTCTGCCCATTCGGAGGTGTGGGAAATGTACCTGCTCCTGCTCACATGAGTAGCCTTGAAGTTCAGGTTCAACTTGTTAAGGTTTCACCAGGAAACACTGGACAGGGAACACTTTCTGGAATGGCTACTCACTGACTGCGGGGACTTCAATTGACTATTATTATTATTATATGGTGATGGATGGGGAAGTGGAATAGATTTAGCTCAGGAGTAGAGCTTTCTTTGTCTCCAGATATACCAGAGCTTTGGTTCAATACCCATCACTAATGAAAAGACAAAGAGAGGAGGGAGGGATGGGAGTGAGAGGACTGGTAATAATAGAGCCAAGTTTCTTTACGTATGTGTTTCATGTGTATGTATGCTCATGTGTATGCAGATGCCCATGGAGGCCAGAAGATAACCTTGGCTTTTGTTCCTTGGGAGCTGTCATTGAAAGAGGGTCTCTCACTGGCATGGTATTAACCAAGCAGGGTAGGCCAACTGGCCTCCCCCAGCATTGAAATGGTATCACAAGCACACACCACTGTCCCTGGATTTTTCACATGGGTTCTTGCAAGGCAAGCAGTTCCCCAGCCCCACATTTCTTCTGTCTTCTGTGCAGTATAATTGCCCTTCCCTCACAAAAGTAGTGCTTACAAACCAGGTCACCTGGACAATGGAAGGATAGGCCTTAGGGAAGTGGATGTAGCCGTCCAGAAGGAGGCTCTGTTCTGGGCCTTTTTAGCAGCCCTACCTTCCCATTCCTTCTGTGTTTGCAACGCCTCCTGGGAAAAGTTAGACTCTGGCTTTCTACCTTCTCTCACTGCTAGGGTGTGCCTGGCATGAACCGATGAGTGCCTTCTCACAAGGCAATGTCCAGAAAGTCTTAAGAATTAGGACATCTGGCAAGGATTTTCCTTTGAAAGCAATATCAAAAAGGTATGTTCCTCCCTTCTGATATGGAGTCTCAGCAGCCATCTTGTGGCCACAGGACAAAAGCCAACAGAGCTGGGGGAAAGTTGAATGAAAACATTGTTACCTCCATGGTAACTGCTCCTGGCTCTGTCTGTCTCCAGGTGTTGCGGGACGCTCATATCACTTCCACTTCCTTGCTCCCTATGGCTGATAACGAGCTGGACCAGTAGCTTCAAAGAAGACTTCCTGAAGAAAGTGAGTCTCAAGCTAAGGCAGCGAAGACGTGTCCGCATTATACATGGAAGACGCGACACTAGAGGAGATGCATAGGCAGGAAGGAGAGAATGTGCCGTGTCTCAAAACTCAAAGTGAGGGGCGTGGCCGGAGCTCAGAACATTGTTCATGGAGTATCAAGAGTGACACTAAAAGAAGCCCGAAGAAGCTGGTAGATGATGCGGTGGAGAAAGTGCTTATCACATGAGCATGAGGACATCAGTTCACGTCCCCAGAACCCACTTGGGGAGGAAGCACACATCAGTAACTCCAGTGCTCCTGTGGCAAAATGGAAGATAGGGATAGGAAAATCTCCAGAAGCTCATGGCTGGTAAACACATGGTAACGACCAAGAGACCCCATCTCAAATGTGGTGGAAGTGAGAACTAACACTCAATGTTGTCCTCTGACTTCCACATGTACTGTGGCAAGCACACACCCACTTCTACACCAGGACCTACCTGCCCACTCACATATCAGAACATGCATGCACACAGACACAGACACATGTAGCTAGAGATTTCCTGACTGGCCCACAGTCAGGACAAATCTCTCTCACCTGCCAGTCCCATAGCCGCTCAAACCCGACCAAGTAAACACAGAGACTTATATTGCTTACAAACTGTATGGCTGTGGCAGGCTTCTTGCTAATTGTTCTTACAGCTTAAATTAATCCATTTCCATTAATCTATACCTTGCCACATGGCTCATGGCTTACGGGCATCTTCACATGCTGTTTGTCATCATGGCGACTGGCAGTGTCTCTCTAACTTAGCCTTCCACTTCCCAGCTTTATTCTCCTCCCTGTCCCTCCTACACTTCCTGCCTAGCCACTGGCCAATCAGTGATTTATTTATTGACCAATCAGAGCAACACATTTGCCATACAGAACATCCCACAGCAGACACACGCACACACACACACATGCACACACACACACACACACACACACACACACACGATTTTTCAAAAGGAGCAGGAAGTAAATTCTACACCATGTCCACATAAGTCATGGTAAGCAACCTTACCCTTTCTCTCAGAAACATTAAATATACCCTCTCATTCTCAAGGTCAAAATTAACCCCTGCTGTTCCACAGCCAGGTCACACTATGAACGATTTCTGTTGCTTCCTGCGGTGTGTTAGTCATGTGACTGTGCCCTCTGGGAGATGGGAAGATTTTGGAAATTATTCCATCTCATTTGTGTCAGCCCTCTAGCAACTCCTAATGAAGTATTGTTGAATTAAACTACCCACGCCGTTGCAGCTTATACAACCTGGACACATTTTAATGCATCTTATCTAACTTCATCACTCCAAGGCCCTTATGAAGCCTAGAACATCAAGCAAGAAGTCCCAACCTCACAGATAGTCAAGGCAGAGCCGTAAGGATGGACCAGGTTTTCCCTCTCTTGGTCCAAACATTGTGTTCTAGTCTTGCTCTACAACAGCTGCTCCCATCTCTGCAGAGCTAGCACATCTGTCCATCTGCATGAGAGAAACATCCAGGAGATGAGTCCCTCTGTGTAGCCATTGCTGAGGATCCTGCTGTAGCTGTGGGATCATCCCATCATAGGTTCTTTTCTTGGTGGGACTTGGATGGTCCTTTGGAGTTTGCAAATGTAAGTCGTGAGGCCTCGTTGTCACGGCATGAGGAAGACTGACAGTCCTACATGACCCCTGCTCTGCAAAGCACATTGACTCCTCAGGGGATGAGGGAAGTCTACCCTGGAAATGTGTTGTTAAAATCTCTACCCACCTGTCTTGACAGCTACCTGGTGCTGGGACTCAGTCATTTCTTCTCACGCAGATAAAGACTAATTTTCAAACAAAGAGCGCCTTGCTTTTTTTTTTTTTTTTTAATCTTGGGTCCCCCATGCCATGTGTCCCCTGAAAAATCTGATTTTGTGAAGACTCAAAAGCAGGGCCCTTTGCCACAGCAGCGCTCTGCCTATAGCCACACAACAACAACACAACCTAGACATGAAAACGGGAAGCATCTGTATGCTGACGAAAAACAGCTCAACTGTGTGCCCATCTCTTAGAGCTCTTTCTGTCACTGTGACAAAATACCTCAGATAATCAGCATCAAAGAGAAACACGGAGTAGGGAGGTAGCCCAGTAAAACATTTGCCACACAAGCATGAGTGCCTGAGTTCAGTCCCCAGAATGCAGGTTTAAAAAGCCAGGCAATGGTAGCACACAATTGTAATCCCACCGCTGGGAAAGCAGAGATGAATCTCTGGGGCTCACTGGCCAGCCAGTCTGGCCTAATTAGGGATCTTGTCCTAAAAAACAAGATGAATGGTACCTGAGAAGACACCTGAGGTTGACCTCCGGCCCTGCACACAGAGAAATACAGTAGAGCTTTATTGTGACGAGGTTTTAGAGAGTCCAGCCTGTGGTCATTTGGTCGTGTTGCCCTGGGTCTGTGCAGAAAAGGAGTGTGTGGTTGAGCCAGACCACTCATCTCATGGCCAGCAAGCAAAAGAGAATAGGGCGGAGCCACAATCCCCTTTGAGGGCTTGCCTCCAGTGACTACAAAGTATTTAAAACATGGGTCTTTGGGGAAACATTTAAGATCCAATTATAACAGGAACCAAAGAGAACCTTAAGGAAAAGTTGGCATTACCCATTATCATCTGAGGTTCTACATCTGTCTATACAAGTATACAAAATCAGAAGAAGCTAAGGAGTCCAGGCTGCAGCTCGCCTCAGGGGATGGGCTAGCCTGGCCTATCGCCTTCAGATCGTGTTTATGTTTTTCATGGGTGGTTAGCCCCATAGACGATGTGTTTATGTAAGTTAGAAACCCCTCTTGATCCAAACATTGTCTTAAGGTCAAACTGGGTATATGTGCATCTGCTAGGAGATCTGTATACCACATGACATTGGGTGGGCGCAATACCAAGTGACTCCACTTCTTCTTTTTCAGTTTATTTTTTTATTAGGGTTTTTATTACTTCTTTTATTTTTTGAGATTATAGTATAGTTACATCATTTTCCCTTCCCCTTTCTTCCCTCCAAATCCTCCCATATACCTCCTTGCTCACTTTTAAATTCATGACATTGTGTGTATGTGTGTTTGTGTGTGTGTGTGTGTGTGTGTGTGTATGTGTGTGTGTGTGTGTGTGTGTGTGTGTGTGTGTGTTCCTAAATACAACCTGGTAAGTCTGTATAGTGTGATTTGTAGATGTGTTTGGTATTGGGTAACCCATCGGTGTTCTCTTTCTTAAGGAAGACCATTTCTCTCTCTCTCTCTCTCAACATTTCTTAGTTGCCTGTAGTTCTTTGTGTAGGATGGAGGCCTCGTGGGCTTTCCCCCAACCCCTTTGGCATGTCTATTATGATCACCCTTGTTCAGCTCATGTTTATGCAGTCACATTGATGAGATTTTTATGGTTGTAACTTCTGACACTGCTAAGAGACACAATCTTACAGAAAACTCTGTTCCTCTGACTCTCGCGATATTTCCACTCCCTCTTCCACAATGATCCCTGAGACTGGAGTTCAGAAGTTGTTTTGTAGATGGGTGTAGATGTAACCAACGGTCTTATTAAATAAGAAACACAGAGCCGATTCAGAGAAGAAAGCCAAGAGGGCAGAGCTAAGAGCCTCACCCTTCCTGATTCAGGGATCCTCTTCAGCCAAGAGAGCTCTCCGAAAGGGAGACCTACTTCCTGTGTGTGTCTTTATATAGTCTAGCTGTTCTGCCTTCTCATTGGTTGTAAACCCAAACATGTGACTGCCTCGTCACTGCCTGAATGTACCGCCCTCCAGGTCCTTAAAGGCGTGTGCCACCACCGCCATGCACTTGCTATGGCTCTAATAGCTCTGACCCCCAGACAACTTTATTTATTAACATACAATTAAAATCACATTTCAGTACAAGTAAAATACCACCACAGATGGGTCCATTTCCATCAGGGCTAGGCTCCATAACTCTGCATTTTAATTGGTAGTCGTTTTCTGTAATGGTCTCTGTGTGTTCAAAGAGAAGTTTCTTTGGTGAGGGGTGAGAGCTACATTTATGTATGGTATAAGAACAAATATCTCAAATGTAGTTAGGAATAGTGCTGAGAAAATGGTGTTTGTAGGTTCTCCTAAAAAATCCATGACTTCACGGGGCCTGGGTAGATGGCTGGGTTTCCAGTACCAGGCATGATTTGCGTCTTGTTGAGTGAGTCTCAAGTTTAACTGGGAGCTGCTAATAATCATCAAGGTATGCATGCCACCGTGCACCTTTTGTAGTACTGTGCCACGCTGGTCATCGTTGTGGTTCACAGGTTTGTAGACTGACAGGACTGTCAGTGGCTTCCTCCCTCTGGAAGCTTGCATGGTGCCTTCTGGTTCCATGAAAGCTAGTCCTCAGGGAGGAGGCATCTAGGTCAGTGCCAGCTCAGGGGCACCAGGGCCCTGTGCCTGAAGTGCTTGGTTTCTTCAGCAATGGGGACTAACCTTTCACCCCTGGGGGACCACCCAGGGCAATAGCAATAGCTTGTAGTGTTTTAGGAGTCTCTTGGACAACCCTGACCAAAAAGAGGGCTCTCATATCTAATGTTGAGTTTACTTTCATTTTTTTGAAGGTGATCTTTGGCTCTTGGAGGGAACATTGTCAGCCCAAATGGGAAATTTTTATTTCAATTGTCTATGTATATTTAAACACAGACTTTTGTGTATTTACAGGTTTTCTTTAGGTAGACAGTTAATAGTATGATTCCTTAGGACTTTTTCCAGACATCCTTACTGTTATTTTACCATCTTCTTTCCTTCTTCTATTTAGAGCTTCCCCTTTCCAATTTCCCCAGTCAGACCACTTATACCCTGATGTTTTCTCCCCTATTGCTCCCTCGCTCCCCACCCCCAACAATGGTCCTTTTGTACCTTCCTGGTCTTTGCAGTTATTGTAGGTGACATGCTCACATCTGAAGATTTGGAGTAAGGAGCCTCCGGTGAGAGAGAACATGTAGCATTTTTCTTTTGGGGGTTGCATTAGCTCACTCATTATAATCTTTTTTAGTTCCATCCATTTGTCTGCAAATTTCATTTTTTTACAACTACATAGTATTCCTTAGTGTATATGCACCACGTTTTCCTTATCCAGTCGTGACTGAAGGACATTTGGGTCATTTCTATTTCCTAGCTATTATGAAGAGAGCAGCAGTGAACGTGGTCCAGCAAACACCTGTGGAGCAGGCCATCGAGTCTTTTGGGCCCATGCCAAGGAGTGGTAGAGCTGGTGATCGAGCTTCTTGCACTCTCTTGTCAAAACTTACCGAGTGTCTCCAGGTGCCAAACAAATTCCAAGTGCTGGGTCACACAGCTGGCCTTCTCACATGGAGCTGTTTCCAGTCATCAAGACAGAGGGCAAATTATAATTAAATGTGGTTTCAAGTAATCATGAGTGAAATGAAGGGTATAGTATGACTGCGAGCTTAGGAACCTAGAAGGGGTGGCATCTTCTAGGTCACGTAGAGCAGTGGGTAATGTGTATAATCCAAGCATGGAAGGCTGCATTTCCCCTTTCCTGAGACCCATCCGGGTTTCAAGTGGACCACAATGACACATACTTTAATAAGAAAAGTTTTCTTCACATGGCCTGCAATAACGCTTCTTGCTTTCAAGAGCCATAGGGTAGGACAATTGAGACCGCAAGTTGGTCTTCCCAGATAGACCAGATACTTCCCAAGAATTCCTCTGGAAAAGACCAAGACTGACCCCATAAATTTTCTGGCTGTCAACAGAAGGTAGGCCTCCTTGGACACATTCTTCTCCATGAAGACCTGAAGGTAACATATGAGCAGTCGAAACACAGCCCCTGACTTCACACAGGTTTTCGTCTTCAGAGGCTGGCCGTAAATCAGAGCTATCTACAACTAATAGTGTGTCTCCCAACTGTTTCTAATGTCCTCTGCCCAGCTCTGTGAAGCAAGATCTGAGGCAAGCCTCCTGTGCAGTCCCCCCGAGTCTTTTCGTGGCCTCTCAAGGTCATTTCTCTTCCCACTTTGTCTTCCCTGGAGTGACATCAACTCTTTGCTCCTGTCACTGCCCTTGCAGGTGCTCCTCTCTCCTCAGGGCAGCTGGTGCTCGGCACTGAGATCAGGTAGCTGCTGGAGTCCCGGGGTGCAGTGTCCTTCCTTCATCCTGGCCTCCAGCCCTCCTCTGATCTGGACCCTCCCGGATCACCCTGGATCAGATGCTGGAGCCCAGTGCTCTGCCTTTTCTGCAGAGATAGCCTTGTTGTTACACTGACACTGTCCAAGGCCATGCATGGATGCAGTGCCAACACAGCTGCTCCCCAGGGGACGGTCAGTCAATCTGCTGCATCAGAAAGCCAGAAACGAAGGCATTAGCTTGATGGAGTTCCTGTAAGAGCCAATCTGTTTTACTTTTAGCTGAATTTGCTCTAGTCCTATATCTAAGCACAGTACTGGTCTCCTCGAGTTACAAGATCCCACGCAGTAAACAGCACCATAGCAAACATGTCTGCTTTTTATCCATGACCCCCGTCTTCTCTCAAAGGTACCCTGGAAAGCAGCTCAGTGCAAGTGCAACAGAAAGTAGAGCCCCAAACCAAGCATGGCCAAGGAATAAAACAGCAGAGAAAGATCTGCTACCTGCAGCAGGTAGCAGGGAGGGGGAGTTCTTCCCAAAGCAATGCCTTCTTCAAAGGACCCATGGGGACTTGGGGGACATATACACAGTCACGTGGGAAAGCACTTCAGGCTCTGGCTAGTTCCTGAGCATGCTTAATGAAGGACTACATTTCTGAGCATGCTCAGTCTAAGGTCGTAGTTCAAGAAGGAAAGATGGCAGACACTTGTTATGTATGTTTAGCTCAAGGACTTGGTATAAATGTTTGGACACTTAAAATGGCAGACAGGAATGCTTTGGGGCATGCTCAGTTTGCATCAGGAAGGTGGTAGACAAGAATGCCTCTGGGCGTGTTTAGTTTACTTCAAAAACTTTTAACTTGGTGTTTCCCAGAAAGAGCTGGCCCAGTGAAACTAAGGTTGGAGAGTGTGATGTCCTCCACCCTCATCACCAGGCCAAAGACATGTCAGGGTGAGGAGTGGGTAACTGCCTTTGACTGAGGAATATGGTCACCAAGTGCCTAATCCATAAAGAGGTCTGGGGGTGAACCCACAGCCTCTCATTCCTTATTCCCCTTTCCTTCCTGTTCCATCACCCACTGGGTTCACCCAGAAGCAAGAGGGTGCAGGAGCCTGTTGAGGTGATCTGTATGTGCCAGACTCCCAGCACACATGCAGATCTGATGCAATAGAAAGTAGAGAATGAAGGTCAGACAGAGGAAATCAGCCTCCATCTGATTAATTTCCAGAAAGATGAGCTGGACATTCTTTAGCAATATCTTGCTGTCTGAGTTAGAAGTTGTGGTAAATCACAATCTCTTAACCCTGGGGGTACTGTGAAAGCAGCCACCCCTCAGGGACCAATAGAACATCTCTCAAGCCTCCTTCAGTAACTAGGCCAGTGGTCCTTCAGCCTCTGTTTGAATGCCTCCATTGAGTACAGCACTTCAATCTGGGACACTTGCTTTTCTGTTTTTTATTGTCTTGTTGATTTTGTCTTTTTTTTTTTTTTTTAACCTTTTGGAGACAAGGAAGGTCTCACTCTAGTTAGCCAAAGCTGACCTGAAGTTTCCCTTCTACCTTCCAAGTGCTGAAATCAAAGGTGTAAGCCACCGTGTCCAGAAGGTTAGGACACTTCTATTTACAACACTCCTTGTCAACTAAGAAGTTCTTAGTTTTGTCTTCAGAAGTCTGATTCTGATGCATAATCCTAACTAATCTTATCAATAAAAACCAGGAGTCAGATATCGGGGTAAAACCTGAAAGATCAGAGAAGTAGGAGAGCAGCCACAATTGCTTCCTTCCTCTTCCATTCCTCCAGTCCAAAAGGGCTGAGATCCTGTCTCCACCCCACCTTATCACTTCCTGTTCCTCTCTGTACAGACCTCCAGACCTCTATGGTTAACTAGTGGCTAGCTCTGCCCTCTGACTCCAAGCGACTTTTATTTGTCAGAACACAAGCAAAATATCACACATCAGAATATAGTCATCAGATAACTATAGATCTCTATCTTCCAGACATGCTTGAGTCCTCACACTCTCTATTTTGTGTACTGTCTTAAAAGGAAGTGAAGTGGGAGGGTTGAGGTCATAAAGCAAGTAATAGCCAATTCCTCAAGCAAAAATGGAAGAGGACCCAGCTGTGTGAAGGGAGAGGAGACTGCTCTTCTTACGCTGACCATCACAAGAGCATCCTAAAAATGCAAGTGTGATGAAGAAACCCCTGAGACTCCTAGCTGGGGTCCTTCAGACAGTGGTAATTCTATTTAAAAACCAAAAAATACCCAAAAAACCACATGCTCTGGATTAGTGAGCCAACTCCATCTCCCCTTATCAAGACAGAAAAAAACCAAGCGCCATGACAGCCAGCAGCCAGGGTCATTCATGAAAACCTAGCAGCTAAAAAGACTCATTGCCCCCTTGGAGGCCCTTGCTGTTGCCAGTTCATCATATTTCATCTGTTTAAGACTCCAGCCTGCAGAAGGTACTTCGTGGAGAAAGAGGTGGGTCGTTTGCATGAATCAGTGTAGAGTTTAGACAGTAGTTTATTTGTTGGGCTCGGAACACATGAGAAGTGGAGGAGAGGTTTGTTTACAAGAGTAGAAGGTAGGTCAAGCCAACTGGCACCATGCCTCCAACAAATAATCAGGAAACAACCAGATCGGTGTGAAGCTCGGTGGGGAAGTTAAGAGTGGAGAACGCAGGGCTGGGGGCTTCTGTGGGAGGGAAACCGCTTCCTGAGTCCCCTGGTCACCACACTCACTGCAGAGCCCCGCTGGTGCCCCTCTCCGACCTCTTATCACCTGTCACCACACTCTGTCACCAGCCTTGCGGCTGGAGCCTGGATGTTGGCCTTTTCCCTTTTCACCACTCTTAAGAGTTACATTGAGTTTGGTTGGCTCAGTTTCCTGTATTTCTGTTCAGCATGTACCGATCTAGAAATATCAGAGCAGGACTATGAAAGAAACCTGAGTCCTTTCCCTAGAAGCCATGTTAAAGCCCATGCATGTGGCTCACGCCTTTAATCCCAGCACTCAGGAGGCAGAGGCAGGCGGATCTCTGTGAGTTCAAGGCCACCCTGGTCTACATAGTGAGCTTTGGGATAGCCAGGGCTACATTTTTGAGACCCTGTTGGGAGAAAACACACACACACACACACACACACACACACACACACACACACACGCACACACACACACACAAAATAAAATGCTGGTGTGTGCTTATAATCCCAGCACTGGGGGGAGAGAGTGAAGACAGGTGAATTCCTGGGGTCGCTGGTCACTAGCCAGCCAGCCTAGCTTAGTCTGAGGGCTCCAGGCCAATGAGAAACTCTATCTCCAAAAACAGGGGAAATGGGTAACTTCTGAGGAACAACACCCAGGCTTGTCCTCTGGCCTTCACACATGCATACACAGATGAGCCCACACACACATAACACGAACACACACAAAGACAATTTTAATTGTCACTCTCCCCTGTGCTGAACAGACTCAGGTGCAATAGTAGCCTTGCATTTGTTAATATTTATATTATAATATAAATATATTTTAATTTACATCTATTAAAATTCACTTTTTGGCTGTATTTCTAGGTTTTCATAACCACCATGTAGACACCTATCAGTTCATTTACTCCAAAACTCTCCCTCATGCTGAACCTTGTGGTTAGAACCTCCATATGCCTTTCTAACCCATGGAAATTTCTCCCATGGAAACCTCCTCACCCATGGAAACCACTGACAGAATTTTATCTCCTCCAAAACAAAACATAAATGGAATTATACGATAGCTATATCCTTTTGAGTTTCTATTTGTTGCATTTTATTAAGAAGTCAAAGAGTCCAGAGAAGTTTAGAAATGTACCCAAGACACACCATTAGAAAAGCTGACCGAAAATGTGAATGCAAGGCCACCAATTCTCATTCTAATCCTTCTCCCTGGGCCTCAGCTTGGTCCTGCCTCACCTCGGTTTCTCCAACACCTTCGTGAAGATATACAAAGGGGCTGCTTCCGCCATGGATGCACAAGGATTTTGGAAAGTGTAAAGTTGTTTGCATAGGACACACATGGCTTATTGTCCCCATCAGTCTTTATCCCTTGCCAGGCATTTTGCAGGAAAACAGTGAGTCCTGGAATTCCCTCCCTAAACTCAGTCATGGCCTTCAAACCAGACATTATCATCTATGTGGAAAAATACACACATACACACATACACACACACACACACACACACACACACACACACACACACACACCCCACATGCGTCAGCTTTAATGTAAGAAGAACATCATGATGTCAAAGGACCTGCCTAGACAGGAAAAAACAAAGCACTATTTTGCACAAAAGAGGCAAAACCACATATTTATTTAATGGGATCTGGAGTTTGTTTGGTCATCTGAAGGGATTCTGCTTCTCTCGAGACATGAAAGTTACTGCTATAAAGTAAAAACTGATTCAACTCTCATGTCACAAGAAGTCAACATCATCTGCTGGCCTGATGGCTTTGGCAGTATCCCTTCAAGCCCACTCCTGCCAGAGGTTTTGAAATGTTTGCTCTTGTCTGCATTTAGCCATCGGGATATTTAGAGACAGGGTGCAACCCCACACAGCACATCCCCCTCCCGATGAAGAGAAAGCTGCAAAGCTCTGGTGTTCTGGAAGCCACGTAAATGTGGCTCTGCTACCTTCTTCTGTCACTGTGCCTCCTAAACGCTATCAAAAGCATCTGTTTCATTCCATTGCTGCTATGTGCAAAGCAGTCTCAAAAATGGGCCCAGCAAAAACCTCTATCCCGGTGCTGCCCAAGCGAATTAAGATGCAAGCCATAGCTTAGGGAGTGGAGTGTACGTGTGTGGGTTGTGCATACACGTGTTCATAAAAGTGGAGGTCCAAGGTCAACCTCTGCTATTACTCAGGAACAATCCACCTTGGTTTTGTTTCTGTTGTTTGTTTGTTTGGTGTTTGGGGGTTTGTTTTTGTTTTGAGACGGTGTCTCTCTGAGGCCTGAAGTTGACTGATGCAGCTCTGCTGGTTGACCTGTGAGCTCCAGGGCCCCACCTGCCCCCTCTCCTCAGCACTAGGATTACGAGCACACAGCGGCACTCCCTCCACCTTTTTCATGTGAGCGCTGAGGCTCCATCTCAGAGCCTCAAGCTTCGGCTGCAAGTTCTACATCTACTGAGCTGGCTCCCCAGAGCCACAGCTGCACATTTTCATTTCTGAGTAGCCATACTTCTCAAAGGGGGAAGAAACAATTGAACTGGGTTGTATTCATGGACTTGTAGTCAAAACAATATACCCCAAGCATATCATCTGACTATAATTACTGAAATGATTTTTTTCTTCTTTTTTTTTTTCATATATTAAGTCTTCCGAATCCAGTAGCCACTTCACATTGATAGCACATCTCAACTTGAAACAGCCACATTTCAAGTGTCATCTGACATGGGACTAGTGACTAGTGCCAGGCAATGAAGTCAAGAGCAGAGGCAAGTTCGGATCTCAGCCAGACTCTTGGAGTTATGTGGCTGTGACACATTATTTACAGCCTCTGATCTTTGGTTCCCTAATCCAAACTATGGCAATGATGCTCACAGGCCAGCTGGACAGTAAAGTCATCAATGGAGATGAGTTATTAGAAGCATATTAATAACTGCTTTCACTGGTGTCGTCTCAGCATCTACCACCACCATCAAAAACATCCAATCACCCATCTACTTCTGAGTTTTCATGGTCGTGGGAGTCAGATTCACCACCTCCAAGCTATAAAAGAATAAGTCAAATTTTATCCATTTTAATTGTTAAATTAAATGTTGAAAAAGTGATTTCTTCCCTATACTTCCTCTAGCAGTACCCACGAGGCTGAAACATTGCAAGTATTTTCTCTGGGCTATGGAGGTGGAAGTGGATGGAGGCTGAGGAAGCTGTAGTTCCTTATCAGAAAGTCACCGAAGGTTGGGGGAGAACACTGGCTGCCCTCTTTTGATGTGTGTTGATTGACTTGAGGGTGCACATCTGGCCTCTCATGTTTTTCTTTCTCTGGGATGCTTTCCTTATCCCACAAGATCACGTAACAAGGCCTCATCTTGAAGCTATCACTGCCATTCAGCTACCAGACGTTCTGCTTGGCTCAGTGGAAGGCACAGTGGGGGTGGGGGTGGGGTGCTGAAGATCAAAACCAATGTGATTCCTTCTGGGACAGTGGAGTAGAGTTTAATAAAAGGTGTATTGTTTATAAAAGTACATTAGGCTGAAGGAAGCCACTGATAAGTGGGGAGAAACCTTGAAGGGAGCTGCAGAGGAGCTGGGTATCTCCAGCCTTGAATGAGGAGACAGAAAGAAGCTCTATCTGTAAAGATGGTTCCTCTCATGGCAATGGAGCTGTGTCCTGACACACCCATTGTGAGCGGAAAATGCATTTAGCAATCCTCACCTACCAAACATTCTAGCTTAGCATATAGTCCATGGTAGAGTTCTCAAGGAAATGCCTGTTGCTCTTGGTATCATCATAAAGTTGAAAACACTCTGAGTAAAACCACCACAAACTAGGATTATGTATACTTGAGGCGGGAGATGGATGAAGCCTTCAATAGAAGATGGCAGCCAAGTGTGGAGGAAAGAGAAAGGGGAACCAGCCTCCTACCTCACTCTAACACCTTCTGACAGGGGCCCCAGCTGCCCCTGGAATGCAGAGGGAAGGGAAGCCACTGATGAACCCTGATCTGGCTACACAGGGTTTTGTAAAGAAGCATGGAAAGCAGTTGGTTCAAGCAACAAATGAAAAAGGGCCACTGGATCCCCTAGCCCTTCCTGAATGTGTGCACAGCTTCTACACGTGGGCAGGGTCTCAGAAGATAGCTAACACATCTGGGACCTTCACACTCCACCCTCATGAACCATCAAACCCTTTTCCTTTCCAAAACCTGGTGGCAGTGTGTCTGTATTGTGTTGTAAGGTGTCCAAGGCGAGGAGTGTATTTTACACAAACTGAAGTTGATGTGTTTTCTGGTAGTGGCGATGGTGGTGGTGTATGTTGTATTTGTGTGTGTGTGTTGGGAGGTGTTTGTTTGTTTTTATTTGTTTGGCTCTGCTAGATTTATTTTAAGTCTTTAAGGTAAGGAAAATGTTAAATAAAAAAATGATGCTCTCCCAAGCCAATCCCAGCACTTGGAAGGCAGAGGCAAGTGGACCTCAGTGAGTTCAAGGCCAGCCTGGTCTACATAGTTAAAATCCAGGTCAGCCAGGGCTCCATAATAAGAAACTGCCTCAAAAAAAAATATTTCAGATTATGCTTTTTAAAAATAATTTAAAGTATTATGATAGGATCATTCTAATTTCTTTTTAGAAGGAAATAAAACCATATGTTATATATATCATACATATAACATTTTTAAATTTTATATTTATTTTATATATAATAAGAAATGGATATATAAAAATGGATATTATATATACACATATATCCATTTCTTATTTTGTAAATTATCAAGGCAATTGACTGATACCTGCTGGAGTTCTATAGTAACAAAGACATAGAACGCTTTTTGCCAGCAGTATTTGCTGAAAATATTATTCCCACTTTGTCACTGGGTTACTGGGTGTGGTGTTTTTATTTGTTAAAATATGAAGGATGAGGTATTTATGTGACAAAGTATTTGACTTTTGCCATCTTTTTCTTATCATAAAAAGTCCATCCCTGAGTAAAGTTGGTGAATAACTACTCACCTCTTTAGATATTCGGCCCACTGAACACTTAGTCACACATAGACTCACTTGTGACCATGTGCAGTCCATCAAAAGTAAACTGTTTTCTAGGACTTAGCCCATCTCACTGCCATAGGCACACTTGTCGAGGCTCTCACCTCCAACATGTGCCCCAGGACGCTGTGAGTTACATTTACCTCAGGACTACCTGGTTCTTAAAAAAAAAATACAAAAACAGTATGCTTTATTATGGCATTTTAAAAACAAGATCTGTTTTTGTTGTTTTCTTCCCCATCCCCCTACCTCCCTCATATCTTCCCAAATCTCTCATATCCCCTTATTTATAAACATTAAAAGTTAGGATTTGCATATGTGAGAGAATGTGTAATTTTATTTATTTATTTATTTTTGTCATTCTTGGTTCAGGTCACCTCACTTCATATATAACACTCTCTCATTCCATCTGTTTTCCTGTAGATTTCATTTTATTTTTTATAACATCTGAGTAACGTTCTGCTGTGTGAAGACACCACATTCTCACTATCCATTCCTCTGCTGATAGCCATCTAGTTCTGTTTCCTGGAGATTGTGAGTAATGCAGCAGTAAACATGGACACTTAAGTAACTCTGTGGTAGGATATGGAGTTGTGTGTGCACATGTCCAAGAGTGACACATGCTTGAATCTTAGTGCTGGGGAGGTGGAGACAGGGGCCTGGCTCCCTGGGGTTGCTAGCCCGCCAGCCTAGCCTATCAATAAGCTCCTGTTGAGTGAGAGACCATACCTCAAAACATGAGATGGGAAGCAACTGAGGAAGACACCCAACATTGACCTATATCCCCACGCACACATGCATGCATGTCCGAGAGAGAGAGAGAGAGAGAGAGAGAGAGAGAGAGAGAGAGAGAGAGAGAGAACATGCACAGCACAATAAAAAATACAAAAGAAATGGCAAAGAAAAGGTGAGCAGAGACTAATAACCCTACCATCTCACCATCGCTCCATCACTTTGTGTTCTTTTATGACCTGGTCTCTCTCGGCAGTTCCAGGGGACCTCGCTAAGGAAAGCCAGTGTGACTAAATAAAGGCATGCAGAGCTCTGAGTTTCCTGAAGGGCAGGATCAAAAGAAGACCTGCGACCCAGGAGTATCATGGGCGTTCAAGGGGGACTGTCCTTTTCTCTGCATGAAGTTTGAAGAAGAGTGGCGTTTTATTCAAACATGTTGATCAAGATGGAAATTGTCTCCCAGCAGAGTGCTGCAAACGATAACTAAGCAAGCTCTAGGTTTTACTGTTTCTTTTCTCAACATTGGATGACAACCAAAGTCTGTGTTCAATCACGGTCTCGGGTGGGTTTCAGCTAAGAGTTAAAGTAATATCACCCAAATATATCGCTTTTTAAAAGTCACTTTGAGAATCTGACTTAAGTTATAAGTTTATTGCTTACTGTCCATGTCATGATGAACTCACTAATAAACGTGCAAGTATTGTGTTCTTACAACAAAAGGGAGCTTGGACCATCCTACTTTTGACCGATAAGTCTCAAAGTATAGTCTTAAGACTTTATAATGGTGGTTAAGTGAATTTTAGATGCATGCTTTGAGCTGGGTGTGGTATAGTGCATGCCTACGATTCAGAGCTGGAGGCAGAAGGCTCAGGAATTCAAGACCAGTCTCAGCTACACAGAGAGTTCAAGGCCAGCATGGGCTATATGAGATTCAGTGTCAACATAACAAAATAAAAATAAATAGAGCACTGAGTGCAACTCTAAAGCCCGACAGAGTGAATAAAGCAGTTAGTGGAGGTACCTGAGAAGTAAAGGGTAGTACAGTGATTAGAGGCAGGGACTAGAATTTGAATAGCCACCAAACAGATGGTGAGTTTATCACTTCCCTGGTGTCCCCTGCCCTGAACACACCATTGCCCAAAAGGCAAACCTAAGCCCTGCCATACAGAAAGCGGCCCAGAGAAGCCTTCCATGGCTGGCTTGGGAAGAGAGACTGGAGAATGAATTCCTTACATACAGAGGCCGGTTAGAAACGCCAGTTTCTTCTCCTCTCACCCATTCTCTTGGCTCCGTCTCCTCTCAAGTACTCCAGTGGGTGCAATAACAGTGACTTCACCTGGAACTAGCAGGAACCAAAATTCTAACACAGGTAGAGAGACGATTCCAAGAGGACAGGCTCTCCTTCAGGTTCCTTCCCTGATCTCTGGAGCTTGACAGTTGCAGGTACTCTTGGTGGGGAAAGCAACCAAAGCCCAAAAGAGAAACTCAAGAAAAAGAGAGTGTGCACACCAGGGAGACTGTGGAGGGCTACTGCAAGAAAGCAGCCCTGCCTGACATTATTACCCCAAGATATGCTCACGTGAGTGTAATCCGAATCAGCAAACCAAAGACCGAAAGAGTCTTGAAGGAACAGCTGGACTGTGGTCCAAGTTCCACAGTAACCACTGAGTGGCACACGTGTGGGTCAGGTCTGAAACACACTGAACAGGTTTTAAAAACTAAAATTACATCGCAATGGGTCCCCACAGGAAACAGGTGGGAGATTGTGGTCTCAATTTAACCAGACCAGAAGTTTAACTGATTTCATCATCTGCTACCACGAGATGATCCCATAATATTTAAATGAGATGCTGAGTTTTATAATATTAAAAATGTACTCTGAATTACTGGTCACATAAAGGTTGAGGAGAAAATCCAGATCGCACAGAGAGAGCAATCAACAAATAACACTGTAATCGCACAGGTACTAGTATTATCTGAGAAAGGTTTTAAAGGAGCCAGAAGCAAGTTCTCCAACAAGCACACTTAAAGTAGATGAAAGAGCCTCAGCAAGGAAATGAATGATATAGGAAAATGGAAATTTCTGAACTGTAGAATATAATAGTTTAAACAAAATTCATTGAGTAAACCCAAAGATAAATCAATAGAAATTAATATCAATGTTGGAGAGGAGAAAATATAAAATAATAATAATAATAATGATGATGATGATGATGATGATGAACGATGATGAAAACTCTGGGCGACATGAAACACTAACCAAAGTTCTCACAATTGTAGCATCAGAGTTCCAGAGGAGGAGAAAAAAAAATCTGAGGAAAAAATATAGCTATAAATTCCCCAAGTTAAATGATATTTATCTATGAATTCAAGAAGATTGAGAAGACACAAGCTGGAAAGGCAGGAAGCTATGGCAGCTCAGATGTCATCAAAGCACTGAACTAAAGAATGAAAGTGTCTTAAAAGCAGCCAGAGAAAAACGAGACATTGCTTAGAGCGAAGGAGTGAGGCATGAGCTACAGAGTTCTTGTCAGCATGTCATGGACTCCAGAAGGAAGCCATCTGCACTAGAGAGAGCTAGCCAGTGAAACACCTTCAACAATGAAGGTGAAATCAAGATGTTTCCAGTGACGGAGAGCTGAGAGAATCCATTGGCAGCAGTTGCTCTAGAGGAACACATGTCATAGATAAAAGGGGTATGACCCAATAAGAAAAGGACCACTCACCCAGATGGTGTAATAATCTGAAGTATTTATGAGGCCATGATATAATATCAGAATGTGCACACTAAACACTGACCAAACTGCAAAGAAAAATAGAAAAATTCAGAACTGTGGTTAAAGTCTTCAGCAGACCTCCCTTGGTAATAAATAGGTCAGCGAAACAGAAAACTCAGCCTGGGTGTAGTAGGACTCAACACCACCATCCACCAACTGGAGCTAATTGATTTTTCTAAGACGGTCCATCAAGTACATCAAAATACACACCCCTTTCAAGTGCACACGGAACATTCACCAAGGCAGACTATGTCCCGGGTCATAAGTCAAACAGTGACAAAGTGTGAAGGAGTCAAAGTGGGAAATATGTTCTTAGCTGGTGACCATATTAAACTAGGAAGGAGAGACAAGGAGACAAGGTCTCTCAGCACTTCAGAATTAAACAGTCCATTTCCGTAATGCGCAGGCAAACGGAAGTCCAACTGGAAGTGAGAAAATAACTTTAGGTAGAAGAAAAATAAAATGAAAACAAAAAAAATTCATGGGATGCAACTAAAGCAAGAAGAATGGTCTCTAATTAATTAAGTAAGCTTCGATTTAAATAAACTAATAAGACAAGCTAAATCTAAAGCGAGGGAAAAAAGGAAATGACAAAGATAAAGGCAGAAGTTAACGAAATTGAAAACAAAAGCTAAGAGAAAAGTAACAAGAACAAAAATTGATTCTTTCACATGAGCAAAGCAATTAGTTTGGTGGAAACTGAAAAAAAAGAGGAAAAATTAGCAGTACCAGGAATGAGATGGACAGACACCAGTGCTGAGCCCTTTACAGACACTAACAGTGCGGTAGGGGACAGCAGAAAACGAGATATGTATAAAAAAGAAATGGGCCAACCCCTCGAAGACTACAGGCTACCAAAGCTCACCCTCATCAGAATAGGCAACACCATAAGGCCTAAACCACTGAAGGTGCCTTCTTGTAACTTTACTATTTCAGAAGAATCTCTAGCCCCAGATAGCTTGACCTGCAAATTTGACCCAGCATTTGATGATGATGATGGTGGTGGTGGTGGTGGTGGTGGTGGTGGTGGTGGTGGTGGTGGTGGTGGTGGTGGTGGTGATACAAATCCTATATGATCTCCTTTGAAAAGTAGAAGAGTAGAGAGTAAAGAGCATCTCCTCATTTAATCAGCATTAGCCTGACACTAAAATCAATCAAAATTCTAAAAACAGAAACCTACAGGTCAATATCAAAAACATGCATGCATAAATCCTCAAGAAAATATTAGCAAAAAATCCAACATCATATAAAATGGTAGTGTGACATGTCCAGATAGGATTTGTCTTAAGAATGTTACATTGGTTCAATATTTGAAAATCAGTCAATGTAATCTACCATATTAGCTGTCCATATAAGAAAAATCACACAGTCATTTTAATTTCAACAAAATAGTTCAACAGTATAAGAACAGTTGAAGACAGGTGTACATGCCTGTAACCCCAACACACAGGCTGAGGCAAAAGGGTCTTTTCTACATAGTGAGACCCTGTCCCAATAAAAAAGGAGTCAGGGGAGGCACTTGGCAAAAAATAACCATAGGCAATATCACATTTAATGGTAAGAGACTTTCTCTGGTGACCTAGAACAGAATAAAGATATCCACTCGTCACCTGTATTCAACATTGCACTAAATGGCTGTGTGAAAGGAGAAAACATAACTGTCATATTTATAGCTACATGACATGATTGTCATATAGAAAACCCTTAGGAATCTGTGTAAGATTTTCTGGTATTAATAAGTGAATTGGCGCACGCCTTTAATCCCAGCACTCAGGAGGCAGAGCCAGGCAGATCTCTATGAGTTCAAGGTCAGCCTGGGCTACCAAGTGAGTTCCAGGAAAGGCACAAAGCTACACAGAGAAACCCTGTCTCGAAAAACCAAAAATAAATAAATAAATAAATAAATAAATAAATAAATAAATAAGTGAATTTAAAATGGTTACAGGATGTAAGAACTTAAAAAAAAGACTACATACTGCACTGTAAAATGGTAAACTAAAAAATATTAAATGCCATTTAAAATATTTTCAAACATAAATAATGCATATTGTTATGGTTTCAATGTGAAATGTCCCCACAGGCTCATGTGTGCACACTTGGTTCCCATCTTGTGGTGGTGTTTTGGGAGTTTCTGGAAACTTTTGGAGACAGAGTCTAACTGGAGAAAATAGGTTTCTGATGGCATATCCTATATCTTACACTGTCCCCCTTCTCTCATTCCTTTTTTTTTTTCTTCTTTCCTGGATCCCATTAGGTGAACAGCCCCATTGGATGTGATGTTCTCCCTAAGTCCCTGTAATCCGTGGACTGAACCCTGTGAAATGATGAGCCAAAATATTTCCTGTTTGTCACCTGGGGCCATTTGAGAGAGGAAAGATACTTCATTGAGAAAATGCCTTCATGGAATTGTCCTGAAAGCAAATTTTTGGGCATTTTCTTGATTGATGATTGATGTGGGAGGACCCAGCCCATGGTGAGTGGTGCCACTTCTGGCCGAGTGGTGCTGGGTTCTATTAGAAAGCAGACTGAACAAGTCATAAGGAGCAAATCAGTAAGCAGCACTCCTCCACAGCCTCTGCATGAGCTCCTGCCTCCAGGATCCTATTTCATGAGGGCTTTTTTCTTACTTCATAGATGTCCACCTTCTTTGTTAACTCCCATGGCAGGGAGAAAAAAGAGAAGTGTGTTACTTCTTTTTATAAGGGCACTAATACAGTCTGAGGGCTCCACCCTCCTGACCTAACTATCTCCCCAAGACTCCACCCCCACATTCCGTGACACTGGTGATTCAGCTTCAGCACATCTCTGTGTGAATGGGAATGATTATAAATGAATGCATACAGTGTGCTCATGCACAAAAGATTTGACATTTAAAAATATCAATGCTTAACCAAATTTACACAGTATAAACAATCCCTATCAAAATCTTAGCCCAGGTTAGGACATTCTAAATTTTATATATAAAGCCAAAGAAGCCAGAATAGCTACATTACTTTTGAGGGAGGCAAATGGGTAGGAAGAATCAGTAAACCCAATTTCAAAACTTACATAGCTGTAGTAATAGAGACTATGTGGTACTGGCAGATGGCTAGACACACAGACCAAGGAACAGAGAATGGAACCTAGAAACAGAGCCACACAAATTAGCCCAGGCGATTCTCACAGAGTAGAAAAACAATTATAAGCAGAAAAGTAGCTGTTTCTAATTGAATATGCTAAAAGATGATAGATACAAGGGGGAAAAAACCTTAAATCCCACATATTATCTAGAAACTAGAGATGAATCATGAGCTAAAATGAAAATATAAAACTACAAACTCATATTTTGAAAAGCAGGGAAAATATCTTAGGAAAATTTTCTTACTCTTGGCACCAAAAGGTGTGATCCATAAATGTAAAGAAATTAATAGTAAGTTAGTCTTCATCAAAATTAAAGCATTTGCTCTGCTAAATGTCCCACAAAGAATGAAAAGATAAAGACTTAAAGAAAGTATTTGAAAAACATATATCCAACAAAGAATTAGTCTCTAGATGATAAAAAAAAAACAAAAAAAACTTTTCAAACTCAGCTGTTTAAGTGAGACAGTTGATTAGCTTGATCTGTTTGGGAGGCATCCAGGCAGTGGGACTGGGTCCTGTACTCAGTGCATGAGTTGGCTGTTTGAAACCTGGGGCTTATACAGGGGACACTTGGCTCAGCCTGGGAGGAGGGGACTGGACCTGCCTGGACTGAATCTACCAGGTTGAACTCGATCCTCAGGGGAGTCTTTGCCCTGGAGGAGATGGGAATGGGGGGTGGGATGGGGGGAAGGCAGGGGTGGGGGGGGAGGGGGGAGAAAAAGGGAATCCGTGGCTGATATGTAAAATTAAATTAAATTATAAAATAAAATAAAATAAAAAGCCAATAAGCCAATTGGAAAATGAAAAAGGGAGATGTAAACAGTTTTTTTCTCTAAAGAAGCTATGCCAATGAGAGCACATTCCCCATCGCCAGCTCTGATGGAGGCACTGGTTAAAGCAATCATGAGAAATCACTACAGACCATCAGAACAGCTAAAGTAGAGAAGAGTGACTGTACCACATGCCAGAGATGTGCAGAAACTGAATCACTTGTCCATTGCCAGGGAAACTGTAAGGCAGTGGAGACTCTGGAAGACAAACTAGAACTCTTCCAAAAGAGAACATGCTATTGTCTTCCCATTGCTTAATACTGTTGAGATGAGAACATGATAGAAATGGTGAGCAGGTGACCATGTGCCCGGGGTTAAGGCTAAGGGGCAGGTAGGAGAAAAGTGGACATGGCTAGGAGAATGCCCTGCATCTCTTTGGGACAATGTCAGTGTCATGGTTGTGATATTGTAGCAAACCTTGCAAGGTTTACCAGTGAGGATTGGGAGTAAAGAGTACACTGGGCATCTGAGGAGGTGGTTCAGTCAGAAAGGTGCTTGCCATGTTAACATGAGAGCCTGAGTTCAGATGCTCAGCACCCACAGGGGCATGTTCCTATGATCCCAGCTCTGTAGAGGCAGAGGCCGTAGGAGAAATCATGGGATTCACTGGCCATCCAGTCTAGCCAATTGGTGCACTCCAGGATCAGTGACAGACCCTGCCTCAAAAAAGTAGAGAAACAATAAAGAAGACACTTGATGCCAACCTCTGGCCACTGTGAGCACCCCAACGTATCTGCACACCCACACACACACACACACACACACACACACACACACACACATACACACAGCCCATAGAATCCCTTAGACCTTTTTATACTGTTTCTTACAATGTTATGTGAATTAGTAATTATTTCAAAATAAGAAATTAAATTTTTTATAGTACATATTATCTTTCTTTCTTTGGGGTCTTCTGCAAGAATGACTTGTAATTCTATGAACATTTATGTGATTGAACGCTACTACTTAATAGTAGTAACCTACTTACTGAATGAAGTATTTGGAGTTAACAAAGCTTGATTTTCATTTATGGAAAGTGGAAAGTTACTTTATTATTCAGTTTTCTACTAGAAAAGGCACCTGTCAGGCAACCTCTGATGTCTGGAGGGAGCTCTGGGGTGAACACATAGGACTGCTAACTTACTTATCTGTAGTTTTCCATGTTTCCCAGGGGTGCTCTGTTCAACTGTATTTAAACCACTCATGGTTTTGCCTCACAATCATTAACTGAGTTTGCCAGACTTGTTTATTTACCTTTGTGATGTATAGAAACTCCCACTTGTATTGCAATATGCCCAGCCTACGACTTTCCAATTGGGCTTGCTCAGGTCATATGTGTTGTGGTTTAAATGAGTCATTCTCACCTGTTTTTCTAAGCAGATCTAGACATGAGCCCCAAGAATCCGCTTGGATGCTGACTTTTCATTGTTCACACTGAATTATGCCTCCGCCGGACAGAAAGGAGCTATTGGATAAATAGTCTAGAAGGTCTTTTGCTTTGCCTACTAATCACAGCGGAACGAAATCTGAAGATCTTGACCCTCATTTCTTTATTTTGAATAACACTTTTCTCTATTTTAGCTCAATACCAGGAAGTCCAGACTGAGGTTGCCAGAAAGAGCAACTCTTTATTTTGGAACAAAAAGAGACCAGATACAGGGAACACCAGCTACACAAACAGCCATGTGCGTATTAATAACATTGATTCTATCTTACATTCGTGTCTAGGCAGAGGGTCTTCTTATTTCAGCTTAAGGATGCACGGTTAAGAAGAATACATTTTCACTGCCCACAGAACAAAGTGGCCTCTGTCCACCTGCCGATGCCATTCGCATTAGAGAAGGACTCTCTCAGGTTGCTTAGGAATGATGGAGAATGTGTCCCCCATCCAAGAAATGAAATGATACCTTCAGGTGAGTCCAGAGTCTGAATCCTCAAAGCAAGGATTTAGGAAAGCATTTGAGAGGATCAGGTTTAAGCCAAACAATCCTTTAAGAAAGAAATTCCATTCAAGATCTCGTTTTAAAACAGGAAATTAAACAGTCTGTAGAAGGCAAACTCGGAGTGCTAGCCCCCTTCCTCCCAACTGTTTGCTGTGTGAAACTCACTGTGGGTCATCTTTGCATTGAAAAATGTTTCAATTTGCTGATGGTAGCCACACAGCTCCTTTAAAAGGCGGCACTCAAAATGTTAGCAAAATACACCATTTGCGAGCCTTACCAGATCTATGGCCACTTGAACAAGCCTTGAGCTTCCCTGCTCCCTGGACATTCAGCCCTTCGTTAGAATCATTGGTTTATTCTCACCATGCCTGTAGCAGCAGAAAAGACCAGATATAGAATCTGAGTTCGTTGAAGCCCTGGACGTGTTAACGTAGTTTATTAAAATTATTTGAGGCCATTCAGAAAGTTGAGTTCGTGAAGCCAGCATTGGTTGGCACACTTTCCAGATGTTTCTTATTTTTAAGCTTTCATTAAGTGGCTATCGGCAGAGCAGCTGACACCGTATAAATGCAACAAGATTTGAAACCCCACCCAGTAAATACCTCTTTCAATTGCTTTCAACAAAGCCTTCTCCACAACTGAATTACACATTGTTCTTTCTAAACCCAAGAAGAAAGACTCAATACACATCCTCCGAAATTCCTGCCAGGGCAGAATGTTGGTGCAAAGTCCTCTTGAAGCATTTAATAGTGAATGCTTAAAATTAATCTGATTTTACTGGAATGTTCTTTCTGTGTGCAAAAAGAAAAAAATGAGAGGTTTAGAGAGAAGTGTTCAACTGGGTCAGGATCGTCACATGTTTTATTCAGAGAGATGCTTGGTGGAAGTGTTGGAACCTATCCACCATTTTCAAGAAACAGTAAAGAGGTTGATGGTGAAGGTGGCGAGATGTGGAAAGGAGTGGGCAGAGCTGGAGGAGATAAGGTTGGGGTAATATGGACCAGACCTAGCTGAGCCTTGCACCCCTTGGAAGCTTCAGCATTCAACCGTGAATATAAAAGGAACCCAAAGTAGACAAACAGTAAGATATGGAACAGAACGTGGAGGGGAGTCGGCGTTCCCGGAAACACAGAGCTCCAAATGGGAATCAGGGAAGGGAACAGATGCTGGGGACTCAGCCAACAATGTGCACCACACACTCGACTTTCCCACAGAGAATGACAGAAAGAAAAGTATGGAGAGTATGAATTTGAAAGCAAAGACATTCATACATCAGTAACACACACACACACACACACACACACACACACACACACACACACACACACACACGGCACATGGGGTGAGGAGAGAATATTTGCATCTCTAATACCTTTGGAGCCATGACAAAGTGAACAGCACAGAGAGAAGAATGGAGAATCAAGTGCTTTGATCAGGCTGGTTTTCTAAGTGAGGGTTGCCCTGAGGAGTTCAGACTGCTCAAGAGTATGTGTCCTGAGCTCCACCTGTCCAGGATTTCAAGAAACAGTCAGACTTGGCAGTTAACTGTGTCTACAGTTCTTACATAAAATATGTTAAACATCTGTCCCTGATCATCTTGAACATCCCTGCCTTTATTGAATCTGGGACTGGCCCATCAGCATAGAATTTAACAAGTGGGAAGGTTTTTCCCATCCAGTCTTAAGACTATTGTTTTGTTCTGAGAGTGTCATGATGCTGCAAAAGCTGTGTCTAAGGTTCTGCTGGGTCTCTATAGCATAATCATTCTTTCAGGATTAAAAGGAAAATTTATAATAATTAATCCTTGTCCTCATAGGCAGGTATCATCAATTTGGGAGCCACATGAGATGAATTTGGCCCAGTTCCTATTAAATAGACGTTCACCCCTGTTTGCAGCTTATGGCTTAGAGATAATTCTTTTTGTCAGCCAGGGCACCAAGAAACTTACTTTCCACGAAAAAATGAACTTCTGTCAATATGAGTACATGACCGGTATGGGACTTCTACTCAGATATCACGGACACCCCCCGACAGCCTGGAGGAAGATTCTTTCCACACAGAGTGGAAAATACTGCCTATTAGGTTCCATATATCAGAGACCGGATCGGGCTCTTTGCATGCAATTGTCAATTGTCAACCCTTCACAGTTGTGTGGCCCCAGATAATGTGCATAGTACCTTTGAGTCTCACTTTCCCATCTGTACTATAGAACATCACAGGGTCGTCATTATAAGAATTAAATGAAGATATTATCTGAGGGTCTCAGAGGTTTCCTCTTCAACCATGATTGAATAGAACCAATGCTTGACCCTGGTGACCCCTAACAGGCCTCTCAGAGCCCTCTGCCAACCTCGTAGCCCTGTCACTGGCGTGATGGCCATGTCCCCCTCACAGAGGTGTCCACAGGACTTAGAGGCTTCCATCAACAGCCAGATCAATCCAGAGCCATATGCCTCCTGTCCATCTGTCCATGTCTTACTACTTCTTCCTTGAAGAACTTTGCTAAATACCTTCTCCTCCAATCACATGAGCAGAGGCAACACGCTGAGAAACTGCTGAAGCTACAGCATCATTCAGGTGGCTAATCTTCCCACAGGGCATCAAGAATCCAGACTGTGATGACTGGAAGAGTAGGTCGAACCAAAGGGAGTGTTAATCAGTCACTGCTGGAACTGTACAAACTGGCTCCTAACAAAAAAATGATCCCACTTTATGTGACTTCACTGAGATGCATTATCCAAACTAGCAGGTGAAATCCATCAAAGAACTGGGTGACCAGTAGCCAACTTGCACAAGACAGGAGCCCCTGAATCTGGTATGGACTGTCTCTTTGGCAGGCACACCCTGGGACACAGTGAGAATGAGAGCTAAGCTGACTTTCCCAGAGCCATGGAGTGACTTCACTGATGATGTGCACGCATGTCAGGGCTGCCTTGACCTTTTCTGATTCACACCAAAACATCTGCTTAAGCTCTGTAATTTGTACCAGTTCTTCAAACAGAGAAATCGCAAAAAAAAAAAGAAAGAAAGAAAGAAGGAAAAGAAAGTTAAGTGAGTTAGTAAGTCCTTAGAACCATGCAGACATATCATAAGTGTTAAACCTACATGTAGCATGTTAATTATCTAATTTAATAATTGTCCCAACCAAGTTCTAAGAGAACACTATTGTGTTCTCCATGTTATAGTTCAGGGGACAAAAGGAGAAATGATGTTGTAATGATTATGAATAATACTAATAACTGGCTAGCAAATTACACATTACTAATAACATTGACCAAGCACCTACAGATGGGCTTTTTTTTAATGCATCTTTAAACCAGGCACCATGGCTCATACCTATAATTATAACATTCAGGAGGCAGAGGCAGGAAGGGTGCCACAAGTTCAAGGCCAGCTGGGGCTACGTGGATTCTAGACCCACTTGGGCTACAGAGTGAGACCTTGTCTCAAAAGTAATTGATTATTACATATGTTAATGCCATCTCAAGGACAGGTATAATACATTTTTTAATAAGTCACACCTTTTGTTTTTTTCAAATACTGCACTTTTTTCTTTTACTTTTGGTTCAGAAGTTAAAGCTATTCAACAGTGGACTGTAAACGTATTCCTGGCATTGAAGCCTGTCTTAGGAAGTGCTCTGGCAGTGGGAATATACAGTGCCCTCACAGGGACTGAGAGTAGGCAGGCCCTGTGTACTGAAGCCAGTATTTTCTTCCTTAAGTGCCAAGGTTCAAAGCTACAGGATACTAATGCAGGTGTGGCTAGAATTAACTTTCGTGCAACTATATAGTGTTGTAGCAAATCTTCCTGGGCTGGTGTTTGGAAAGAGGTTCAGATTTCTAGGCCCAGCTAAATGGATTCAGAGGTTTAGAGACAAGAACCAAATTCTCACAAGTGTACCATGACCCCTATGTAAAGGCTGGCCTTATCCTTTACGGGTAGGACCTCTCCTCAATCTTGTGATCATCAGGCCTTTGTGCAGCCACGTGGGGTTTTTTGTATACATGATTTCATGTGAGCTTCCAAAGCTTACTCATAACTATATTAATAACTGATAATCTCAGCAAGGTAGAATTTACAAATGAGTGGTTGGTGTGTTTTTACCATTTGGGTGTCAGTGCCCTGTTCTAACCATAAACTCTGTCAAAGACTCTAAAGTGGGGGTTGACATCTGTCGTAAGAGCTGGCCCGTGGGTTGTTGTTTCAGCGCCCCTCTTTCCCACATTTCCTCTGCATTATTCTTCTGGGACCCAAAAGTGGGACCACATCCTCAATTCTGCTTTCCAAATTACTGATTTTCTCTTCATCTCTGTCTCACCTGTTATTTAATCTATCCATAGCATTTTTAAAGTTTTGTGATATTCTTCATTGACAGAAAACTTATTTGCACATTTTTGTAAGCCTGCAGATTTTTTCTCCTAACTTATTTCCAGCTCTAGTTTCTAACATGGTGCATTATTCTTTTTTTCTTTTTCTGGAGCTGAGGACCGAACCCAGGGCCTTGTGCTTGCTAGGCAAGCGCTCTACCACTGAGCTAAATCCCCAACCCCACGTGGTGCATTATTAAAATCCTATTTACTCAATAAAAAAACAATTTACCTTTTGTATAATTTACACTATTTCTGTTTTATGGGTAGAACTCCTGTTTCATAGGAATGTTCTGTTCTTGAGGCTTGGTAAAGTCAGAAATGAGAGAGTTTTAAAGGTAGGATGGTAGATTCTTAGGCTAAAGACCTGACAGTCTGGGAAGGTTTGGGGGAAGGTTTCAAGCCCAGACCTTAAGACCAGGCCCTGGATATCACCCACCAAAGAGAGACAGAAAAATCAAAAAGTGCGGAACTCTGCTCACTTAGCAAAAGGAGCACAGCTACTCTGTGGAAGCCCTCTCCCAAGTCCTTTGTCCTACACATGTGCACAGCACCCCCTTCCTGCAAAAGCCAATGGCTTACAAGAAGACATTTTAGAAAGGAAGAATACAAAATATGTCGGCATCGCAACTAGAAATTCCACACTAGATGGAAGAGTTCGAAGCACCTCAAAGACATCACTGTTAAAGAAAATTCTAGATTCCAGCCTGGACCGCCCCTTGCTATCTGTGTGACTTTGGGAGAGTTGTTTAGCTCTTGGAGTCTAGCATCTTTTCCTCTGTATCCTCACTATACTATTAGTCCCCTGCACTAGTCAAGATAAGCTATCTTACGCCTCCAATAAAAACCTCCGAAAACTAGTGACGTGACACACCAAATACTTTACTTTCTGCCACTGCTTCGTGGACACCAGTGGGCTAGCTGCTTTTCCTGTTGCCGAGATAAAAATATCCTGACAAAAGCAATTCCCTTTGGCTCACAGCTCAAGGTGTTGTCAATCATGGCAGCAGGAGCATGAAGTGGCTGGTCACACCACATCCACAGTCAGGAAGCAGAGAGAGATGAATATTCACACTCGGCTCATAATCTTTCTTTTATTCAGTCTGGGACCCCAGGCCATGGCATGGTGCCTCCCACAACTAAGATGATTCTTCCCATCTCCATTAACCTAATCTAAATAATTCCACCTGTGCATGCCCCAAAGCATCAAGGTGTGAAAAGCTAACAGATCTCAGTCTGGTGAAAGGGGATCAAGCTTCAGTTCACAGGGAGTCTAAATATTTTCTCTGAGGCCATTCACTGGGAACCATCTTGTGCCAGGCGCTAGGTGGGCTTCCCCACACCATTTCTCATTTAATTATGAAAACAAGCCCTGTGCTGTGACAATGACTGTCATCCCCATTCTCTAGACAAGACGAACGAGGCCCAGAGTGGAGCTAGGCTTCTGACAAGGTCTTTGTGAGCTCAGGGCCTGAGCTGCCACCGTGTCATCTCAGCATGCCCTTGGTGAGTGGAAGTCAATGGGACAAGCATGACATTAGAATTCCAGCTCTCATTTTCCTGTTTCTACAGGTGGCACCTCTGTCCTTGTCCATGATCCCCAATCAAGGCTTCAGTCTCTCCCATTTATAAAATTCAGATGTTGTCCCATGATCTTACAAACCTCCTCAATTACCCTTTTAGAAACCTGGGGCTCAGATACCAAATCTACATGTTGCTGAGCAACATGATTTATAGATATTCTGCCATCATAGTGACTACGTATGAAAACAATGAAGGACCAAAATTGTAGTAGTATCACAGAAATGGAGTTGATGGTGACATCCAGTTGGGTCTAAAGGCTAGAATAAGAATGTTATGTTCTCCCAAGAAACTTCTGTCCACTTCTGGAATGAGAATGGACATATTAAATAGTCTTTATAATTCATGCCTGCTGACTCTGAACTCGACCAGCCAAGGACCATATTTCTCCTGGAAGAACAATGGGAGCGCACAGCTTCTGTACTTTGCACACCATGTTCTATGCATCCTTTGCTTTCTTCATGTAAAAGAAGCCTTGGCTGGTAAGGACACCCAGTAGATAAAGAGAGCATTGTTCAGATGCTTAAAATAGGCCAAGCAAGAAGAACCCTAGTGATATTTTTAAGAGCATATCATGGGATTAAACGGGTAATTAGCTGTGATATTGGAAATATAAACAGGGCCTAATTAGCAGAGTTCACTATTATTATCTCTTAGTGCGAGCTGCAAACACTGTGTACTTAGCTATCACACCCGTACGTGTAATCTCCTAGTTGATTTTGGCCCAGCTGTCTAAGTGGTAGTCAGAAAATAGTTGAGGGCTGTCACATTGATGGAGTCTCTGTACCTGTTCCATTGCCAGCATGCCAAAGACAACACGGGAGTAAGCTGGGAGGGGGAGGTTCTGTGTTACCCAGAGTCAGCTCTACCTGACATCTTGGCTCCGTAAGTCCCCATAATCTCATAGGGGTAGCCCTCCATCCTGTACCAGAGAGAAGAGGCTCAGTTCTCAGTCACCTGCAATCTAGCTCTCATGACCGTCTGTCTGTCTGGCCTACTCATGACAGTTTCTAATGGCTGCTGCATTGCCACAGCCTATCAGGGCATCCATACATTCTTTACCTTTTCCTTCTTGATTTCACCAGGACTTCCCTGTTAACCATGCCTTCCATAAAATACCTCCCTGTTCTCAGACGCCCCTTGCTTGGGTTCCCTTCTACCTCTGTCCTGTAACTTCTTATCATTTGGATTGTTCCAATCCCAGAAAAACTTCCTGATTTTTCTCTTTGAACCCATTTTCCCACTCCATTTCCCCAACTCATCCTGTTCCAATTCATCCAAGTGTGGATTTTGTACCATTTTTGTTCTTCATGCTCTGTGCCTGTTTTTGCAAATACATTTGGAATGTGAGGCTATTCAGTAGACTGTAACTCAAGGGAGGGCTGGTGACTCCACAGCTAAGGTGATTGAGGTAGTGGACACTGCCATAGATCCTTCTCCAAGGGCTGTGTGAAGGTCACAGTGAATCACAAATGACTCTCCTAGAGTTTTTCAGGAACAAGGATCCTTACACCTGAGATATGGTAGCCAGAATGCTTCCTATTCCTTAATAAGTCGGCTGTCTCATTTGGGTTGAAGACAGTACATGGAAAAGCACAGGCCCAGCAGAACCAGTAATTCTCTGGCCTCAGGATACTAGAAAAGTTCTTGGAGCATCCTTGCATTTCCCCAGCAGCCTGTCATGGTTTTTATATTATTAGGAAATCCTTATAGAAGTTTGTGTCTCTTTTACATGAACAGAGTCCAAGGGAAGCAGCCCAGGCTGGTGAGGTACTCCTTGATCATTAACAGACTTTCCAAATCCTTCTCCAACCCATGCCAACTTGGCTCTTCAAGTCCCAGGTTTTTTTTAATGATATAGTCTATGGATTCTTTATAATTCCATACATGTAATAGTGTATAGTGTATCCTGATCATATCAACCCCCTACTCCCCTCTCCCCCTCTCCCAGGCCCGTCCTGAAATCCCCGATACACAACGTATTCCTCTCCCGCTTTCATGTATCTTTATTTTATATATATATATATGTCTCACATTTAGTGTTGCCTGCATGCACATGTGTATAGAAGGCTTTCTTGGACCACCAGCCCCCAAATTGTCACACAGAGACTTTATATCAGTTATGAATGCTCGACCTTATCCTATGCTTGTGCCACTAGCTCTTATGACTTAATTTAACCTGTTTCTCTTCATCTATGTTTTGCCTTGGAACTTTTTACCTTTTTTTCACTTTTTATATCCTACTTTCCTACTTCCTCCGTGTCTGGCCGCCCCAGGCTTCTCTCTCTCTTTCTCCCTCATTCTCTCCTCGAGCCTAGATTCCTCCTCCTACTTACTCTCTCTGCCCGACAGCCCCACCTACCCCTCTACTGCCTAGCTATTGACCATTCAGCTTTTCATTAGACTAATCAGGTGCCTTAGGCAGGCAAGGTGAAACAGCAACACATCATTACATAGTTAAACAAATGCAGCATAAACCAATGCAACACACCTTTACAGAGTTAAAGTAATATTTCTCAATGTAAACAAATGTAGCACATCTTTACATAGTTAAAGTGATATTCCACAACACATGGATACAGGCCGTCAACTGGAACATGGAAACAGACAGTTGACAGCACACCCTCGAAGAAAAATGGTTCCCCCTCCTTCAGCAGCCATCAACTATAGTAGCTCCCCAGCTAAGGGTGGGGCCCTCTGCCAGCCTTCATTCCCATGTCTCTGCAAATAGGACAGCTATAAAATAGAACATTATCTGCCCTTATAGACATACTCCCTAGAAATTATACTGATCACTCTCCTGTCAAACAGTTAGCAAAACCCTAATGGCATAACCATTAGGATACCTGGATTCATGGGATACCTGGAGACAGAATTATTTGGGTTGGTCATTGTCAACTGAAGAACAAGTCATTTCCAAAGAAAGGAAATTCAGCTGTTAAAAAACCAAGGGCTGCTAGGCGGTGGTGGCGCACGCCTTTAATCCCAGCACTCGGGAGGCAGAGTCAGGAGGATCTCTGTGAGTTTGAGGCCAGCCTGGTCTACAGAGTGAGATCCAGGACAGGCACCAAAACTACACAGAGAAACCCTGTCTCAAAAAAAAAAAAAAAAAAACAAAACAAAAAACACCAAGGGCTGGAAATTGGCTCCATTGGTAGAATGTTTGCCTGGCAGACATGAGGCTCTCATTTGCATCCCCAGCATCACAACGGGACCTATAATCCAAGCGTTGGGGGATGAACTCAGGAGGATCAGGAGTTCAAGGTCATCTCCAGCTACAAGTTCAAAGCCAGATTGGGATAAATGAAACTCTGTCAAAGAAGGAAGAAAGGAAGGGAGGAAGAGAGGGAGAGAGGGAGGGAGGGAGGGAGGGTAGGAGAAAAGCTCATCTCCAGCATCCAAATGGTCTTTTGTTGAAGAAGTGGACTTCCATGGTGAAACACTTTCAATCCCATTGAACACTACCTCAATTCCTCCGTAGACACTGATTTATTGATTCCCTCTCAGTGTGGCATTAAGGTAAAAGAGCTACCAGGCTGGAAGGGGAAGGTTACCACCAAGAAACGCAGAGCTTCTGGGCCAGGAAGAAATGAGACATCAAATATCTACTCAGTCATTTCAAGGGGGAAAGAAGGGAGGAGCAGTGGTCCTGGCCTGCTCAGCGGCCCTGGAGTCAGGTTCCTGCCCCTGTGCACTGGAGGCAGTTAGGATTGCATGAGGGTGAAGTGAATGGGTTTCTTTATTTTCTTTTTTTTTCTTTTTTTTTTTTTTTGGTTTTTTGAGACAAGGTTTCTCTGTGTAGCTTTGCGCCTTTCCTAGAACTCACTTGGTAGCCCAGGCTGGCCTTGAACTCACAGAGATCCGCCTGGCTCTGCCTCCCGAGTGCTGGAATTAAAGGTGTGTGCTACCACCGCCCGGCAAAAGATGTATTTTTTTTTTTGAGCTGAGGATCGAACCCAGGGCCTTGCACTTGCTAGGCAAGCACTCTACTACTGAGCTAAATACCCAACCCATGAATAGGTTTCTAAAGGCCGAATAACTTGCTTTGGTGGTGCAAGACATTCGTCAATGTGTCCATGACTAGTTATAAACATTCAGTTGAACACAAACCACTGAAGAAACCAGCTTCAAGCTGTCAAGCTGATGTCTCTGTTAGCCCAGTTGAGGATTACATACTCATGGCAAGCTTCCTGGAGGCAGGGAGCTTTGAACATCACCGGATCCTGGCAGGTGCCCTGTATGTGAGTGGGCAGTAGTATGGTCAGGAACACTGCAAAGCACATGGTGGAGACAGTCACAATGGAGAGGGCAGAGAAACCCCAAACCACCGATAAGAAAGTGGTGTGACGAGTAAGAGAGTCTGGGGACGTGGGCAGAAGCACTCTTGAGCACTTTTGATGAGGGCAACAGCTTCGCAGATCACTGGATATTTCTTACACAGGTGTAGGAGACAAACCTTTGGTGGGTCACAATTTTTGAGTTTCTCAAGCTCTTCTTCGATGCTTTGTAAACTAGGGCAGGGTAAAAATATAAACTGGAATAGATTTAACTCATCAGTTAAGCAAACTAAAATGGAAGAAGAAAAACAGCCCATTGCCTGGGCCTACATTAAATGAGACACAAAACAATCTCACGAGTTGTTGGCAACTTTCTTTGGCCCTGATTGTTTTTGCCTTGAATTAAACAAATCTAAATGTTTGCACAATTGTCTTGAAAATGTGGTGACCACATGAATAAAGTCAATAAAAGCTTTCTTCTTTGTAAGTGGTGGCAATCTGCTAATGAGATATTTACGGTGTCGGCATCATCATTCCAGATTCGTCACAGTCCATTTCAGATCCACCTGGACTTTGCATCACAGAACCGCTGGAATGTGTAAATATTTCTCACCAGCATGACCAAAGCCCGTATTGGATCCAAACCATATAAATCTTTTTCTTGATGAGAAGGTCATATATATTTAATGTCAGATGTCTTTGATTTCTTCACACACATCCTGTCACGCTGTGAGGTTCACTTGACGTGCATTAGGCATCACTATAATGAAAGATAAACTTTGTGTGTGTGTTGGGGGCGTATATGTGTGTGGACATGTGGACACGTGAGTGCAGAGGCCAGGAGTGACTTCCTCAATTACTTCTGCGCTTTAGATTTTTAGACAATCTCTCATTGAATCTGGAACTCACAGACTGGCTGGCCTGGCTGGCCCCCAGCCCCTCTGGCCTCTGCCTCCTGAGATTACAGGCACATTATCACAAACAGCTTTTATATGAGTGCTGGAGCCAAACTTGGGTGTTCATACTTGTACAGCAAGCGCTATAATGACTGAGCCATCTCCCAGCCCTGAATCTTGTTTTCAATTTTTTATTTATCTGTTTTTGAAATACTGGGGAATTGAGGCTAGGACTTTATACATACTAATGAAGCACTCTAACAGTACTTTAAAACAAACAAACAACAACAACAACCCTTTATTTTGAGACAAGGTGTCATAAGTTGCTAGGGCAGGCCTTGAGGTTGTCATCCTCCTGCCTCAGACTCCAAAGTAGGGTAGGGAGTGCTGCTCTCCCTCTGGCTGCTCTGTGCCTGCCCTTCTGTGGAAGCTCAGCCCAAGTTTCCTGACCAGGCCCCTGTTCCTAAACTCTACTGTTGGGGGCAGCATCGTTAGCAGGAGTATATCCTTTTGCTAAGAGCCTCATCTCCCAGGGGTACCTTGAGGGATGTAACAAAGGGAGTCCACTCTATGGCCAGGTATTGGCATAGAACCTATGTTCAGATCCTGTGCCACACGGCCAAACAAAGACTGTGATCAACTCATACTCCAGAGCTCAAAGGGACCACCTTTTGAAAGCAGGCCTTCCTCCCTTGTCCACCTGCCTCCCTCTCAGGCTTTCTCCTGAAAACACCAAGTCCCTCTGGAAGTCTCTTGTACAAAAGTCCCACCACAGGTTCTGACGATCTACCCTAAGACACCCATCAGCCTGTTTGGTCCTCAGCTGTTGATCTGTTCAGTCATGACTAAGTCGGGCTCCATTCACAGCCATGGAGCATCTTCAGGTCCAACAGTTGTTTCCCATTTGGGTCACTTATCTGCTGTGGGCTGTGTGGGAATTCTCTTCGGATAAGATGAATACGATAGGGCTGTGAAGGACCAGTTACCTTGGGCAGCCATATGGTCTTTCTTTCTTTTTTTTTTATTAAGTTTTTCATTTATTTTACATACCAACCACAGTTTCCCCTCCTTCCTCTCTTCCCATTCCCTCACCCCACCTCCCACCAACCCCCCCCACCCACTCCTCCTCCTTTCAGAAAGAGGCAGGCTTCCCATGGAAGTCAACAAAGCATGCCATATCAAGTTGAGGCAGGACCGAGCTCCTCCCCCTTCATCAAGGCTGGTTGAGGAATCCTAGCATGGGGAATAGGTTCCAAAGAGCCAGCTCATGCACCAGGGACAGATCCTAATTCCACTGCTAGGTGCCCCAGAAACAGCAACACAACTGTCACCCCCATGCAGAAGGCTTAGGTTGGTCCCATGCAGGCTCCCCAGCTGTTGGTCCAGAGTCAGTGAGCTCCCATGAGCTCAAGTCAGCTGTCTCTGTGGGTTTCTCCATCATGATCTTGACCCCCTTGCTCTTACAATCCCTCCTCCCTCTCTTCAACTGAACCCCTAGAGCTGGGCCCAGTGCTTGGCTGTGCATCCGCTTCCATCAGTCACTGGATGAAGGCTCTCTGATGACAACTGGGGTAGTCACCAATCTGATTACAGGAGAAGGCCAGTTCAGCACCCTCTCCACTATTGTTAGGAGTCTTAGCTGGGGTCATCTTTGTGGATTCTGCCCTGGCACCATGTTTCTCCCTAACCCCATACTCTACATCATCTCCAACACAGGCTGTCACTAGAGTTTTTGATCTTAGCCATTCTAACAGGCGTAAGATGGTATCTCAGAGTTGTTTTGATTTGAATTTCCCTGATGGCTAAGGATGCTGAACGATTCTCTAAGTGTTTCTTGGCCATTTGAGATTCTTCCCTTAAGAATTCTCTGTTTAAATCTGCACCCCATTTTTTAATTGGATTATTTGGTATTTTGATGTCTAGCTTCTTGAGTTCTTTATATATTTTGGAGATCAGCCCTCTGTCAGATGTGGGGTTGGTGAAGATCTTTTCCCATTCTGTAGGTTGCCATTTTGTCTTTTCGACAATGTCCTTTGTCTTACAGGAGCTTTTCAGTTTCAGGAGGCCCCATTTATTAATCGTTGATCTCAGTGTTTGTGCTATTGGTGTTATATATTCAGGAAGTGGTCTCTCTCTTGTACCAATGTATTCAAGGCTACTTCCCACTTTCTCTTCTATCAGGTTCAGTGTAATTGGATTTATGTTGAGGTCTTTGATCCACTTGGACTTGAGTTTTGTGCAGGACAATAGATATGGATCTATTTGCATTCTTCTACACGCCACCATCCAGTTGTGCCAGTACCATTTGTTGAAGATGCTTTCTTTTATTCATTGTATAATTTTGGTTTCTTTGTCAAAAGTCAGCTGTTCGTAGGTGTGTGCATTTACATCAGGGTCTTCAATTTGATTCCATTGATCTACCTGTCTGTTTTTTTGCCAGTAGCAGGCTATTTTTATTACTATAGCTCTATAGTAGAGTTCAAGTCATGGTGATACCTCTGGAAGTTCCTTTATTATAAAGGATTGTTTTAGCTATCCTGAGTTTTTTGTTTTCCATATAAAGTTAAGTATTGTTCTTTCGAGATTTGTGAAGAATTGTGTTGGGATTTTGATGGGGATTGCATTGAATCTGTACATTGCTTTTAGTAAGATTGCCATTTTTACTATGTTAATTCTACCAATCCATGTGCATGGGAGATCTTTCCATTTTCTGACATCTTCAATTTCTTTTTTCAGGGACTTAAAGTTCTTGTCATACAGGTCCTTCACTTGCTTAGTTAGAGTTACCCCCAAGGTATTTTATATTATTTGTGGCTATTGTAAAGGGTGATGCTTCTCTGATTTCTTTCTCAGCCCATTTATCATTTGTATATAAGAGGGCTACTGATTTTTTTTAGTTAATCTTGTATCCTGCCACATTACTGAAGGTGTTTATCAACTGTAGGAGTTCCCTGGTAGAATTTTTGGGGTCACTTATATATACTATCATATCATCTGCAAATAGCAAAAGTTTGACGTTTTCTTTCCAATTTGTATCACCTTGATCTCATAAGGTCTTTTCTTTTGGTATCCGGTCACCATGCTTTATGGCACAGGAGGCACATGTATTCATACCTCAGGATAACAAAACCATATCTAGAGACAGTGTCAATCATCTCTCCAGGCCTTGACCTGCAACTCAAAATCCTCCTGCCTCAGCCTCCTTTGTGGGATTAAAGGCGTGCTCCACCACATTTGACTGTTACATTTTTAAAAAATTCATTATTATCTTTTTTTTCTTTTATTTTGTTTGTTTTTTGAGACAGTGTTTCTCTGTGTAGCTTTGCGCCTTTCCTGGAACTCACTCTGTAGCCCAGGCTGGCCTCGAACTCACAGAGATTCGCCTGCCTCTGCCTCCCGAGTGCTGGGATTAAAGGTGTGTGCCACCATCGCCCGGCTTTAAAATTCATTATTATCTTAATCCACTCATGCTGCCCCAACAACACACCACGGACTAGACAGGTCAGGAGGGAAGGAGAGAGAGAGGGAGGGAGGGATAGAGGGAGGGAGGGAGGGAGGGAGGAAGGGAGGGAGGGAGGGAGGGCAGTGTAGCTCACACAGGTCTGGAGACTAGAAGGTTATAACAAAGGCACTGACAGATCTGGTGTCTGGTACGTCAGCTTCTATCCTTATCCATGGAACATCTTCAAATCCAGGAGCTGTCCCTACCTGGGACATATTCTGCCACAGGCTATGTGGGAATTCTCCTCAGGCAAGGGGAATGGATGAGGCTGTGAAGGCCCAGTTACGTAGGACAGTTTGTAGGTTTGTGGATGGCAAAGGGAACAGCGAAATTCCCTGGTGTCTTTTACAAAGGCTTTAATTCTACTGAAGAAGGCTCTACCTTTATGACTAGATCGTCTCCCACAGGCCCATCTCCAAATGCCATTTTATGTGGGTTAGGTCTTAACATTTGGATGAAGGTGTCTTAGTTACTTTTCTCTTTGCTCTGATAAAATACCTTGACAAGAAGAAATTTAAGAGAGAAGAGGTTTATTTTGGCTCACAATCCTAGGATACAGTCCATCATGGTGGGGGAGAGGTGGCGGCACGAACATGGAGCAGATGACCACACTGCATTCAGTCAGAAAGGAAAGAGCAGTGGATGCTCATATCCAGCTAGCTGCTTTCTTTTAATCCAGTCCAGGACATATGCCCAGGAATGGTGTTGCCCTCCCTCACAGACATGACTAGACACTATAATATAAACATATATAACATAAATAAATATAATATAAAATATATACAAATAAATAATATTTAATATAATATAAAAAATATATAGTGTAAAATAAATATAAATCCCTCACAGATGTGCCTAGAAGTGTGCCTCCTGGGTGATCCCAGATTTTTTTTTTCAACTAAGACTTTGAAATCCAGTGTTTAATGTGCACTCACAACACCTGGTGTGTCTACTTTTCAGGTCTGGGGCAAGTCTGTAATATGAATCTTCTTTCTCTTCCTTAATTGTCCAGTTTTGAAAACTCAAAATTCAGAAGTTTTTTTTTTTTACCCCTCATTTAATTTTCTTTTCATCTAGTTATCTCTTCTCTAAGATGGTAAACCATAATGAGCCACTTCACAAATGGGGAACACAATTAGCGGTTAAAAGAAAATGGTAAAGAAGGACATTAGAACAAGGGTTAATAGCTCTATGGTGGTTTGAATGAAAATGGGCCCCATAGACTCATAGGGAGTGGCACTATTAGGAGGTGTGGCCTTGTTGGAGTAGGTGTGGCTTTGTTGTAGAAGGTGTGTCACAGGGGGCAGGCTTTGAGGTTTCAGAAGCTCAAGCCAGGCCCAGTGTCTCTCTCTGTCTTCCTGCTGCCTATCAATCTGGTTGTCGAACTCTCAGCTACCTCTCTGGCACCATGTTTGCCTGCATGCCATCATGCTTCCTGTCTAAACTGTAAGCAAGCCCCAATTAAATGTTTCCTTATGAGTTGCTGTGGCCACTGTAGTTGGAAGTTTTTCTATGTCCTGCCTTGTCCCATGGCCACTTAGATCCAAATAAACACATAGAGGCTTATACTATTTTCAAACTATGGCCATGGCAGGCTTCTTGCTCACTAGCTCTTATATCTTAAATTAACCCATTTCTGTATATCTATACCTTGCCACGTGGCTTGTGGCTTACTGATACTTTACATCTTGCTTCTCCTGGTGGTGGCTATCAGCATCTATTCTCTCCTGCCTTTCTTCTTCTTTTCTATCTGCTTGTATTTCCCGCCTGCCTCTAGGTTACCTTGCCATAGGCCAAACAGCTTTATTAGTCAACCAATCAGAGCAACACATATTCATAGCATACAAAAAGATGTCCCACAGCAGGCCATGGTGTCTCTTCACAGCAACAGAAACCCTAAGACAAGCTCCTTTAATTTTCTTCCTATTGTTCACTGAAGATTATCATTATCTGTGTGTCCTTTGTATTCATTTCTATCTTAATATATCACATGTTCGTGCACATTCTGTTGCTGTGATAAAACACTGACCAAGACCAACTGGGGAGGAAAGGACTTATTTGGCTTACAGGTGACAGTCTACCATCATCAGGTGAAGATAAGGGAAAAAAAATCAAGGCAGGAACCTGGAGGCAGGAACTGAAGCAGAGGCCATGGAGGATCACTGCTTACTGGCTTCCTCCTCCTGGCTTGTTCAGCTACTTTTCTTATACAGCCAAGGCCCAACTGCCCAGGGTAGCAACCACCCACAGTGGGTTAGGCCCTCCAACATATCATTAATCAAGAAAATGACCCACAGGCTTGCCTATAGGCCAAGCTGATGGTGTTGATTCCTCTGTGGAGCTTTCCTCTTCCCAAGTAACTCCAGTTGGTGTCGTTGACATTATTCATAGCTACGTGTGCTTTACCAATATTATCTCTAGGATTTATAACTCTGTATAAAGATATAGTTAGGCTGGCCTCAAACTGATTTTTTATTTATTTATTTTTGGCTGTTTTGAGACAGAGTCTCTTGTAGCCAGTGCTGGCTTTGAACTCACTCTCCTGGATTCTTCTCTCAAAGGCTGAGTTTACAAGTGAGCACCACCATGCTTGGTTTATGTAATGTTGGAAATCAAATCCAGAGCTTTGTGCCTGCTAAGCCAGAGCTCTACCAAGTGAGCCACATCCCCAGACCCACAAAGGCATGTTCAAATGCATCAGCTGAACACACTGGCTTATAAGTTAAGGACCTTACAATGTGATCCATGATGACAAATCCTTCATCCAAATCCTTCATCTCTTCTACTGAACCACGGCAGGCTCTTGCTCTTCTTCTTTCATGAGCTAGGGACCTTAGCAGAGCACACAGGAAAGATGGCCTATTAATTTCTCATGAATTTGGTTGAAACAACTCCCAGATTTAAGCAGCAAGGGACTCAGCAAGGCCACAGAGCAGCTGTGGGAACGGCTCGTCTACCTATGACTGCCCTGGCCTCTGGTACCATCCCTGAGGGAGGCCATTACTGCTTCCCATGTCAAGGGAACCTTCCGTTCTGATAAATGATGGTGGCTGCAATTGGAAAATTCATGCCCAACCTTTGGCCACAAGCTACAGGTTTGCTGCCTCAAAGTGACTGCCTGCAGTTCGCAGACACAATTGGATATGAGTAGTGGCTGCTCAGGGCACAATACAGACCTGACTTGGAATCTTAATCCTCACTTAATCTTTTCTATAACAATTTTCATTCTTTATCCAAAGACAGCTATTTCTTTCTGTTCTGCTTTGTGGCCACAGATTTGATTTTCTTTTTCCCTTTCAGAAAAAGGGCAGTCCACAAAGTTCAAGGGAGCTTGAATAACCTATCTCTGTCTGTTTAAATATTAGACTGGTTCTCAGCATTCGAGTTGGGCTTTTCCTTCCCGTTCACAATCCTGGTCAGGGTTACTTTTAATTTACCTAGTACTATAAATAAGCTTTTAGGCATCTGTCATTCAGTGCTGAACAACTAACTTCAAGAAAGAGATTTTGTCTCATTGCTTTTGTATTTGATGCATCCATTCGACGTGTGTGCATGCGTGCATGCATTGCTGTGTGTGTGTGTGTGTGTGTGTGTGTGTGTGTGTGTGTGTGTGTGTGTAAAGCACCTACATAAGCCAGAAAAAGGACAGCAATAAGCTATGCAAAAAACAGACACTGCCTCCTTCTGCCCTCAAGGCATCAAAAGCCATATTTCTCACAATGTGATTGTAATCAGGACAAGGATTCCATGAGCAAATCATTTTGAAAAATGCTGTGTCCAATTACCACACCCTCTTGCCTCTGCATGGCTGCTCAGAACCTATAATCTGCTAACACATACTGCAAATCTCCACAAGGGAAGATAAAATGCAAGGTTTCTTAAAATGTTTTGGCCATAAGCTCTGGGCTTTGGTGTGATGTAATTTCACAGGACAAATGTCACATGAATTATCATCTGGGGAATGATGGCCTACGGGCTGGTGGAGGAGAGGGAGATTGAAAAGTAACTGAAATCATGGCATTTTGTGAATACAGCCCTGAGCCAGGCTCAGTAGAGAAGCTGAGAAAAGAGCATGCATCCTCTTGAAGTAGGTAGAAAAGGCAATGAAGCAGTCGAGGGAAAGATAGGGCAAAGCCTGGAATGTAGATTTGTGAGAAAAGCTGTGGGTATATCCATAAAAGGATGCACCTGCAGTTAAGACAGTATCTACTATTACAGAGTTTAACAGCTGTGCTTTGTTTCTTGTATATATATCAAGGATCCTATTGGTAAATAACTCAAAATTAAACTGGGTTGAGGTGATGGCCTCAAAATCATCTATGAGCTAAACTCTGGGACCTGTGAATGTGTGAAGAGAGTGGAAGAGGGATTCAGCAAATGCGATCGAGTTAAGGATCCTGAAGAGTGAGCAACGGTCCTGGGTTATGTAGGTCGTTCCAGAGACGTCGTGAGAAATCTTATGGGAAGGATACAAGAGACCAGAAAGAGGAGTGGTGATAAGACGATGACAACTGGGAACAACTTGAAGATGCTGCAGTATTTAAAAATATTTTCTACAGCAACAAAAGAGAACGGAGTGGCAATATTTCAGATTTTGGGGAAATGCTTGCCGGGTGGCTTCATTGAAGGCAGGTGGAGTCTAACAGCTGTTTCTGCCATCAGTCTCTTACAATGCCATGTGCCCCGAGGCCCCTGGAGTGAACATTCTAAGAGAGCAAGAGTGAAAGGCCAGTCATGTTTTAGTGTTGCCATAAAACAACTTTCCTCCTCATGACCCGTGCTGAGCACCTGCTGTAGCAGACTCGATGCGCTGAGCTGAGTCGGGTGGGCTAGCTCACTGCTCCTCACAGCAACCCTGTGGGTAGCCTAGGTGTTGAATTTTTATGTAACCCCCCAAATTCAGATGTTAAGATCTAATTTCTGGGCTGGAGAGATGGCTCAGAGGTTAAGAGCACTGACTGCTCTTCTAGAGGTCCTGAATTCAATTCCCAGCAACCACATGGTGGCTCACAACCATCTGTAATGAGATCTGGTGCCGTCTTCTGGCCTGCAGGGACACATGCAGGCAGAACATTGTATACACAATAAATAAATCTTTAAATAAAAAAAAAAAGATCTAATTTCTGATGTGATGGTTTTAGTTCAGAGAGTAGAACCATGGGCCATAATTAAATCATCCATGGATTAGTTCCATGACACAAGGGCCCATACAGGGAGCTCTCTTATCCTCTTTATGCCACAGGGAGACAGCAAAAGTTGACATCCTCATCCAGGAAGATGCCCCACCACACCACACATGGGAATCCAGTTAAGGCTGTCAGCCTCCAGAGTATGATAAATACATGTCCATTGTTTATAAACCATGTAGACCTTATCTTCAGGATCCAAGGTCAGAAAGCTGGGTGTGAGATAGTTACCACTAACCCTGGTGCCTAGGGGTCCCTGCTCCCTACCCCCGGCCTATATTCTAACCCTTATCTCCTCCAGAGTAGCCCTCTCCAAGTACCTCATTCACCCATCACAAATTCTCTGGATCCAAACTACTAACAAGTTGCAAAACTATGCAGTTGGACGCCAGTCAAAAGCCCTTCCCGGGTTGGAGAGATGGCTCAGAGGTTAAGAACATTGACTGCTCTTTCAGAGGTCCTGAGTTCAATTCCCAGCAACCACATGGTGGCTCACAACCATCTGTAATGAGATCTGGCGCCCTCTTCTGGCCTGCAGACATATATGTAGGCAGAACATTGTATGCATAATAAATAAATAAAAATCTTTTAAAAAAAAAAAAAGCCCTTCCCATTTCTTCTACTTACAGGAACACTGAGGCCCTGAGGAGGACTTTACACTTGCACGTGACCCTTAACATAGCAGACAGAAACTCAACCTCCTGTTACTGAGCTGTCATTTTCCCATGATGCCATGGGACTTAGAATCCCATAATTTAAGCAAGGATTTTCAACAGCACAGCAATATGGTGGCTTTCCGTAGTATTTACATTTTGCCCACTACCCAACAATGTCGGTCCTCCACAAGGATAAGAGCTGGAATTGTGAAGGTCCTGAAGTTGGCTATCAAGGATTCACTTTTTGGTTCCTTGCAAGAGGTGTTGTTTGACTTCATCACTGCAGTAACCTGAACCCCAACACCAAGTGGATATTTAGTATATAATGATAGAATGAGTAAATACACGGATGTCTCTGACCCACTCACTCCACCTCTGACCCACTCACTCCGCCTCTGCATGGCTTTTTAGAGTCTTATCTTCAGAGAGTTCTTGTGACTCGGCATCTGCACCCATGGAACCTGAGCAAAATTAACCTTTGAGGGTCTAGAGAGAGCTCAGTGGGTAAAGTAGTTGTCACGCAAGCATGAGGACCTGAGTTCAGATCCCCAGAATGTGTATAGAGCCAGGCATGGTGGCATGCACATCTGTCATCCCAGCACTCTACAGAGATAGGAGGTAAAAACAAGAGAATCCTGGGAAACTCACTGGCCAGCTAGCCTAGCTCACACAGGGGGAACACAGCAAAGAGACTTCATCTCAAACAAGTAGGGGGTGAAAACTTTGACTCTCTGTAGCATGCATGCACCCAAACACACATAAACACATATACTGTATACACACACACACACACACACACACGCACGCACGCACGCACGCACGCACGCACGCACGTGTGCACGCGCTCACACACACACGCGCACACACACATGCACACACACACACACGCACGCACGCACGCACGCACGCACGTGTGCACGCGCTCACACACACACGCGCACACACACATGCACACACACACAAACCATTGACATTCTATGTGGTAAAGCAGTTTCAAAATTCTGGTTTTTTGGTGGTGGTGGTTTGTTTCCCTTTCTAATCCCTTCTCCTGACCTTCACACCTCCCACCCCCACCACCCTCCCTCACCCCTGCTTTCAGGAAAGGAGGGAAACTGAAAACAAGAAAAAGCAAAGGAAGATAAAGTGCCTTAGTAATGGTTCTGACACTACCTTCAGCTTCCTCCCGAAGCTGCCCAGCCCTTCCTTTCCAATTGCAATAGCCAAGCCCTTTTTTAATGATTTTTTTTTAAGGGGAAAAAATAAGAAATGAATCGCCCTTTCAACTGCTTTCAGGAGTCATGAGGTCACATCTCCGGAAGGAGAAAAATGTCCAAACACTCTGGGAGTAAAGCCCAAAGAAAGGCTTCCTCCCAGCTAGGACGCACCTGCTTACCAAGAAGTCTCTATCTACCGCATCTGGGGATGAGGGCTTAGCCAGCCAGGGAGTACAGATGTTTGCTTTAGGGGAAAAAAAAATGCTTACACTGTAAATACCCCACGGTATTGTGCCTGGTGTACAAAAATCCCAGTTCCAGAGAAAATACATAAATCTGACCTTGGTGGGGGTAGCCCAGCCAGCCTCCTGCTAGCTAGCAAATGCTGAGTGTTTTCTCTGTGGAAGCAGATGGCCTTGCCTTGTGGATGTTGGAATCCTATCTTTCTCCTCTCGTTTTAAGTCCATCATTTCTCAGAATAATTGAGAGCCAGCCAGTTCTTCCAGGTGCCTTGAAACAATGAAAAACTACTGCTGTACCTAAGACCATTAGTCACCTGGGAAATTTCCCCTTTATTTTCAAACAAGACCCTGTGGGATGAACTGCCTCAAGCAGCTTTTCCATTACGGGTGGACAAGGTGGTTTTTGTGGCCGTGTCCATCATGAACCGAGTTCAGTAGATATTGTTAGTTATCTTGTTTGTTCCATAAACAGGAGAATATTCAATAGCTTGCTTGCTTGCTTTTTTTTTCTTTCTTTTTTCTCTTTCTTTCTCTCAGCAACTAAAGGGAAGAGAGGTGTACTTCAGCTCAAGGTTGAGAAAATACAGTCCACCGTGGCTTCATCAGTGATGGCTACAGCCCAAGGTCCTTGGTTACCCTGCGGCAGGAGACACGAGGCTGCCCTATAACCATGAAGCCCACTCCTGGTGGTGTGTGTCCAGCAGCTAGGCCACACGTCCCCCAAGTTCCATCATGTACCAAACAGGACCTGCAGTCAGGGACCTGGTGTTCAGATACGCCAGGAGCCCGGAAGAAACATTTGAGATCCAACCGACAGTAAGGAGAGGGCATCACCAACCCGAAACCAGAGTTCTAGAGAAATAAAACAACCATCCGTGAAATTGCCAAATCCTAATGGAAATCCCTGTAACAAGCCTTGCTCCCCCACCCCCTCTCCCCACCCCCCAGTCCTTGTCACCCACCTAGTCACAATCTCAGCTGGAAAGGCCGATTAAAGCGGGGTCTCTTTGTTCCAATAATACTCCAAATCAAAATTCAAACTGAAAGTCAGTCAACCCTAAACCCAAGACCCAACTAATTACTCAAACCTTCGCCGCTCGACAGTTTCTTTCTTTATAGCCCCCTCCCTTTGTGACTTTCATTTCTTCCCCCTGGAAAGAAAGAATAGCTGTAATTTATGGCTAGGAGGAGTAACTGATTGCTGCTGCTGGGGCAAGCTGACTGAAGGGGCCAATTGTTCCGTAAGGCAAGAATCAGAAGGCTCGGAGCCATTCACCCGCAAAGACTGGTGAGTGAAAGGGCAAAGCCGTGGTCCCTCCATTGTGTGACCCAGAGTTTTCCTGTGTGCTTCCAAATTCCTCAAGGCAGCCTGGTGTGCCACAAGGACAGTGTGGAAAGCTAGAGGTGTGTGTTCCACACTCCCATTGGGCTCAGCCTCCCGGAGACAAGGGCTGCCTGTTCATTTTTGATGGCATGGTCAAGACCTTTTGCACAATTGTCAAGACATGCAACAAACCAGCCATTTTGCTATCTGCTGTGTATCCTGAATGGCCCCAGGCCTCACTGGATTCCAGCTTGGGGTGAGGTCATGAAGACACATGGGGATGACCTCCCTGTAACCCCCACACACCTGACACTTCGAAGGGTTTCTAGGGACCCAGGCTTGTATATGTTGTGTGTGTTTCACCAGCCCTGTGGTAATTTGAATGCAATTGGCCCCACAATCTCATAGGGAAGTGTGACTTTGCTGGAGTCGGTTTGACCTTGTTGGGGAAGTGTGTCACTGGGGACAGGCTTTGACCATTCCTATGCTCAGGACAGCACCTAGTGTCTCAGTTGAATTCCTGTTGCCTGAAAGATGTAGGATTCTCAGATACTCTGCCAGTACCACGTCTGCCTGCATGCTGCTGTCATGGTAATGGTAACTGTAAGCAATCCCCCTCAATTACATGTTTTCCTTATAAGAGTTGCTATGATCATGGTGTCTCCTCACAGCCAGAGAAACCCTAAGACAAGCCGTAATAGTGTGGTATCGCTGCAAACACCAGCTGTGTTTTGCCAAAACCTGTCTGTTATCTCCTACAGATGGCAGTTTCCTGACCAGCATTCTCCCAGAGTGCCAGCCACACATGTGCCCGCACAGCCATGGTTGCCAGTGGACAAGGACTCACACAAGCCAGGGAAAGACTAGATTCTGCCTAAAAGAAGAAAAAGGCTGCTCTGCTCCAGGTTTTGCCGTCTGATCCTAAACCACATTGTGTAGACGAATTTCTAAACAGTCTTATTAAATAAGAAACACAGAGCCAAATAAAGGGGTGAAAGGCATAGATATCAGAGAAATAGGAATAGCCACCAGCTAACCTTAGCTTCCCAAGAGAACGAGCTTCTTCCTGTCTAACCTGTGCTTTTATTGCCTTGCTGTTCTGCCTTCTCATTGGCTCTTAGCCCAGCCACCTCACTTCCTCGTCACTGCCTGTCTGTACAGACCTCCAGGTCTCTATGGTTGGTACTGGGATTAAAGGCGTGTGTCACCACACTTAGCTGTGTCCTTGAACACACAGAGACCCTGCCCACCATGTGATTGGATTAAGGGCGTGTGCTACCACCATCTGACTTCGGTTTTATGGCTGGCTATGTCCTCTGATCTCCAGGCAAACTTATTTATTAACATATAAATAAAATAATACCACATTTCAGCACAAATAAAATATCACCACAACATTGTGTGTCCATTTTAGTTCATTTTGCATTGCTATAACAAAATACCAGAGGCTGAGTATTTTATGAAGAAAAGGTTCATTTAACTCACGTTCCCAGAGTTTTAAGAACATGGTGTTGATATCACTCAGACCTCATGAGGAACTCGTAAAGGATAGTATCACAAGGTAGAATCACATGCCAGCAAGAAAGAAATCACCCAGCATGATAAGAAACCAAAGCCTGGGCACAATCAGCCTCACTGTTTTGTAACAACTTGCTCTCCCAGAAGATAATCTGGTCCTGTGATAATTACATTAATCCCTCCCAAGGTAATCTAAGCAGCTTCCCTGACCCACCTCATCAAGGTCTTCTACCTCTAAACCAAGCTTGGTTGGTAACCACATTTCCAACTCACAGATCTTTGGTTAGCACCAAGCCATAGTGTTATGTCTACCCCGTACCCCCCCCTCCCCCGGCCCCAAAAAAGAAAAGAAAACATTGAAACCGAAACTTTTCTATGTAGCTCCTCACAGGGCTCAGGGTACACTGAGGCATTGATTCCTCCTAGCCCAGTTACTGCTCACAAACCTCCTCTTTGTGGGCTTATGTTGCTGCATGACTGTGTTTTTTCATCTGTGCGGATTCTGGAGATCAAACTCAGATCCTTGTGTTTGTGAAGCAGGCACTTTACCAACCAGATGAGCAGCCATCTCCCCAGCCCTAAAACTCTTTTTTTAATGGATCTTTGTTCTGCCAAGGTCTATCAGTTCACTTCAATAACACCCCTAGAAGACCCCAGCTCTTCAGTCAGGGAGAGCTGACCTGGCTCTGGTTCCTGCTAAGGACCACCCTATCTACCACACTACTGTCCCTAATCTAATCCCTAACTAATCCTTAGGTTAACAAGACTCCAAGGATCTTTTTTTTTTTTTTGGTTTTTCCAGACAGAATTTCTTTGTGTAGCTCTGGCTGTCCTGGAACTTGCTCTGTAGACCAGGATGGCCTCAAACTCACAGAGATCCCCCTGCCTCTGCCTCCCGAGTGCTGGGATTAAAGGCATGGGTCACCACCACCAGGCAACAAGGGTCCATTTTACATGGTTGACCTTCCCTGTCTTAATGACACACTCCTTTGTCTTTCCACCATTAGACATGTGTTACTGAGAATGAGAAAGTCACAGGATTAAAAAAAAAAAAAAATCAGCATTATAAACAGGAAGAAACAGAAAGACAGTCCACTGCAGCCGACTGTGGGAAGAAGGACCCAGAACCTTCTCTGGACTGCATGGTCCTAGTACCAACAGCAACACTAATCACTAGCAGGCAGGACTTGCCTTAGAGTTTATGAACCATTTTACATACATTATTTCATTTAAATAACGAAGTAAGCCCAACTCTGTGGACCCCAAGTTGTTAAATAGCAATGAAATGGAACTTTCTGTTTCTAAGTAGGGAAGTTTTATTTTATAAAAAAAAAAAAGGAAAGTATTAAAAATAGCTCCAAAAGCAATTTGAACATCAAAGAGCTTTTTATGAAACAACATTTTGATGAGTTAAGTGTAAATGAATCAGAAACATATGGATTAAATTCAAGTTAAAATAAACAAGGGTTTAAAAATTAAGAGACAAAGTAGTCTGAAAACATATCTTATTTAATCCAAAGTGCCTGAAGGGGAAAGGGGATGGCTGGACGGGGAGGGGTTAGTAAACCAGAGAGGTGAAAAACATCTGCCCTGTTACCTGGGGTTCTGCTAGATGCTAGCTGGTGTTCTTGCTACAAATTTTAACTCTTGAAGGAGCAGAGGAGACACATTAAATGTCCTTTATGTTGTGAAGTGGTTGTGTTAATGATGAGTGACTGGAGTCAGGAATAACACTGCCCAACTGCCCGCACACCGACACCCACAGTGCTGGTTAGCTTCTGTTCAATCATTTTATTGTCATTATTTTTCTTTTATTATTTTATTTTTGAGACTGTCTCACTGTGTAGCCTTGACTGGCTATATGTAGCTTTGACTGCCTTCCAAGAGTGCTGGGATTAAAGGACTGTGCCACTCTACCATTTTAACTCTTTATCATTTTAACTCTAGTATCATTTTAACTCTTTCATGGAATGGTCCTTAGGAGAACCGTATTGTTTTCAAAATTAATCTCTCTCTCCCTCTCTCTCTCTCTCTCTCTCTCTCTCTCTCTCTCTCTCTCTCTCTCTCTCTGTCTGTCTGTCTCTGTCTATCTCTGTCTCTCTCTCTCTGACCCCTCCTCCCTTTCTGGCAACATCTCAAAGAGCCTAGGTTAGCCTGGAACTCACTATGTCACCAAAGCTGGTTTTGAAGCTCCTCTACTTCCACCTCCCCAGTGATGGGATTACCCCCATTTTTATTTGATGTTGGAGATCAAACTCAGGGTGTCAAGAATGCTAGGAGAGCCCTGTCCTAACTGTGCTACAACCTCAGCTCCCGTCCAGCACATTTTGCATACGTGTTCCTTATATCAGAACACCAATTTTTCCTCCCCCAGTGGCAAATACTGCGGCAAACCTCCAGTGTTAATGTATGGAGATTTTTTTTTATGCCCTGCCTACGCAACAGCAGCTCAGTAAGCAAGACTTGGTAGCCGTGATCATTAACAGAGTTCTAGGAAAAGTCGGATGCGTGACTGGCATCTGCAGTAAAACTGGGCCGAGAAAAGGAGCTTTGTGGTGCCAGTTAGCCTGCCTGTGTCATCTCGTTAACTGGGTTCCAGAAACCAGAGCCGCCTACAGCGAATTGTCAAATTGTCAAAAGTTGTATTTAGCTGTCTGCCAGCTTTCCCTGTCGGATTCTACAACTTCTGTGCCCACGTGCAGACCTGTGCCCTCATAGGCTGTGATAGACAACACTGTGGCTGACATCACACAGGAACGGGTCTCAGACCCACACCTACCACTTTCCAGTAGGTTCTGTAAGACTCTGTCCATGCAGGATCATGATTTTTTATCTCCCAAACCTCTTCTCTCTATTCTGTCTGAGTGTCCTGGGCTTGACAGTTGATATATTGTCAACCAGCTCTGACACTGCCTGGCTTGCATCATGCATCTATGACATGTCACAGGACCCAATATTCTTGTTCTGAGGCCTGACTTTCTCCTGAGCAGCTATGCCTTGCTCTCCCCTGCCTGCCTAAACTGCTTCCTCTGCCTGAGATGTGATCTTGCTCACTGCCCCATCTTCTGCCATCATGAACCTATCTGCCCTTGAACCAACCTTTCCCAGGGCCTTTTCCACACAGTGCCCTCCCCTCCATTTTTGTATATGCACTATGACCTCCCTCAGCTGACATCACACACTGTCAGTATTAGATCCACATCAACAACAGCCCTTCCTCTCAACCTGCTCTGAACAGTTCAGCCTCTTTGTTAATTAAATAAAGAGGCAAGAGTGTTGGCACACTCCATAGTCTGAGCCAGGAGAATTCAAGACCAACTCCAGCTTTAGGTACATAGTGAGAGACTATATTTATGGTCTGGGGAGGCAGCTTAGCTGACCACAAAAGCATGAGGGCCTAAACTTAATCTCCAGAACCCATACAAATAAATAAATAAATAAATAAATAAATAAATAAATAAATAAATAAATAACACCTGCTTGTGATGGGTGAGTGTAATACCAGTGGTTCTGGGGAGGCAGAGACAGGTAGGTCCTTGGGGCTCACTGGCCAACCAGCCCATCATTACTTAATGAGTTCTAAACTGTGAGAGACCCTGTCTTCAAAAAGGTTGATGTCTGGCCTCCACACGGATGTGCACCTGGAAACACACCACACACACACACACACACACACACACACACACACACACACACACACACACATTAATTCAATTTAAAATGCAGCTGGCTGCACTGCATGTTCTCAGCAGGTCCATGGGGCCAGCTGCCTACTGGACCGTGTGGGTGGAGCATGTTCATCACGGCAGGAAGACCAGATAGCACTATTCTGCTTTCTCTGTGACCAACGGCTGCACCTGCACACTCTGTGTCTCCCACAGACTCTGCAGCCATTTGCTGTACTCACCATACTGCCTGGTACTCTCTGTCTCAAGTGACCCTAACACTCAGGTGGCTGAGGCAGGAGGACCGAGAGATCCAGGCCAACCTGGGCTATGTAACAAGACCATCTCTCACAAGAGAAGACGGATTTTTAAGAGGAAATGCTGTGCTCTGCAGAGAGCAGGTTCCTCACTCTCATGCTACTAACTGTGGGACTGGATGAGTACCTGGGGGCTGCCCTGTATGCTGTAAACATTGGGCAGCATCCCTTAGATGCTAGCTGACATCACCTGCAACACTGTGACAACCAAAGCTGTCTTCCGAGTTTGCCAGATGTCCCGTGGAAACAGCACTGATCTCAGTTGAGAACCATTGATGGAATGGTCGATTGAGGTTGGTCAGCTGAATGGGTCTCTCAAAACCTTAGCTTTGTGGTTCTAGCAAATGAGAAGCAAGCTGACACCCACTCCTCAGAGAAACCTAACAATCTTCTTCTAACCCTGCATGAACCCTCCAGGCCAGCCTGCCATCTGGGAACTGTTCCCTGGCAGCCTCCTTTCATGTTGAGCTGAGATAGAGCCCTGGGTTCCTCTCCTGACAGCCCAGATGCCCAGCGGCTTCTCTCGACTCACGCACATGCTCTGTTTTGCAAGTCGGCCCGCTTCCCCATGACCCAGTCTGGACGCCCAGTCGTACCAGCAACCTTTCTGCCAGAGGGGATGGCTGGAAGAGAGGTGCAGACAGAGAGGGGATGGCTGGAAGAGAGGTGCAGAGGAGAGCGCTCAGTCTTTAGGCAACCTGGGAGGCGGCTTCACAAGGCAACCCAGGCTCTTAGCACAGAGACACAGAAGGTAGGAACACACGCCCCCCGTTGTGGCTTCAGCCATTCTGAGCAGTCACAATCTGAATACAGCATGGAGGTTGATCACTGAAAACAGTGCAATATTTCTCCTGCAGCCCTCTGTCTTTATAGACTCATCCCCCAAGTCCCCAACGTTCCCACTTCTCCTTTGCTTGATTTTCCTCACGGTGTAGTGACTACACACACATCCTAAGGAAGGCATTTCTTTTGAAAATGTGTATCTAATAAAGGTGGCATTTCATTACTGGCCCTTAGGAAAATCTATCGGTGAAAAAGTGTGTCATATAAGTTTGAATGTTTATTGCTCTGTCTTCTCTCTGGATTCCGTGTGCATGTGTGTGTGTGTGTGTGTGTGTGTGTGTGTGTGTGTGTGTGTGTGTTAGATATATACTTTTGGTATATAAAGGTTCTGAGACATCCTGCAGTAAAGAAATAGAGGTTTGGAGCCAATGTACCCTGGCAATCCAATTCAAAGAAGAGCTGATGGTACAACTCATGAGCCCTTTGGGAAGAAATGAGATAGAGATCAGGCAAACACATGGATCCAAACAGTGTACGTATATGAATCTCTGGTCAAACTCAAGAGGGCTTCTGTTTACCAGGAACCCCCCTGACTATGGAACCACTGGGCTCAAACTTCTCAGGCTCAAGGAAAAAAAGGGGGGGAGAAGATTCCCCCAACGAGTATATAAAGATTTATTCTTATGAAAATAATCTGTTTACAGTTTTATTTTAGGTTGAGATTTTCAGATGTTCTCCACCCGCTTTCTTAGGAGTCCAACTCCTGCTTCCAATTAAGGGCGTTGCACTTGGTTCTTAATAAGCAATAAACTCCAAAGAATGAATAGTTATAGCTTATGAATAACGATCACTGTCAGGCTGAGGCAGTTACCTCCAGATCGGCCCTGCTGTTCTCCACTCTTTTCTCTGCGGTCCTTTAGGAGTCTCTAAAGAGTCAAGGCTCTAGAACACTCCTGCCTTGCCTACCTCATGGGCAATGTGTGGCAGCACTGACTGCCCTGAGGTAGCAGAAAACCCACACTACCTCTCAAAACAATAGTGGTGACCATGGCAACCATGGTAACAAAGGTGGCCTGTGCCATCAGAAGTGATTTTTCTGAAAAGAAAAAAAAATGTATCCTAGGATCCAGGACATGCAAGGAGGTCAGAATTCAGAAAGTCCTTCACCTGAATGGCAGGTAAAAATGTATCTGTGTGTTCTGAACTTGTGACTAGAATTCAACACTCCCTTCCTGTGATGGGTAGATCTAAAGTGTCCTCCATGGGCTCCTGTGTTTGAACACGGTCCCTAGCTGGTGGCATTGTTTGCAGGATTATAGAATCTTTGGGACCATGGCCTAGCTAGCTGCAGTGGATCACAGGGTAGGCAGTCAAGGTAATAATCCACTTTCTGCTGCTTCTGGTCCCATTCTTGGCTCCCTGATCCCCCAGCGTGTGGAGAGCTCAACCCTACACACTTCCCACTGCCACACACTCCACCTCACCTTCTCTGCCACATAGTTCACCATGCCTTCCCTGCCGCACACTCCACCATAATCTTGCTGCCACATAGTTCACCATGCCCTCTCTGTCATGATAACCAGAAATCCTGAATCAAATAGTGAGTTCTTTTTGCCAAGTGTTCTGCATGGCAGCAAGAAAACTAACGTGTGTGCTTCCATTAAGAAAGCAGAGGAGGGCATGCAGGCTAACCACCCCGGGACCTGCATGACGGAAGAAGAGAACCTATTTCCACAAAGTCATCTAACCTCCACATGGGGGCTGTGGTATGTGCCCACGCACATGCAAACACAGGCACTCGCTCAGTCAGAGTGCCTACAGCATAAGCATGACAATGTGAGTTCAAATCCCCAGCACCCATGTGAAAATTTGGGTGTGGCTGTGTGGGCCTGTAACCTCAGGATGGGAGGAGTTGGGGAAAAGCGAATCTCTGGGGCTTGATGACCACAACCAGCCTTGATCCAAATTCACCGAGAGACCATGTTCCAAAGGAATATGACAGATAGGGATAGAGTAGGGCATCCAATGTCCTCCTCACTTTTGAGCACAGGTACACACAAACACATGCACAAGAAAAAGAGAGAGAGAGAGAGAGAGAGAGAGAGAGAGAGAGAGAGAGAGAGAGAGAGAGAGAGAGAGAGGGAGGGGGAGAGGGAGGGAGGAGAGAGAGAGAGAGAGAGAGGGAGGGAGGGAGGGAGGGAGAGAGAGAGAGAGAGTAAAAATTGTAACTGCAGATGGCATTGTGGGAGCCCACAGAAGTTTCCTAGTGAGATCTGAGCTTGCTTTACCCAGCAGGACTGCATAAGAGGATGATTGGACCACGGGCCTGGGTACCAGGTGTTTGAAAGAGTCCACACTTGGCTGTATCTAGCAGGGGGAGGTCTTTTGCCTTGCCATTGGCATTGATATGAAAAGCCCTTATGAATAAAGTTCTGGGCCATTGGGTATTGACCCAGGTCCTCCCGAAGCTCTCCTGTGTTTCCGTCTTTCTTCTCAGCTAGGCCTATCATTCTATCTACAAGTTCCTTATTCCTCTCCCCTCCTCATAGCAACCCTGTAAAAGGTGGGGGCTGGACCCCACACGGCATGAGGCTGAAGGAAAGTGCTATTTTAAAGTATTTGCCTGGCATACCCAAGGTCCCAGTTTCCATCCCCTGTGTTGTCTATACTTCCCCAAAAACGTAGACACAAACTACACAGTAGAATTCACAGCACCTGTGAGCCCAAAAAGTGTAGACGTTATTAGATGTTAATATTTTCGTACCACGTTACAGTCATCATGCATGGCTCAAGGAGTGCTTTTATTGTCCACTATTTCAGAGTGATGGTCCCTATCAGCATCATTACTGCATGTTATTTTATATAGAAACAGATACATAATATTTTTAAATATTTTGACACAGCCAATGAGCTTTGGAATCCATTGTATTTTACTTTGTGCACCTAAGGATTTTTTCCCTAATAAAGAATCCATGGGTTTCACCAGAATGCCAAGGATTCAAAGTATGAAACTGATTTAAGGGACCAGCAAACTGGTGCCATGGGTAAAGGTGCCTACCACCAGCCCTGGCAACCAGAGTTTGATCTCTGGTATCTATACCCTGGAAGGACAGACAGAACTGACCCCTACAAGTTGTCCTCTGATTGGCACTTTAAAAACTGCTTTAGTAGCATCCTGTATTAACCAGGTGGAGAAGTTGCTTTGTTTACAGAATAGAGGCCGAGGCACAAAAAGCCTAAGTTGTTTGCCCAAGGTCATGGAGCTGATCAAGACCCCAATAAGAACAGGAACCCAGGCGGTCTGGTGAGAGTTTTCAGCTCTCACCATGCCCCCGCAGCTGCCTCTAAGGTTCTGTGGAAGCTCCTGCCCTGATCCTAGAAGTGATGTGGTCTCGGCTGCTCGTCACCTCACCCCTCCTCACTTCCCTTGACAGCCATGTGCTGCTCATCTGTTCCCCTGGTTGTGCTGGCTGGCCTGCTTCCACTTCCGGAGCCCTCTCCTTCCCTACTCTTCCATCCCGTGCCCCTCAGTAGAGCCGCGTGCTGGCCATGGGCATCTTTCGGTTTTGTTGTGCCAGCTCACTCCCTTGGGGCTTCTCGTCTGCCTCCTTTGTAGTCGCATTTTCTCTTATTTCATCAAAAATCTGCTCCCTTGTATTGTGCTTTTTTATGTCTTGTTTGAAAACACTTGTCCCTTTTGTATTTCCTCTTAAAATTTCTGAAGTTTTGCTCTTCATTTTTCAGTCCTGACACAACCAGAATTTGCTTTGGTGAAAGTTGTGAGGCAGGGATTTGCGCGTGTGTGTGGAGGTAGTTTTTCTTTTCAGATGGGTAACTAGGTGTCCTAAGAGCAGTTATTGGATGTTCCATGTTTCCCTCTGGTCTCTCCTGGATGTTTCCTTAGTAAGTCTAGGTTTTGTTTTGTTTTTTGTTTTTTTTGGGGGGGGGTGTTTGTTTGTTTTTAGACTAAAGGATGGCCAACGCCTATTCTAGTTTGCGTCTTTATTTTAATGCTAACACACTGGCCAAAAACAACGTGGGGAGGAAAGGGTTTATGTCATCTCCCAGTTCCCAATCACGGTCCATCACTGAGGGAAGTCGGGGCAGGAATGCAAGGAAGGAAGGAACCTGGAGGCAGGAACCGAAGCAGAAACCACTGTGGAAGGCAGCTCACTGGATGGATTGCTCTCCATAGCTTGCTCCTCAGCCAGCTTCCTTATACAACCCAGGGCCTCTAGCTCCAGGAGTGGCACCTGCCATAGTGGACTGGGGCCTCCCAGATCAACCATTAATCAAGAAAATGCCACAGAGACCTGCCAATCTGGTGGGGCATTTTTTTTTTTCAATTGAGGTCCCCTCTTCCCAGATGTCCCTAGTTTGTGTCAAGTTGACAAAAACCAGCACAACCCTAAAGTAAGTACCATGATACCCTATGTCGTCTATGATGCCTTATGTCACACAAGCTCTGAAGTTCTTTTTACTAACCTGTTTCTTCAACAGTATCTTGGTATCTTTTGCATTTCTTTCTATATAAATTCTGAAACAATTGAAGTTCCACAAAAAAATAGAGTTTTTGAACTTTTGAGAATTTTTACTAGAATTATTGTGCACACACATACTAACAAGTAGAAATGGCATCTCTAAAATAGTGAGTCTTTCTATCTTTAAATAAGAATTAACTTTGTATTTTTAGATTGTTCAATGCTTTCTTTTTCCCAGCCATATTAAGATATTATTAACAAGTTTTATATATGTATAGGTTGAAAGATATCGATACATAGATATATTCAAGGGATATGGTGTGATAGTTGATATTTGTCTAAGTTGTGAAGTGATTAATCACAATCAAATGAATTAACTCATCTATCATGACAGTTGTTGCTTGTGAATATGAATGTGGGTATGTGAGTGTGGGTAAAAATGTGAGTGTGGGTGAAAATGTGAGTGTGAATATGCGTGTGTGTTAATATGAGTATGAATTTGGTTATATAATGAGCACATTTAAAATCTACTAAGAAAGTTGGGTATGAGATACACACCTGTCATCTCAGCACTTGGGAGGTAGAGGCAGGAGGATCTGGAGCTCAAAGTCATCCTCAGATACCTCATGAATCTAGGGCCAACCTGGCCTACATGAGATCCTGTCTCAAAAATAGATATGATCTACTATGTAGATTTCATGTGAGTAATAGAACTCCACTGTACTTGTTTACTGAACATTACATCACAGAATTTATTCGTCTTTTTTTCCTCTAGGGTGTTTTATTTTGCTTTCTTTGAGATAGGATTTTGCTATGCAGCCCAGGCTATCCCTGGTTTTTGCTTCAATCTCTTTTTTTCTTTTATTAAGGAATTTTTAATTCATTTTCTGTACCAATCACAGATCCCTCTCTCTTCCCTCCTCCCGCCTCTCCAGCCTTCCCCTCTCCTGACCCACCCCATATTCCCTCCTCCAACAAGTGGAGAGTCAGCAGAGCCTGGTACATTCAGTAGAGGCAGGTCTAAGCCCTTCCCCCTGCATCAAGGCTGTGCAAGGTTTCCCACCATAGGCAGTGGGCTCCAAAATTGCTTCAATCTCTTAAATTACAGGTGGAGGCCAGCTCATCTTTAACTGAAATTTCACCTTTTCATACACATCTCCCCATCCACTCTTACCCACGCTTTTGATGATTCTGGTTTATAATTTTCTTTTCCCCATCAGATTTCATGTGTATGTTCTATTTGCTTCTAAGAGATATACATAAATAGATACATAAATAGTTACCTTGCTGTTGTAAACAGGTTGAGTATATTTTCTGCTTATAGCAATACAGAGAAAGGTAACTATATAAAAATGTATTATTCCCATAAGGTCCCTAAATTTTGGTCGTATATGTAATTACTTGCAAATTATTAAGATGGAGTGCTGTCTATATAGATATATGTGTCATCACAGATTATGAGAGCTTAGCTTTCTCCTTTCTGATATATGCATGTTTGTGAACAATTGTATAAGGCAGAACCTCCAATACTATCTTCAGTAAAAGAATGGCTAGTCATTTCTTCATTCTGATTTTTTTAAAATGCTTTCTAGATCCCAACATTAAGTCTGATATTTCATTTTAGATTTTTGCAAGTTTTTTTAATTTTTAAATTTTTTAAAAAAATTTAAAGTTTTTTTCATTTTTAAGAACATTCCCTTACATTACTAGTATTTATCATAATGATTTTTACTACATTTATTGACATTTTAAAAATACTTTTCCTTCATTGAGCAGAGTTTACTTTGTTTCCTGCATTTGGTTAATATGTATGGTGAATTGACGGATTTTTTTTCCAATGTTGAGCCAACCTTGCTTTCCTGAAGTTAGCCTTTCTTGTTATGATATGGTCTCTTTCTTTAACAGATTTTGTTTACTTAAATATTCCTTAGAACTTTGGTTTTCTGATCTCTTCTGCTTTCATAATGTTCTCATCTCGTTTGGTGCCTGGGTTTTACTAGCCTCATAAATATGAGTTATGGAATAGTCCATCTTTTTCTATTTTTGAAAAGACTCTGTGTGATTGCATTTGTCTGTTCCTTAGATGTTTGGTAGAACTTGCCAGTGAAAGCATCTGGGCCCCGTGTTTTCTTAGCAAGAAGACTTCATAACTCCTGAACCAATGTCTTTGATGATTTTAGGATGTAGCAGATTACAAAACAAGTCACAATTCTCTTCCTCTGTATCCCCATCCTCTCACTAAAGAAAAAGCATTGGTTTCCTCAACTCTGGCCTGGGGGCTTTCTTAGGCAACAGAATATAGTTCTTCCACTATGCCCATTTCCCAAGAACTTTTCATGCTTCTGTCCACCATCCCAGAGCACTGCCTGCCTCCACCCAGACTGAGACGCTCCCCACCCACCAGCTGTCGGAGACTGTGTAACACACAGCCTGTCTTGAAACACGTGGGGTGGAAAGCTCAGCTTCCACCAGCAAAGTGACCCACCACCAACCTGCAATTGACCAAAAACCAGAGTGAGCCTCAGCAAGACCAGAGGAACTGTTCTGTTCACCAATGACCTTTGGTCATTTGAAGTCATCAAGGGACAGGGCAGTTATACAGCAACGGATAATTAATGCACTGAATCATTTCTATTTTCTGTTTCTTCCAGAAAAATACTAAGCCATTTCATATAATTTGTTTTAATTCATTGGGATGGCTGGGGTTATAACATACATACACGTGTGTGTGTGTGTGTGTGTGTGTGTGTGTGTGTGTGTGTGTGTATACAAGTACATTAAATTTTATTCCAATTAGTCTTGTACTATATTTTTTTATTTCTGATAAGTGTGTAATGTTGTGTCCTTAATTTACTCTATTTGGGAGTTATTTGTCTTGCAGAGAGTTTATCAATGGTATCATTTCAATAAACCAACCTCTGTCACTGTGTTGTCATCCACCGATGTCTGCACTCTTGGCTGTCATGTCTCCCATTCTGTTTCCCTTGGCTTTCTTCGGTCTCTTTGATCTTCTGTATTACTTGGTTTAAGTTGAACCTTTATTATGTGTTTTCGGCCTTCCCTATGTTTAAGTATAATTATTTATAAATACAAATTTCCCTTTAAGGACATTTTCACTACGTCCTCCCACTTTATTAGGCAATATTTTGCTAATTTTTTTTTCGTTTGAATGTCCATTATAATTTCTTCTTAAATATATGGCTTGAGGAGTATGTTTTTAATATCCAATGACAGGGGACAGGGCTGTTGTGCTTTTTTATTAATATCTAACCTTTTTTTAATATAGTCACAGAGTGCTACAGCCAACTCACATTGACTCACAAGATGTGATTGTTAGACTCGGGAAATTTAAAACCTGATTCTTAAACCATCAGTAGCTTGAAATCAGTGGCGGAATATGTATGTATTTATGGCACAGAAACAGGCACAGTACTAACCAGGGCTTTCCTCTCTTTCTGCAGAGGTAGTTTTCCAGCATAGCTTTTGTCTGTGTTACAGCAGCTGCTTAAAATGTGTTCACACTCACTTTAGCCCCAGTGCATGCCCACATCTTACATATGTTGTGTGAGCGCACCAAGAATCATTTTCCACTTACTAGAAATAGTGTCCTGGGGTCAGCAAGAGGGCTCACCAAGTCTCACAACCTAAGTTCAGTCCCTAGAACCCACACGGTAAAAGGATAATCAACTTTGGAAAGTTGTCAGACCTCTACATAAGTACTATGGCTCACATGCACGCACACTCACATACACTAAATAATAAGCAACTAGTTCTTTCCATATTCTTGATATGCACAGTAATGGATAAAGAAGCTTTCAGAATTTTTACTGTGATAAAGGTTCTGGTTGATATTTCTTTGTGGTTCTAAAAATAAAAATTTTTATTAAAATATGATGAATTGGTTTGCTTACTTAGTTTTTGAGACAGGATCTCACTGTGTGGGCCAGGCTGACTTTGAACTTGTAACCCTCTGCCTCCAAAGTGCAGAGATTTCAGGGGCCTGCTTCTTTCCCACCAGAGCATTCGTGGGAATATGTGTACCCACAGGTCTTTTATTTTTAAATTCTGGAGATAGAACCCAGGGCCTCCCACCCCGCCACTGAGCCACATGCCCAGCCCATTCCACAAATCTTTTTATTTGTAGATAACTAGTATATTCTCTCTGTCCTTTGGGTCAGTCTTTTGATATTCGTATGTATTCAGATAAACCACACAGAGAACTAGTGTTTTTGTTTTAGCTCATAGTCTGTGATTTCTCACTTACATCTATAGTTTTGTTATTTCATTATGACTACTAATGCATGGGGACTTATTTCTACAATCTCACTCTTGAGGTTTCTATCCATTGCATTCCATTTCAGAAGGATGAAACTTCATTCCCCCACCCACTTGTTCTGGAACATGATGTACCATTTTGTTTTCTCCTCACAGTGACACTTACTTCACTTTGAGTTTATCGTGGTGTTGGATGTGGGATTAGGGCAATACTCATGCATGCCTAGTGCTGGGATCCAAACCAGGGCTGTGTGCATTCTCCCATGGAGCCATCTCCCCAGCTCAGTCATGCTTTTATTTAGCGGGTTTTGTTTGTTTGTTTGTTTGTTTGTTTTCCTGTTGTTTTGCATTCTAGGTGGGGTTTCTGCAAGTATCTGGTCCACCACACGGCCAGAAACAGAAGTTCGCCATGCTCCCTCTTTCTCGTTCCCGTATTTATCTCTTCTGTAAACACAATTTACTGCTACTTGTCTCTGAGTTTGTTTCTCATCTTCCTCACTAGAGGACTTCGCCCTCGGGCTGGGAGCCCAGGCTTGTCACCGGCCTCACAGAGCTGCACGCAGCTTCCCTAAATTAACAGCCAAATGAATGAAAGGGTTCAAAGGCAAAGGGGTGCGGTTTAGTCACAAGGAAAAAGCAGGTCCTTCAAGAAGGCCTCTGGCTGTCCCCCTCTTACTTCTGAGGGATGAGAGCAGGAACCGTGAGCAGCTCAGGGTGTCAGTGAGAAACTGAAATCTGCGTCCTCAGCCCTGTCCTCACTCTCAGGGGTGAGACCACCTCAAGTCCCAGTGAGTGAGGAGAGGATCTTTCAGGCTAACCCTGTTGAAAATACTCATTGTCTCCGTGGAGCATACACATTACAGGTTTGATATGCGTGTTGTAAAGTGTTCCCAGATCGCTGTTTCTCCTCAAACCCCATTTTCCCTTTCTATATATGTGGTGCCAGGTGCCTGAGAGGGTCATGCAGTGTGGGAACAAAGCACTAACTCTCCCCTCCCACGCACCTATTGACCATCCTCCTGGCACTTTCTGCCCCAACAGGTTTTGTTTACCTGAAGATTAAAGTCAGTCTCCGGTGGCTATGGAGTCGCGGCTTTATGGTGACAGCAACACCAGAGCCAAGACACCGGGTGGCTCTGTCACTTTTGAAAATGTTTTTTATGGGCTTTGTTTTTTTCACTAGTGGAAACCTGATAACATCGCAGAACCTGAAATACTCCCTCCCCACCCCCAAACTGAAGTAACCTGTTGAAAGTGGAGTAAAACAGCAAGGTCAGAAGACTAGGGGTTCTAAGAACAAGGAAAGAAGAGACTCAGGGAGCAGGCTTCCCTGGTGAAGTGCCTCCCATGTGAGCATGAGGGCCTTCCTTTAGACCCTTCAGCACCATGTGAAAGGCCGGGTGCTCCTGTAATCCCAGAGCTGGGGAGGCAGAGACAGGAGGATGACAGGTGAGGTCCAACAGTGAGCCAATCTAGCCAAAGCACAGAGGTCTATTTTTGCTGTCTCAAAAAACTAAGGTGGAAATGGACAGAGGAAGACACATGACATGGACCTCTGGCCTCTGTACACACATCCTCACACATGAAGCACACAGAGAGGGGAGGAGGAAGAAGAGGAAGAGTGGGAGGAAGAGGAAAGGAAGAGGAGGGGGAAGACGAGGAGAGGGAGGAGTTCCTTGAACCCTTGACTCTAGAAACAGGTCTACTCATATCATTACTGTAAGGGCAGTAAACCACAGCAGGGTTTACCAAGCTACAATCTGCCCAATACGACTGAATCATGGAAAACTCTAAGAGTCACAAATATACTAATTATCTGTCCTAGACCGTGTGCCATCATTAATAAATCATTGTGTTCCTCCACTGGACCGCAGAATCCTTCTTAACACAGAACAACAGGAGAAGCAGCCGAAACACCACTCTGGCCATCCATGAAAATAAAGCTTTCATCCCTGTTCAGTACCTTTCCAGTCAATCAAATCCTCAAATCCTTGCCTAGTTGGGGGTTGATTTCAGAACTTATTTCTCAAAGGCAACCTATTTTTTGTAAAATCTCTTCTACCAAAATTGACTTCCTCTTTTTCTTCGTAATACTTCAAAACAAAATTAATATAATTTACAAGATAAACTACTTACAGCAAAGAGACATGCAATCAGATAAAACGAAATTGTCCAATTTTCCCCAATCTGAACTTAGCGACTCTAATCCCTAAAGAATACACTAGAAGGAGATAAGGTCCAGATAGCTGTGGTGAAAGCTGAGATCAAAATCAGCAAATGATTTTTCCACAATGGAAAGATTTTCCATCAGATTTCACTTGACCTTGAACACTGTGTCAGCAATGAATAATTAATGCTGTTTATTACAGTAATGCTCCATTTAAGTGGCATTACCAGGGAACTAGATGCCTTAAATGAGTGAATTGGCCAGATACTAGGATTTGCTCCCTTCAAGTGTATGCGCCTGCCCTCACGCACGTGCGCGCACGCACACACACACACACACCGCTTCATTGTAACACATCTTGTGTTTATTTTCTAAAACACACCGCAACATTTTGTGACGTGCTGACATTCCCTGACACATAAGCATTCATTCATTCAACAAATGCTTAGCAGAAACCTACCATGCAGGCACTCAGCCTGGTGTGGGTGCTTACAAAAAGGAAGACAGAGTCCTGTCCTTCCCTGACCTGTGTGCTGATGAAGGGCTGGGCTGATTAAGATGAAACTCTGCAAACTAATATAAGTGCGAGGGCATGAGAAATGTAGAGTGTTGTGGATACAAGAACGAAGTGCCAAAACAGTAGAGTCTGAGGTTGGCTGAGTTCTCCAGAACACAGTCTTCCCACTGAGCAGCCTGAGTGCTGAGACTTGGTTCTCATTATTGGTCTTAGTCACTGATGTAGCGCTGGAATTCAGATGTAGTTTCTTCTTGGTGTAGGATGTTGCTAATAACATCCTGCTACCTGATAGTGTAATTACATAAAGTAATTAAAGGTGTTAAATACATGGTGTGATAGTCATTGCCAAATAACCAATTAATTCAAAAGATATCAGCTTCAGGGACTGGAGATGTAGTTCACTGAGGAGAGAGCTTGCCTAGTATGCATGAGCCTGAGGTCTGATTCTCAGAACTATTTAAACATGCATGCATCCGTAGCATTCATGGTGCTGCTGGCCTGTCATCCCAGCACTGCGGAGGTGAATGGAAGCAAGAGAATCTGGAGTTCAGGGTCACATGGCAAGTGTGAGGCCAGCCTTGAGGCTGAACTTCATGAGGGCCTGCTTCAAAAAAATCCAAGTGTGTGTGGGCAGTAACCCACCCCACTCACCTGCGTCTCATCCTTTTGGTTTCTGGCAGTTGGCGCTTGCGTATCTGAAGGCAGGACCCCATTCTTCAAGTGCCCACGACACTGATTGAGAGCTTCAGTTCTTTGCTGGCTGCTGCCCAGGAGCCACCCCTTGCTCTCTGCTACAGGAACCTCTCCAACATGGCAGCTTGCTGCCTCCGCACAGCAATAGAGCATCATCCACAAATGAAAGCCACCCAAGTCACAAGCCATCAAATTGGTTTCAGTCACAGGGGCTGCCTGTACTGGAGGGAATGAACGCTAGGAGGGGCACCACTGGGCGATCACCCCACATGTCAATCACATTATGGGCCCTCTTCCAGAGGCTGAAGCAAACATCAGTCGTGGTGTTCTTTCCCAGTGAGCCCAGGAAGACCTTCAAGATCTGACCTAACAGAGAACCCCAAGAGGCTTATTACCAATCAGTCTGTGAGATAAGATCAGTTTGCCTGCTCATATTTGAACAGTAAGCTCTGCAATTGTTGCTATAGGGGAAATGGTTAGGTAAGGAGCATGGAAAGAAATGGGGCCTCTCTTTGGAGACCACCTGCTGGACCACAGCAAGTCAGTGGGAGGGAAGTCAAACCTGTAGCAAAGATTAGCTGATAAAGACTTCACGACAAGCCTTGCACCTGAAGGCTGTGGTTTGGGTGATGTACCTCCTGGCGTGCAAGGGACCACAGGAAATTGGACCATACTATGGTTGGAGCTTTGCCATCTGTGGCATTCCAGTGCATTTGCTGGTTTTGCTGGTTCCAGGCAATTTGGGGAGGTTGGAGTGGGGGTGGGGGGCTCAGCAGGATAACACTGGGATGGGATGACTTGGCTGAAACCTCTGATCAGACATAGAGTACCCTGTGACTACCACGGACATCATGTCATTTTACTCAATTATAAATATTAGACAGGAGCATCAAATGTCCTTATGCTTTTCTCCTCCTTTCTGGAGTAGAGTAAGGTGGGGTGGGTGTTATTTATTAAGTGGCGCTGTTTACCATTCAAGAAAAGCCACGAGTTACAAAAAAAAACCCACTATAAGAGTTTGTTAAGGGAAGGGAATAGGAAAGATGTGCATAGGCCTATGATGGAATGACTGTGCAGGAGGAAGATGGGGAGGGACAAGTGGAACCCGCTTTTATAGGTTCCCCACAGACATGCGCATAGATTACGTAATCACACAATACGTAGGTTGTAAGGCCGCGGGATGACAAGGGGAGTGGCTAGGAATTCTAACAGTGGGGAGGACTCTTGCTTCTCTCTCATCTTTCTGGGATGGGATGGCCAGGGTTGTGCTTGTCCCTGGCAGTGTCAGCTTTTCCTTGCTAACCTTCCCTTCTCACAAATGTAAGAATCTCTTCTCCAAAGGAATATCTCTCACTGCTTCCCCCAAATCTCCCATCTTCCTTTGCATGTTTATGCCTGTTACACACTAAGGCACGTCTTGTTCTTTGTCAACACCTGCTTAGAACTCATAAAGGCTTCATCTTTGTCCACAGGACTGCATACACAGACAAATTCATGCATGCACACATTTATCTATGTATCATATATGTGTGTTAATATGTAAAGTGATCTCCAAACTGGGGGAATCACATGTTCTAGACTGATTAATTTTGGGAGAGGAGGGTTTTGTTGCTACTATTTGGATTTTTTTGGTTTTTGTTTGTTCATTTGGAGGTAAGATCATATTATAGAGTCCAGGCTGGCTCTATAATCCAATTCTGAAATTATAGATACACACCACCACCCCAGGCAAGATTAAGACTTTTAGGGCTTGGGGGATGACCCCACAGGTACAACCAAGCCTGACAACGTGAGTTTGAATGCCCATGATAGAGGAAGAAAAGTTTGCACGTGTACACACACAATAAATAAACGTTTTTAATTAAATTGATTTTTTTAAATGTTTTATGTTGAAATAACTTCAAACCTTTAAAAAATTTCTTCATACACAGTGAATTCTTGGAGTCTCTTCACTCAGCTTCTTCCTTTCTCCCTTACGGGCCCCTCAAATGTGTGTTCATATATATTCCCCTGCCCCCCCAACCATGGTAGCCGGCAAGCAGAAGATCCACTAATTTCCCTTTACTATTCCTCCATGTATCTTCTAGAACTCCCCTAAGCAGGCACTGTGCAGCCTTAACCATTTTCAAAGTCAGGCCAGAATCCACGGGCCTCTTTTGCGTTTCCGGTTTACTCCAAAGAGAACCATGCAAGCCTCGGGTCAAGTCCCAGCCACACACTGGACTGAGCCTTCGTGTCTGCCCTGTGTCCTCCACCTGAACAGCTCCTAGCCACCCACTTGCCTCAGTGACCTGGACTGTTTACAGAGAATGCAAATCAATGCTTTGCTGCACAGCCCTCCATCCGGATTTATTTAATAGTTCCTTGGGGTTGGAGTCCTGCCGTGTCTTGGGTGGGAACTTCAGGTAATGGGTGTTTTGTTTTGTTTTTTTCTCAGTGTGTCCTGACAGCAGGGGCCCAAGGTGTGTCTGTGGATGGTGGCTGCCAGGTTTCTCCAGTTGATTTGAAAGTATTCTTTTTTTTTTTTTTTTCTGTTTTTGATGTTTTATTAAGATAGTTAAAAACATGTAACATATCCAAAGGCAGAAGCCCTTCCATGATATGCAAAGAAGCATAGGGCTTAGTTAAGGCATCTGTCCCCAAAGGGCCACCCAATGAAGCACCTAGGTTGAAGAGATCTAGATGCTGGTCACCAAAGGATGTAGAGGAGTGTATTCTTTACTCAGTAATTAAGTGGTGTTTAATTAGTGGTCTATGGAGTTAAACTTGGAGGTTTTGGAGCACTCTCATCCACTTTTACCTGTCCTAGTTTCCATAGACAAGCCTTGCCCAAATCTATTAATTTCTTCTATAATTGCCTTTAAGTATATACATTTTTGAGGTGGGGTCTCATGTACTCCAGGCTAGGCTAAACTTGCTATATAACCAGGAATGACCCGGTCCCCCTGCCTCTGCCTCCTAAATGCTGAGATTACAGGTGTGTATTTCCATGACGTTAAATTTTTTAAGGAAGACTTTGCTATGCATAACTTAAGAGGAATAGTTTCTAGATTGTCACCCTCTGCCAAGGTTCTCCTGACACTGGGGGAACCAGCTGTATCCCCCAGTCTTCCTAGCAGAGCCTGGAGGTGCTGGTGATCTTCCTTATGAAGGATGTTTATGGGTTGCACAGTAGGCCGGGCCACACTTTCCCCATTCCTCCTTCACAGCCGATTTTTCCTCTTGTCCTGAAGAAAGGGCCACCTCTTACTCCTGAATCTGACTGTGGTACATAGCCCTAGGGAGGGGGGAAAAAAAGCTTTATCTCCAAACAAAGGAATGATTCAAAATCCACCTGTCTAGTGTTGAGAAAGTGAATGATTCTAATGACTAGGTTACAAATCCCTCTGTAAGTCAATTCATTTTCAATTCTTTGCTTTCAACAGAACTGAAGGGAGATCTGATGGAGCTGTCAGCTGGGAGAGCATTAGAAATCATTTTTGATGATAGATCAGCATGACTTTTGGCAAACAGCTCAGAACTGTTTGAAGAACTGAGTGGTGTTGCCATGACAAAACTCCGTCCATCCTGTATGCTTATGTGGACGAGGTTCTTTAGCCCTTTGAGCTGCAATTAAAACCTGGGCGGGGGGGTGGGGGGGAACGAGAGAGAGCGGGAGGGAAGGAATGAAAAAGAGAGGAAGAAGGGGAAAGAAAGAAAGCAGGGAGGGGGAAGGAGGAAGAGAGGGAGAGAAGAAGGGAGGGGTCAAGGGAGAGAAGAAGGGAGGCGTCAAGGGAGAGGAGGGAGGGAGGAAGGGAGGGAGGGAGGGAGGGAGGGAGGGAGGGAGGGAGGGAAGGAGGGAGGGAGGGAGGGAAGAAAACTGATCAATTGATGCTGAACCTGATCTCATCTGGACAACAAACTGGGAGTTAAAGCGCCCTGAACACTTAGCCCTCAGGCAGGAGCATCGTACTCAGTTGAGGCTCACCCGAGGTACAGACCCAGGCCCTATCTCAGAAAACTAAACCAGAGAAAGAGGAGAGATGGGCCAGCATCAGACTAAAGGCTCTCCATCCCACTCGGTGTGTATGCTCTCAATAACTCTGACTTTTCATGGTCCGTAATCATTTATAAATTAGAAAATGCATGTCTGTTCCCGGCTGTTAAGTACAAACAGTAACGACCATGATGATAACAACATGGAAGAGATGCTTTCACCGCCTAGCCCGTCAAACTCGTGAAACATAGTCAAGATTTAAATTTTAACTTAAATTATAACTTTCCACCGAGAGCTCTGGAAGGTTTTGAGTCTGTCAGAGCAAACACTGTGCAAAGGACAAAATGGCAGCACAGAAAAAAGCAGTGTCACCTCCCAGCGACAAGGTGGCTTCCGCAAGACAGAGTTCATACGACCACTTACATCTTATACCATCAAATTGTGACGGAAATTACCCACCTTTTACACAGCTTTTGAGCCTCACAGTGAAATGCTTTTGTTCTCCCCTGAACACGGAAAACATACTAGAGCCATGAGAGCCGCGTTCAAAGAACGCTGTGGGAAAGATGCTTTGTTCTGAGTACGCCACAGAAGGTCTCTGCTGCACGCCCCCTGTTTTCTTCAGAACACATTTCACCTCCCATCCAGGTCTGTCCCCACCTCGCTTCTTGAGCCCCTCTCACCCACCATATTCTATCCCTATCCACATTAGCATTGCTTCACTCACCCCAAGTCAAAGCCCTACTTCACTATGCTGGCTGGCTACTTTTTTGTCAATTTGACACAAGCTAGAGTCATCTGGGAAGATAACCCCTCCATTGAGAAAATGCTCCCAATCAGATTGGCCTGTGGGGCGTTTTCTCGATCAGTGATTGATGTGGGAGGACCCAGCTCATTGTGGGTGGTCCTGCAGTGCATAAGAAAGCAGGCTGAGCAAGCCCTGAGAAGCAAGTCAATAAGCAATGTTCTTCTGTGGCCTCTACTTCAGTTCCTGCCTCAAGTTCCTGTCTAGACTGTCCTCAGTGATGAAGTGTAACCTTCGACGTGAAATAGCCCATTTTCTCCCCAAGTTGAATTTGGTCATGATTTTTATCAGCAATAGACACCTAACTACGATGCATGTCCATTGCCAGGAAAACACAACGGATCATTTTCAAACATTCTCAAGGGTCATCCCCTGATTATGTTTAGACTCTCAGAACACTTGGCTCCTCTGAAACCATAGTGAAGATCTCACTGCCCTTATGGTAAGTCCCCTTGCCACATTCTGTTTAAATGGGGGCCATCCTGTGAGTTCACACATACACTGTGGCAGCCTTGTATGCCAAGGACAATGCGAACCACGGTGTAAAGAGGGAAGTTGACAGTGGTTTCTAAGCTCTGGCAGGCTCATAAATATACATAATCTAGTTAATAAGACACTGATTTGTTGAAAGCAGGGTAAGGCCCAAGACGTGCTTTCACAGACAACCAAAGCACAGCCCACACCAGATGATTACCTTTAATCTTGTCCTTAACCATACCTCAGGCTGATCTCTGACCCCTGCCTCAACTTTTAAACTCACTCTTTTGTTTCCATTCAGGAATGAAATAAATATTCCAAAGAGTTAAAGTAGTCAATACATCCCCCACGGGGTAAGTGAGCAGTTAGCATTCTATATTTTATTTTTGCAGTTTCTTATTGCTGTATCAAATGACTGTCTGCTAAACTTACAATGTTTCTTTTAGTTGGAAGTATAACCAGCCACATAAAAAATACCAGTTATTAACCTTAATAGGATTTTAATTGAGTTCCACAAAACCAATACGGACAGATAAAACAGGTCAAGAAAAAAGAAGTCAGACTGATCCTTTCTAATTAAAATAATAAAATCTGTGATACTGGTGTCATAATGTTGGTGAAAGTTCATAGTAAAATGAACTGTGTCAATCTCATATAATTAGTCTATGTCTTTTAGGAAGCCATTCTTCTTCTGTGAATCCAGTTTTGGTTCTGGTTTTTGTTGCTGTTGCTGTTTGGTTGTTTGTTTTATGCAGAGGTAGCAAAATGCTCACTGTGGAATCGTGCCCTAGTTGTCGAAAGTGACAATAGCATAGATAGAAAAAAAAAAAGAAAGCAGTGTGAGCCTGGGTAAGTCTGACTGAGCTTCCAGCTCCTTAAAGTGCTGTGAGAACCATCTCATGTGGTGATAACGTCCGTGTGTGAGGGAGAGTGAGGGAGCCTTCAATGTGTTAGAAAGAGAAGAGGGGCAGAGGAGGAAAAGGATGAAGGCCTGCTAGACACACAGAGCAAAGCTGGGGGGAGTAGTGCCACAAAGAAGAACTTTAATTTTGTTATTTACATTTTTTTCAGTTTTTAATTGACTTGCAGAACAGATAACAATTTATACTCCCAAAAGGTTTTACTTCTAAAAAAAGAAGAAGGAAGGAAAGAAGAAGTATTCTAACTTTTGTGCTTTTGTTCTCAAGAAAAGCAGATTTCATGGCTGTTGGTAGGACATTGTGGAGAACCCCAAAACTTGTACATTTCACTGGTTCCCATAGCGTGTAGACAGTAGCTACCTAGAGGCAGGCCTTTGGGCTAGAAGTTGTACTCCTGTATATGTCTCTCTCTCTCTCTCTCTCTCTCTCTCTCTCTCTCTCTCTCTCTCTCTCTCTCTCTCTCTTCTTCACTTTCTCCACACACACACACACACACACACACACACACACACACACACACACCCTCAGACAAGGATATTCTAGCATGTCCCCTGAGAACCTACTTCCTCTCCTTTATCCTGAATAATTTAAATGGAGCTGAAGGAAGCTATTCTTTTCCACAAGCTTGGTATCAAAGGGCCAGAAGAGCCATGTGATGAGTTACTCTTTTATCGGTGTTATCCTGATTAAGTGTCCTTCTTACATTATTAATTCATTCAACACTTCAGTCTGAGCGCCTGTCATCCACTCAGCTAGTCACTCTGACGGAGGCGGGATTTAGTCTTCTGTGCAGCAGCTTAGCTACTCAGTGAATAGTCACTGCTGCAAGATGTACCCACCGTGTGGTGGAGGGTATCTGAGGCTCTGTAGATATGGGGGGAAACTAGCCAGATACAGTCCTTGCCCTCCAAGAGCTTATGGTTTAGGGGGAGAGAAGCACACACAAATACATTCAGATAATTATAGTGTGGGAGTGCTCTGTGAAGGACCACACAGGTATTGAAACAGAGACACAGCTATATTGATAAGGTCCTCAGGGATGCCTCTCGAAGGATGTGACTAGGAGAACAGGAAGAGCCCACCCCGGCTGAGAGGGACAGCGAGTTCAACTGAGGCAGGAAAGTTGCCAGGGGCTCTGGAACAAGATGTTTTGTCCGTCAGCACCGGAGAGACTGGGGCCTAGGCAGCTTCTTCAGCCAGGGTTGGTCATGTTTGGCTGCATTCATCAGACAGTTTGAGTCTGAGTTTGTATCTTGAAAATACAAAAAACAAACAAAAAAACCTTTGCTAGGCGGTGGTGGCACACGCCTTTAATCCCAGCACTCAGGAGGCAGAGGAGGCCGATCTCTGTGAGTTTGAGGCCAGCCTGGTCTACAGAACAAGTTCCAGGACAGCCAAGGCTACACAGAGAAACCCTCTCTCAAAAACAAAACAACAACAAGAACAAAAAATTTTTTTTCATACACTATATTCTGATCATGCTTTCCCTTCCTCCTCCAACCCCTTCTCAGATGCCTTTCCCCCGTCTCCTTTCTCTCTCTCTCTCTCTCTCTCTCTCTCTCTCTCTCTCTCTCTCTCTCTCTCTCTCTCTCTCTCTGTGTGTGTGTGTGTGTGTCTCTGCTGTCTGTTTTTCTCTCTCTCTCTCTGTCTCTGTTTGTGTCTCTTTTTCTCTATCTGTTTGTCTCTCTCTGTCTCTCCTCTCTTTCTCTCGAAAACAAGCAGGTAAACAACAAAAAAAAAAAACAAAGGAAAAAAAACACAAGAAACACACATAAACAAAACAATACTTACAAAATCTAAAACCATAACATATAAGCAAAAAAAAAAAAACAGTAACACACACACAAAAAAAATGCCCAAACAAAGTAACATGAAACAAAAAGTCTACAAAAATATCAAATTCATTTTGTGTTGACCAGTTACTGCTGGGCATGGGGCCTACCCTTAAACATGGTTAATATACTCAGTGTTATGCCTTGGAAAAAACTAATTTTTCCTTTCCAAGTGGGTGACAATCATAACTAGTTTCTTGGTTAGGGGTGGAAGCTCATATCCATCCACTCCTCCTTCTCAGCTTTGGAACCTCTTCAGGCCCTGTGCATGCTGCCACAGTCTCTGAGTTCATATGTGCATCAGTCCTGCTGTGTCTGGAAGACACTGCTACCTTGGTGTCCTCCATCCTTCTTTGGCTTACAGTCTTTTGTCTCCTCTTCAGCATCGTTCACTGATCCCTGAAGGGAGGGAGGGGATTGATGAAGACATCCATTTAGGACGGAGTATTCCAAGGTCTCTTACTCTCTGTACATTGTCCAGTTGTGAGTTTCTATGTTAGTTCCTGTCTACTGCAGGAGGAAGCCTCTCTGTTGGTGGCCGAGTGATCTCACAGGCTCTGATTTATGAGTGTAGCAGAATTAGGAGTCATTTTATTGCTATGTTTATTTAACAGAACAGTAGCATTTGGTTTTCTTCTAGGCCAATGGCCTATCCAGTTTCCAGTTCTCATCCACCTGATCAGTGTCAGGCATTGGTTACATCTCATGAAATGGGCCTTAAAGTCAATCAGAAAGTGGTTGGTTACTCCCATAATGTTATGCCACCATTGCATAACAGCATTGCAGGTCACTGTGGTAGAGTCAGGGTTGGTAGCTGGTTTGAGGTTTAGCTTTCTCCTCTGGAAGCGTGCAGAGTACCTTCCAGGACCATGAACACTAGTCAGCAGGGGTGAGGGCCTCTAGTTAGGCACCAGCTCTACTTCTCCATGCTCCTTCTCAGTGTTAAGTGAAATATGTAAGTGTTCTCTTCAGCTATGGGGCCAAACCATCAGTTGGTAGAGAGCAACCAATAGTCTTGGCAATAGCCTGAGATGTTTGAGAGTTTTCACAGAGCCCCTGTGGTCAATTATTCAACTAAATGTAGCCCATTCCTGGCACTGGAAGCTTTACTTGGTGGCAAGAGATGTCTGGTTGAGGCATGGTCTCCCCCATTATTTGATGACCCTGTTAGATTTCTTTCCTATATGTATATATTTTGGGAAACTTCTGTAGCAGTAGGTTTCTATATGTCCCCTCAAATGGCCCTTAGTTTTAGTTTCCCCTCCCTGTATTCCTTTCATTTAAACTTCCCACTGTCTCTCCATAACTATATATTCTATTCCTCCTTCCTTTGGAAATCCTCCCTTCCTATCTAGTCCCTTATTTAATACCTAACCTCTGGGGTTATACAGATTGTAGCACACATATCAAAGGCTTAAAAGCTAATGTCCGCATATTAAAGAAAACATACAATATTTCTTTTGGGGTCCAGGTTGCCTCACTCAGAATGTTTTCTTTTCCTAGCTCCAGCCATTTACATGCAAATTTCATAATTTCATTTTTAACAGCTGAATAATATTCCTTTTTATAAATGAACCTCATTTTCATTATCTGTCCATCATTATCTGTCCAACATCTAGGCTGTTTCCAACGTGTGGCTATTATGAATAGAGAAGCAATGAATATGGGTGAGCAAGTATCACCGTAGTGGGATATCAAGTCCTTTGGGTATACACCAAAGAGTGATACAGTTGGATCTTGAGGTAGACCAATTCCCAACCTTCTCAGGAAACACCACACTGTTTTCCATAGTGACTGTACACGTTTGCACTCCCACCAGCAATGGGTGAGTATGCCCCTTACTCCATATCCTCACCAATATGAGCTATCATTTGTTTTATTGATCTTGGCCATTCTGACTGGTATAAGATGAAATCTCAAAGTAGTTTTGTATTACCCTGATGACTAACAATATTGAACATTTCTTAGTGTTTGTCAGCCATTTGTGCTCCCTCTCTTGTGAATTCTCCATTTAGTTCTATACTCCATTTTCTAATTGGATAATTCATTTTCTTGATGTTCAGATTTTGAGTTCTTTATATATTTTAGATACTAACCCTCTATTGTATATGTAATTGGTAAAAATCTTTTCCCATTCTGTAGGCTGTCTCTTTGCCCAAATGATGGTGTCTTTTACCATATAGAAGCTTTCAGTTTAATTAAATCTCATTTATTAATTGTTGCTCTTACTGCCTGTGCTACCAGTGTTCTGTTTAGGAAATCATTTCCTGTGCCAATAAGTTTAAACTGTTTGCTCACTTTCTCTTCTATTAGATTCAGTGCATCTGGTCTTATGTTAAGGTTTTTGGACTTTAGTTTTGTACAAGGTAATAAATATGGATCTATTTGCATTCTTCTACATGCAGCCATCCAGTTTGAGCAGCACCATTTGTTAAAGATGCTCTCTTTTTTCCAGTGTGTATAAATTTGTGTCCTTAAGGAGGTATAACCATGATGGGGGGTGATCACAACATGAGGAGCTGTACTAAAGGGTTGCAGCATTAGCAAGGTTGAGAACCACTGACCTAGTCATACAATGAGACGGCACAGGCATGCTTCACAAGAAGGAGGCCAGGGGCTTCCCAGAAAAGGCCTGTTGACAAGTTACCTTTCTCCTCCTTTGCTATGACTATTTTGTTTAATGTTTGCACAAAAGCATTTACACCAGCAATTCTCCCTCTCAGGCCCTATCCATCAGGACTACTCACTTCCTCTCCCTTCCCCAGAGGTAACCCACATCACTGGTTTCTTCTGGATCTTTCCAGGGACTGTCTACGCAGATCTAAGCAAGTGAGTGTTTCAGGTGCTTTCTCTTTCCTCTGTGTTAATGTGGTGATCTGAGTGGGCATTAATAATAATTTTCCAGAGAAAGAGGTTTAGGGAATGACTGGAAAAGAACATGGTAGAAGCAAAGAGAAAGCATGTGTCTTAAAGTGGGGGTTGGGGAGAGCAGGGGAAGTCACCGTGAAGAAGCTGGGTACAGTCTACTGCTCCAGAAACACTGAGTGTCTAGCAGGGTGGGAGGGGGGGGAACGAGACTGAGGCAAGCCCTCACTGTCAGCTTGCAGAGCACAGATTCAATCTGTTGGGCACCTGGGCTCCAACAAAGGCTTTTTGTGTGCACGAGAGCAATCTTCACTAGCTGGTGTTCTGGCACCTAGCACGGAACAGATACAAAGTGAGCCTCAAAGGCCAGGTGGAAAATGTGAGACCCTCCCTCACCCAAGGAGGTTATTAGAGAAAGAAGCACTAGAGCTCAGTTTGTAGAGAGCCTGTCTAGCATGCGCAAAACCCCTGTTTTGATCCCTAGCATCATATAAACTGGATGTCCTGGCATATGACTTTTAATCCTGGTACTTGGGAAATGGAGGCAAGAGGATCAGAAGTTCGAGACCGGCCTCAGCTATGCAGTGAGTTGAGTTGAGGCTAGCCTGGGCTGTGAGACACTATCTCAGAAAACCTAGATAGATAGATAGATAGATAGATAGATAGATAGATAGATAGATAGATAGATAGATAGATAGATAGATGAAGAAACAATGAATGTTAGAGGCAGACTAATCAAGCAACCAAATGCCTGAGGGAACACTAGGTAAGGGACAGAGTCAGGAAAAATGCAAGTCTTTTTGTCTATTTTTGATCAGAAGAAAGGAATCAATACCAGCTGCCTATTCCTCCCGAACTAGCTAGCACAACACTTGGAGCCTTCCGATATTAAAGTCTCGGGGATCAGACTGAGGCCTCCACAGAAGGTTCCCCTGGAGAAGGGCCCACTCTGCACTCATCCTTGTGGTTGCTGGCAGGGTACGATTATGAAAATGCTGCTACAGAAGGGACCTGAGCTCCTCGTCGACTGCTGGACACAGGAACAGGCACACTTGGTTCCTTGACGTGAGGATCTCTCCTGTGTGAGTTGGCTTCGTGACAAGAACAAGCAGAGAAGGCAGCAGAAGAAGCCTACCAGCAAGACGGGAGGAAGTTCCGCCCTCTGTAACCTAATTACAGAAATGACATCCTGTCACTTTGTCGGCTCCGTTGATTGGAGGCGAGTCACGAGGTCCAGACCACAGGAAGGGCTGGGCAGAGGAGTGAACAAAGAGCTGATGGTAGGAGCTGTGGTCCCCCGGGGCTGTTTAGAAGTTGAGGATCACTCCTGTGAGTGAGTGTCCCTTGCCTGACTGGGAACAAGATGAGGCCTGGAGTACTTTGTCCCTCACTCCTGATCCAGCCAGGAAATCATCTCCCCCCACCCCCTCACCCCCGCCAACCCCTTGGCCTGCTGATGAGCATCTGAAGTGAGCGATCCCTGCCACTGCATCATCCACTTCTGATAATCAGATGCCTCTCCTGACGTCAGAGCATCTGGGAACAGTTAGAGGCAAGCTGTGCCGGCCCAGTCTTCCTGCCAGAGTCTGCGGCGGCGGGTTGTGGACAGTGTGCTCGCGGCTCCCTATGATCTATGACAGCCACAGACTGAAGGACATATTGTTAAACCCACAGATCAAGTCTTAACAGTCTTCAGCAGACCTCTTACTTTTAAGTAAAGTAGAGTCGGGGCCTGGTTTAGTGAAGGATCTACCTCTGCTGCTAGCAGGGCTTCCACCAACAACCACGTTAGAAAGAGGCAGGAGGTTCAAAGGCCAAGCTGGAGGAACTAACTGGGAGCTCAGAGACCAGCTGTGTCAACTGCTATTCCAAACCGCCCGAGGCAAAGAGAAATGACAACAGCAGTCATTGTGTGCGCAGACCCTGTGCCAGGAGGGGGCCTAGCACGTGACCTTGGGGATCTGGTTTTCTCTCCCTGATAGAACAGAGTTAATGCTGTCATCCCCAGTTGGCTGAGGAGAAGCTGACAGAGGGATTAAGTGGCACCTGCGGACCTCCACGGATAGTGGCCAGCAGCTCCAGGTATAGGCTGTCTGGCTCCAAAGCCTCACACCCCGAAACTGGGTACCAGCAGTAATTTATCTTCATCAACTGTCGTGTTGTGTGCAGAACTACAAGAAGGCCTCAGCGGGGACTTGTGGGAAGAGCCAGGGGCACTAAAAAGTCCCTTAGCATCCTTCCCACACAGAGGAAGACACTGGGCTCTCAAGAGAACAAGGCTTTGCACCTCCTTGCCCAGCGCTGGTGAAGGGTGAGTCAAAGCCAGATTGCGCTGACTCCGAACCTCCAAATCTCATGATCTTCCTCCTAGCTGAGTTTCACATTGGGGGGAATCCCAGCATATCCATCTCTCAGAAGGTGAAAGTCATTACTGCTTGATTTCTATAGACCATATGTTAGTACTAATTTCAAAATCACAAGTAGCCATGAGAGGTTGTTTGGCCTCTCAGAGCAATTTCAGCTGGAATGGGGCTGGGGCAGGCTCAACCTGTTGCTTCCAACTTGTTGGACGGCTTATCTCCACACACATTAAAAACATATGGGAGGTCAAAGCTCCATGTGCTCGCCTGGCAGGGGAGCTGAGAACTGGATAAGCAAATATGCATACCTCCCCGATCCCAACTGCTGGACTCCTATTGCCAATTGACGTAATTTCCTGTGCTTATTCCAAAATAGTCATAAGGGCAGGAGACATTGTGAAGACCATAACCCGGCCAGTTAGGCTCACAGCTGCTGGCACATTGCCCTCTTCCTTGATTTAAAAAATAAAAAATAAAAAAATCCAGTGGAACTTGAGGGTAGAGTGTTGTTAGGGAATGGAATGATAGTTGCTTCTTAAGGACACTCAGTTTAGATTCAACAAACCACCCACTTCACTCAGCACAAGTTCTGTGAGTGCCTACTATGTGTGGTCACTGAGGCAGGGGCCATGACAGACAGGAGACTGTCAAGATGGCGCAGTAGGAAACATGCAGGCCTCTTAAGCCACACCACCCAAGTTCAGTTCCTGAAACCCATGTAAAGGTGGAAAGAGAGATCCGATGCCACGAAGCTTTCCTCTGACCTACACACACACACACACACACACACACACACACACACACACACACACACACACACCATATATACAAAATAATCATAAACAAAAGTTTTTAAAAAGTAAACTATGACAGGTATACGAACTATGACTTGAAGGAGATTTTAGGGCAGAAATGGAACATATTTGAAAAGCTATGCCTATTTAAAAATAAAAGGTCCTATGCAAGACTGCTGCCTAGGAAATACATGCAGCACAAATAGAGATCATTAATACGAAGTATTTCAGTAATGCTTGATGAATTGTTTTTTTTTTTTTTTTTAACTATCATCTCCCACCACAGAGGGGAGGACTAAAGTTCTCTCCAAATTTGTCTGGGTGGAAAGTGAAGTTGTAATAGTTAGGAGTCGGAGGAGGGTTAAGTGAAGGGGTTCTTGGGGCACCTTTGTCTTTATTGTGTGGTGGATACACAAATCTACACATGATACAAATGTATAGTAACACACACACACACACACACACACACACACACACACACACACACACACACACACACTGACATGCATATATGCCGTGTGTGCTCTAAGACCATGGGGGAAGCCAGCACTGATGTCCTGGCTTTGATCTTGCTCCATCCGCAGTTGCGTAAGACATCTCCCTGGGAGGAAACAAGCTGGAGCCGCACAGAGAGAGCCCCTCAGCATTGTTTGTGCATCTTCCCGTGAATCTATAATCAGTAAAAAGCAAATAGAAACAAGTGATTTGGAAATCGTGAGACTGTTTTGATTAATAGCTCTCACTGCAGCATATTCTGTAAACAGATTATTCAACATACGGTTTGTGTGGAAACTTAAAAAGGCAGCTGGAGGGCTGGTGAGATAGCTCATCAGGTAAAGGCACCTACTGCCATACCTGATGACCTGACTCCAATCCTCCACTTGGTGGACGGGGAGAACTGAGTCCCACAAGTTGACCTGTGACCTCTGCACTTGCATAGTGATGTGCACATGTACACACATACTAAACAAATAAATGTAATAATAGCTGAGTGTGGTGATACACACCTATAATCCTAGCATGGAAAACAGAGGTGGGGTCAGGAGTTCAAGGTCACCCATCCTAATCAATAGATTGATATCAGTCTAGGCTGTATGAAACCCTGTCTCAAAAAGATAGATAGATAGATAGATAGATAGATAGACAGACAGACAGATAGATAGATAGATAGATAGATAGATAGATAGATAGATAGATAGATAGATAGATAGATAGATGAAAGGATGGATGGATGGGTGGATGGATGGATGGATGGATGGATGGATGGATGGATGGATGGATGGATGGATAGATGGCAAGGTGTGGTAGCACATGCCTCCAATCTCAGCACTAAGAAAGCTAAGGCAAGAGGATTGAGTTCAAGGCCAACCTGGGCTATACAGCAAGACCTCATGAAGGAAAGGAAAAGAAAGAAAAGGAAAGGGAAGGGAAGGAAAGGGAAGGGAAGGGAAGGGAAGGGAAGGGAAGGGAAGGGAAGGAAAGGAAAGGAAAGGAAAGGAAAGGAAAGGAAAGGAAAGGAAAGGAAAGGAAAGGAAAGGAAAGGAAAGGAAAGGAAAGGAAAGGAGGAGGAGGAAAGAAGGGAGGGAAGAAAGGAGGGAAGGGGGAAGGATGGAGAGATGGAGGGGAAAATTTGCTTAAGCAGAGTCTGTCGTGATTTGTAGTAGTAGCAGCTGACCAAGATAAAGGAAGAGCATCATTGATTCATCCAGCTTTCCGTATGTTACTTGTCCCTGCTGATCCTTGGGACTATAAAACACAGAGGCCTTCCCAGGGCAGAGTGGGTTTTGTGAGAAAGCCTGAAAAATGCATGAAAGATGAGATGGGTGAGAGACAGCCAGGCAGAGAGTCCGGGATGTGCAAAGGCCCTGCAGAGGGATGAACACACGGGACAAAAAGTACCCGGCAAGTATCAAAAAGGGCTTCCTAGGTTCAAAGCTATTCATCTTGGGTTTTTCAGGGCATCTTCTGCTGTCCTGGCATGATTTTTTTTGTTTGTGTGTGTACTTGTGTGTGCATATGGTGTGTGTATGATGCATGTATGTGGGTGTGTGGTTGTGCATACACGTATACACACGTGGAAGCCAAAGCAGGACATCAAGTTCCTTCCTCTGTCATTCTCTACCTTACTACCGGTAGTGGTTTGAATAGGAATGGCCTGCATAGACTCATGTGTTTGAATGCTTAGTCCACAGAGAGTGGCACTATCAGGAGAAGCCTTATTGGAGGAAGTATGTCACTATAGAGGTGGACTTTGAGGTCTCATATATGCTCAAATCACAAGTCACACCCAATGTGTCTCAGTCTCCTTCTGTTGCCTGCAATCATGATATAGAACTCTAGGGACTGGAGAGATGGCTCAGTAGTTAAGAACACTGGCTGCTCTTCCAGAAGTCCTGAGTTCAAGTCCCAGCAACCACATGGTGGCTCACAACCATCTGTAGTAGGATCTGATACCCTCTTCTAGCATGTACGTGTACTTGCAGACAGGGCACTTATACATAAAAAAAATTAATTAATTATACAAAACAAAAAAACCTAGTACTTAAAAATATAATAAAAAGATATAGAACTCTCAGCAACTTTTCCAGCACCATGTCTGCCTGCACGCTGCCATGCTTCCTGCCATGATGATAATGGACTAAAACTCTGAACTGTAAGCCCACCCCAATTAAATATTTTCCTTTATAAGAGTTGCCATGGTCTCTTCATAGCAATAGGAACCCAAACTAAGACGCTACCTTGAGAAAGGGTTGCTCTCTCACTGAGCCCAAAACTTCTGTTTTGGCTGCTCTGGCCAGCGAGCTCTTGTACCTGTTACCTGTCCCTACCCACCAATGCTACGATTACAGGCATGCCCATCTATGCTTGGCATTTTTACATGGGTGCTGGAGATTTGAACGCAGGCCCTCGGGTTTGCAGAGCAAGTGTTCTTACCCATTAGGTCATCTTCCTATATCAGGGACATAGTATTAACTATAACCATCTTCACTTTCAAAACTGTCTGTTGAAGTAAAAGAGAAGGGAGGGAGGGAGGGAGGGAGGGAGGGAGGGAGGGAGGGAGGGAGGGAGGGAGGGAGGACTGGAAGCATCACTCAGTGGTAACACACTTGCCTGCTATGCACAAAGCCCTGTGTCCCATTCTCAGCGCCACTGTCACGGTCACCCTCCATAGCAAGGACCACCTTGCCCTCCAGCCCATGTGGAATGGTAGGACTTCAATAGTGTGGCTTCCTTTCCATTCCTGAAAGGCCCTCTAGCCTCCAGCTTAGGGAGAGCGCAGAGAGAAAGCCAACTTGTTCATTCTCTCCAGGTGGGAAGGGAGAGTAGGGTGGACAGACTGCCAGGCCTTCTTAGTGCCCCAGTCCCAGCCTGTCCCTGGGGAGCACTCAGAGGCCACAGCAGCTTCACCCGCTCCCTGATGCCACCCCCACTTCCTCAGCAGCCACCACCACCCAGCCCTCACCACAACTCCCCTCCTACTTTACGTCACTCAAACAGAGAAGCGCTATGGAATGAGAAGTTGTGGGGAAACCAAGCTCCCTCTTGGCTTCTACTGACTGGCTGTGTGTTCAGACTCATGCAGGTGGTGGACAGACCCACCTTGGAGCCAGACACCTTTCCAGTTTCCCCGCTGTGTAGCCTAAGTCCCCAGTTCCACCTCAGAGCGCCTGTCCTCTTTGTTCCAGAGCTTTCTGTAGCCCCGTGAATGTCTGTAAGAACTCTTTTCTCCCTTATCATCTTACCTTCATGCCTGACCTATTATCCTTTTGATTTTGCCTCGCAAACCAACTGGCTGTGTGTGTGTGCGTGCGTGCGTGCGTGTGTGTGTGTGTGTGTGTGTGTGTGTACATGTACATATGTGTGTGATGGTGCATATGCGTCCCAGCGGAAGCCAAAAAGGATCAGCTCAAGGCCTATCCACCTTGTTTGTTATGAGATGGGGCCTCAAGGGCTGTTGACCTTGTTTGTTTTGAGATGGGGTCTCTCACTGGCCAGGAACTCACCGAATAGGTTATGTTAGATGATCTGCTAGCCCCCAGGATTCACGGGTCTTGGTTTCTAGAGTGCACCCCACCATACCCAGCTTTTTTTAAACATGGGTTTTGGGGTGAAATTTGGATTCTCATGCTCTTGAGATAAGAGCTTTACTTTGGGGGGCCTCCTGGTGCCCATTCTTTAACACCATTCTAACTTTGCTGCCTGACCTGACCTCTAAGGCCCCGTTCTGGAGAATTTATGACAAAAAGCACATGGTTTCCATCTTTAACTTCCAGGTTAAATCTTTGTCTTTTTTAATAACTCCCTGTCCCTTTAAGTCAGAACATCCCAAGTGGGGCTCTAGGTCAGTGCCGGCATGTTCTTGGGAACCACTTAGCTAGGGAAAGAAAACTTCTTCCCCATTGCTTGAGAAGGCAGTTTCGATGTAACTGACATTTCTCGGATGCCCATCTTGGGAATATTTGATGTGAAACCCAAAATTTCTGGCAGCTGAGACTCCAGTCCTGCTGCCAGGCCCTGGGCAGAGATAAAAGAGAAAGGATGCGCAGCGGGCAGATGGATAACAACAAGGAGCCTTTTCTCCAGCCCGGGGAGATGAGCGGGGGCAGGGTCAAGGAGGATGGGGGACTGGAGCGGGGGGGGGGGGGGGGGGCTCGCAGAAAAGGCGGCTTTTCAGCTTTCCACGGGGAGGGTCTGTTTCCCATGTTTCCAGCCATGTTGAGCACCATTCATTGAGAGGGGCCTTTCTTCTCCAGGCTTTTATTCCAGGACACGGAAGGCCTTCCCGTGTCCTCCTCCCCAGCACAAGTCTCCCACACTCTAGCCCGACCCCTGTAGACCCCTGGCAGCCCGGTCCCGCTGAGGTCTGTGGCTTCCTACACAGCTCTGAAAGCGGTTTGTACTGCTTCTCTCCTTCTCCCTCAGACGTTTCTAAGATAGGGAATTTAAAAGTTCACACAGAGCGTCTCAAAAAGTAAAAACGAGTAAATGGTGTTTTTTTTCTCATGTTTTTATTTTTGTAAAGATCTGCTGTGGCAAAGATGGGGGAAATTCTGCGGTGTCCCTCATGGGTTTTCTCTTTTTCTTCTTCCAAATAATTTCAGAGTCCTCCTGCTTGTCCCCCCTCCTCTCCCTCCTCTTCCTCGTCTTACCCCCCTCCTCCACATCCTCTTCCTTCTTTCCTTTTCATTCTAAAACTCAAAAGGAAACCATTGGACACTTTCTTTTCTTTGCCATCAAGTTTTGAGAGTTTCAGATAACTGAGATATGGATTTATTTAAGTTTGAACTTGACAAGTCAGAGGGAATCCAGTAGTGCTCAGCTCTGTTCCCAAGCCACCTGGGCAGCTTAGCAAGACACCATCTCATGATTGAAAAAAGGAAAGAAAGAACTAAGTATTTAGCTCTATAGTAAAGCACTTGCCTAGCATGCATAAGGCCCTGGGTTTGATCCCCAGTCCACCATCAAAAATAATAATAACTGATATGCTAACTAAATAACTGTATTTTTACTCTGTATCAGTATACATATACATTTCCTTCTGGACAAGGACTGGTTGCCTCTTATCCTTCTAATAATTTTCCTAACACATTGCATAAATTGCATCTGATGCCAGTTCACTTCATCTCAGTGTGTGTGTGTCCCACACACACACACCTGAGGCTTTTGGCAGGGATTAGTCCCATGACAAAGACTGGTTCTAGACAAGGGTGGCTCACAGGACAGAATTCCAAGGCAATGGGTTTTGGGAATTGGTTGCTTAAATAAATATAAATCTCAGGGTTATTTTTTCTTTCAAAGTCATTTTCATAGTGAAAAACAGGACATCTTGGCTAGAAGGAAAGCCTCCAGGCCCCTACGCATCCTTCCACCATTGCCCTGAGGAACAATGGCGTGTCCTTCAAAGTCAGAGGCTCCCCAAGAAGCTCATGGCCCTCTGTACCCAAAGCTGAACACTTTTCTGGAGGGAGAAAGGATTTCCCAAAGCCCTGGCCCTGGGTTTTCCAGTGTCCCAATTTTATTCTTGTTGTTAGGACTTATAAAAACTTGCTGGGTTTGTTTTGAAGACAAGGGAAAAAATAACATTACGCTATTTTAAACGGCTGCAACTATTTCAAATATGACCCAAGGCAGTAAAAATGCCGTATTTCCCAAACCACAAACCCCACTCCTTGTTAAAATCCAATTGCTGTCTGAGTGTGGGATGGAGAGTCAGGAAACCTGGCATCGTGCTTCACACCCCTTGTCTTCCTTTGAGCAACTGTGAAATTCTATTTTCTCCAAAACTTTCATTCCTGGGTTTCCCAGCCTAAGACCATGAAACTGCTGAAAAGACATGATACAGGCGAGACTTGAACTTCACCTTGGTGGTGTGAGAGGCCCTGTAGCCCGTAGATGCCATTATTGCTTGGTGTTGGGGCACAGGGTATGATGGAGAATAGGAAGTAAAGATCATGTCTGATACCTCTTTGATGTTAGAGAGAGAAAAACATGGATTTTTCTTAGTGACGCCCATTATTTCCCTACTGTTCCTTGGCAATACCCAAAGCAAATAGAACGATTCTGGTTTCATTCTGGAGTAGGCTGTGCCAAGCACAGGGTCTGACACTGTGCATTCAACAGAGGTTTGTTGAATGAATCTTCTATATTTGAAAAATGAGGCCTAGAGGGGAGACAGAACTGGTATAATGGCTTTATTTTTACTACATTTAAGTAAGTGCACTGTTTTATGTTAACTGTATAGTTTAAAATTTAAACAAAATATTTGTGCCTACATAAATAGTTGGAAAAGGTAAAATGTCATAACATTGGGTGTTTGTTATTAAAGTCGGAGCCTGCCTTTGGATTATGATAACTGGATTTCAAACAAGGGCTGGATTGTTACTCACGCCACCAGCTCTGAGGTTCAGTGCTTTACAATGTCAAATCTTTCTTTTAGGTATAAACACAAGGTGACAGAGGGTGAATGCTTGGTAGGAGCCTTTGCATCTGAGCATGGGCTGTTGTGGATGGTCAAGGGATCATGGAGAGAAGCTATCCCCAGACTCAGCTCAACTATGATGGCAAAGCAGACCAGCCAAGTTCCAGATTAAAGCCAGCCTCTTCAGTTGGGCACAGTCCTAGAATCCTAGCACTCAGGATGAGTAGGCAAATGGAGCAGTTCAACTTTACCTTCAGCTACATGGCAAGTTTAAAGACATCCTGGACTGTATGAGACATATATATATGGTATATATGTCTTTTTGATATATATATATCAAAAAGAAGAAGTCCTGCCTCTCAAAGCTGCAATAGAAGAGTTGATGTGATATTGAACTTCACCAGGAAGTTATAAGGAACTTTTAGTCCCCAAAGTTGTATGTGTGCATGCATTGTGTATGTGTGTGTATGTGTTTACATGTGTGAGCAGTTGTGTATGCATGTGGAGGCCAAAGGTCTGCACTGAGAACCTTCTCCATCTTATGTTTTGAGGCAAGGTCTCTCATTGATTTGGTTAGGCTGTCTGCCTCCCAACCTCCAGGGATCCTCCCATTCCTGCCTCCCTATTGCTGAGATCAGAAGCACATGCCACTGTACCCAACTTTTATTCTCTTTAATGTGGTTCAAGGGAAGGCAAATTCAGGTCCTCAAATTTACATAGTAGACACTTTACTGACCAAATCATTTCCCAAATACACCCATCTGGGGCAAGTCTTTTTAAATTTTAGCATATATTCATTGTATATGGTACTGGGTTTCATAAGAATATCTCATATAATACACTTTGAATTATTTCTCTCCCATACCCCATATCTTCCCCCAATAAGTTTCCTGTCAGTCTCTAGTCCAGTGGTTCTCAACCTGTGGGTCATGACCCCTTGGGGGGGTCAAATGACCCTTTCACAGGACTCACATATCAGATATCCTGCATAGATATTTATATTATGATTCATAACAGTAGCAAAATTATAGTTATGAAGTAGCAACAAGAATCATTTATGGTTGGGGGGTCACCACAGCATGAAGAACTGTATTAAAAGGTGACAGTATTAGGAAGGTTAGACAGTTAGGATTCTATTTATATATACATAGGACTTTATGGATCTATATAAAATATGTGACCCACAAATAAGATAAAACATGCAATATTTATCTCTCCGAGACTGGTCTCATTTGCTTAATATGATTGTCTCCAGGTACATCTATTTTCTTGCAAGAACCAGAATCTCATTTTTCCTTATGGCTGAATAAAATTGTGCTGCATGTATATACCATATTTTCTTTATTCATTCCACTGTTGATGGACACCTGGGCTTTCCATAACTGAGCTATTGTGAATAGTGCAGTAGTAAACATGGATGTATAAGTATCTCTATGCTTACATGACTATGACTTTATAGTCTTTTGGGTAAATACCCAGAAATTGGACATCTTGGTCATATGATAAATTTTTAGTTTTTCCCTAATCTATTTAGTTAAAAATTCAAGTACATGTATGCAGAAGTTATATGAGCCGGACTTTGATATAAAAAGATAGTTTCCTCTTTGAACCCCACCAAAACCTTCCCCACGAAAGAACTCTCTAGCTCCAACTGTCCTCTGCAATTCCCTTAGAGCAACAAGCTTTGGCAGGCACTGAGGATGGACACTGTACTCTCTTCCAGGAGCTTGGATTCTGACAAAGATCCTACCATGCCTGTGTGGTCCCAGCCTGCCTGATCTTAGGCCTCACAAGCTTCAACTGTTCTCACTGCCTGCCTCCATGTGTCTAAGATGTGCTACGGTGTTCAAACTAAAACTACAATAAAGAAAACAAAATTCATTTGTAGCAAGAAGACAGGGGAAATGGCTTAGTCGGAAATTGCTTGCTTTGCAAGCATATAGACCCAGCTCAATCCTCAAAAACCTATGTAAGAAAATCTGGGAATAATGGCACAATCTTGTATAAAGGCAGATCCGTGTGGCTCGCTCCACCCGGCAGCCTGGCCTGCTTGGCAAGCTCCAGGGCAGTGAGAGATCCTGTCTCAAAAACCAAGGTAGACAGTGCCTGAGGAATGGCCAACAGCCAAGGTCACAGAGAGAGACAGAAACAAAGAGATAGAGACAGAAATCATCGGGAAATGACTTCTGGAAGAAGCTGACCAAGTTAAGCTCCCAGGCACATGATGCTGGTGTGAACTTAGGCAAGTTGCTTGCTCCAGTGAGCCTCCCTCCATTGCCTCATCTTTAAAAATAGCACTAATCAGAGCACCTTCCCTGAGGAGCAGTTGTGAGGTCTGAATGACATAATGCAAGCAAATTACTCGGCAATCTGCATAGCACGAAGGAAGTGCTCTGTGAAGGTGAAGGATAAATAAGTGAGGCAAAATAAACTAAATGTCAGGGTCTACCCAGGACCACCGCTGCAGAAGTTTTCTCAAAGAAGCGTTACAGAGATAGGTGCCTAGCCCGTTCCCGTAGGTAAGGGACTTGATGCTGTTCTCAAAAGCAACAATTTTAAAAACAAAAACTCGCCCAATGCAACCTCTGGGTCCCACTCCCGGCTTGCCTGGTGGCCTGTTGCTTAACACCTTATTAAGCCTCACAGCTGGGTCTTGGCCCTCTCCATATCAGCAAGTCTTTAACCCTGTCCTGGGCTTCCTAGGCAAGCAGAGCTGAGCACAAGTTGCCTTGCTGTTTGTAGAGATGGAGCTTAAGAGAAGAGCCATGAACTCCAGACACTTGGTGTGGGATCTTCTTGCCTGGATGAGGATCTTTTAGACATGCACGCTGAAATCAAGGACTCCTGCTCACAAGACTGTATTTATTTATTTATTTATTTATTTTGCTTTTTCGTTTGATACAGACTCTCACAGTGTATCTCTGACTGGCCTGGAACTCACTGTGTAGACAAGGTAGGCCTTGATCTCACAGAGATCTGCCTGCCTCTGTCTCCCAGTGCTGGGGTTAAAGGCATGTGCCTCCCTATAAAGTCCTGCTTAAAAAACTATGACATACATAAGACAATACACAGAGGCCTAATGATTTTATTGAGACCAGTATTTATGATTAAAACAAAAATTTTCAGACAGGGTCTCAAGTATCCCAGGCTGACCAGGAATGAGCTACGTAGCTAAGGATGACCTTAGCTTCGAATGCTCCTGCCTCTGCCTCCTGAGTCCTAGGACTGCAGACATGTACCACCAATGCTAGGTTTATCTGATGCTGGAGAACAAACCTAGGGCTGCAGGCATGCTGGGCAGACACCCTACCAACTGAATAGTCCCTTAAACTTAAAATCATGACATAATAATACAGCATCTTCAATAGCCCATCACACAGAATGATCTAGCATCTGGTTTAGAAAAACTACCTTCATCTTAAAGAAGTGATGGGGAGGCCTGGGTGGTGGTGGCACACACCTTTAATCCCAGCAATCAGGAGGCAGAGCCAGGCGGATCTCTGTGAATTCGAGGCCAGCCTGGTCTACAGAGTGAGATCCAGAACAAGCACCAAAACTACACAGAGAAACCCTGTCTCCAAAAAAAAAAAAAAGGTGATGGGGGACAGTGCTGTGTCACGGTGGCTGCCTCAACTGTTAAGTGGCTCCCAAACACGCCTCGTGTCTGCTGGTGACAAGGTAACAGGTACTGCCAGGCAGAGATGGTGTGTTGTGGCAGTAATGACAGAACATCCTAAATTTCGGTCAGGCATTGTTGAAAGGTAAGATACCTTTTCCACACAAGTCCATTGAGGCTGAAAGCCCTTGAACTTGGCACTTCCACACTGTTCTCTGTTTCGAGTCTCTCAAGCGCTGACATTACAGCCCAGTAGACACAGTACTAGAGCCCTCAAAATGTTTAAGGGCTCATCCAAATGTTTTTATTTACTTTAAAATGAAGGGAGTAAGTGGCCGTGATAATAATGCATTTTAAGTAATGAACTGGGTGAGGATTATATCCATCTTTACAAAATACAGTCTTAAGTGTAATTGTGGGGGACAGTTGTGCTGGTTTGGTTTCTGTTTTCATTTTTGCGAAAGACACAAGTACCTGGAACCTTCTTCGGCCATGTAATTGCCCTGCCTGGAATCAGTCTTGTTTCCTTGGGATGTCCTAACTTTGAACTTCTAAGCAGTTAGCAAGCAGTGCCAGATAGATAAGGCATGTCCCTGGATTGGCCATGCCCTTGTACACCCAAACAATGTCCTGCTTGGAGTCTGTTCTTTCCTAACAGGAGTTCTGTGGGTGGGTCTCCAAGGCCGGCTTTCGATTATCCCATTCCAGCTAGATTTGGCAACATGGCCATGTCTGCCTAGACCTTCTCTGCTTTTAGCACTGGAGGGCCTTGACCCTGGGGAGCCCCTCAGTCCTGGCAAATCAGGATGACCTGTCCCTTTCAATCTGAGGTCAAATCAGGAACCTGCTGTAGTCTGAATGGACTGTTCACCATGTTCTCCTTGAACCCCAGCTTCAGAGAGAAGGAGCTGCAAACCCATAAAGGGCAGGGTGGGTAAAGGCACAGGGTGAATGCTTAAAGAGCTATAGTCATGAAAAGGTCTAGAATCAGGACTGGGGGGGTGGGGGGGGATGGTACATTCTGTAAAGGGCCTGCCACAAAAAAACATGAGGACCTGAGTTCAGATCAGAGGACCATGTAAAAGATGGGCATGTGTTACATACCCATAAATCCAGTCCTGAGAGGATGAGGACAGGAATCTTCAATGTCACTGGCCAGTCAGCCTAACCAAAGTCTTAGGCTCCAAGTTCAGTGAAAGACCCTGTCTCAAAAAATAAGGTGGATTCCATACACACATGCACACAGCCCCATGAGCAAGTGTATATGCTATACACACAGACACATCGAAAATAAAATTTTTTTCTGTAAAACCCTATAAGCTGAACAAGATAAGCCTCACTGATAATTTTTTCCTTAACTTGAACTGGTTAAAAAAAAAAAATTCTCAATGTGATGTAGAAAGACTTAAAAACAGAAAGAGAAAACCTTCTTCCTTCTGCATCCTTACACCTCAAGGGTTCGGTCTGGTTTTGACTAAAGTTGCTGCTGTTAGCACTTTCTTATAGATCCTTCTGTCCTGGCTAGATTACTGCCAATTTGGCATAAGCGAGAGCGGACTCTCAATTGAGAAAACACCTCCATAAGTTGACCTGTGGGCAATCCTTTAGGGCATTTTCTTTCTTTTTCTTTTTCTTTTTTCTTTTTTTAATTTTTTTTTCATTTGAGACAGGGTTTCTTTGAGTAGCCCTGGCTGTCCTAGAACTAGCTCTGTAGACCAGGCTGGCCTCAAATTCAACAATCTGCCTGCCTCTGCCACCCGAATGCGGGGATTAAAGGCATGTGCCACTACAGCCCAGCATAGGGATTTTCTTAATTAACAATTGGTGTGGAAGGGCTCAGCTCTCTGTGGGTGGTGCCACCCCTGGGCTGGTAGTCCTGGGTTGTATAGGAAAGCAGGCTGAGTAAGCCAGGAGGAGCAAGCCAATAAGCAGCATCCCTCCGTGGTCTCTGATCAGTTCCTGCCTCCAGGTTCCTGCCTTGAGTTCCTGCCCTGACTTCCCCTGCAATGGAGTACATGACCTGAGAGTTGTGAGCTCCCAAGTTGTTTTTAGTCTGTTTTATCACAGCAATAGAAACTCTAAGATACCTTTCCAAAAAGGATTCTGAGGTGTGGATGGTGTGAATAGCGCTAATTCCAGAATCTACAGCTTTAGCCGTTTGCATGTTCTAGTCCTCTGGTGACCAGTGACCTTGAGCTATTTCTCAGCCTCAGTTTCTGCCTCTGTGAGACCTGAGTAACTACTAGACTTAGACTGCAAGAAATGTGCTTAGTTCTCAACGCATACTGACAGCCTCTCAATGCCATGGGCTGCAGTAGTAACAGGAACTGCCATTGATGTTATTACTTCTCTATCTTCTACTTCACAATAAGTCATTTCACGGCCTAGGAAAGTAGAATGGTCTGGAACAGGATCCTTCTTAGCCTATCTGACAGGTGAAAATGGGTCGAGAGTAGTAGGGATTCTGGCTAACTGTCCTCCATGAGAACACAGAGCTCACCATCTCACAGCATGTCCTCCAAGAGCCTGGCATCTAGAGGCATGTGATTCCTCTAAAACTCTGCTATCCAACCCAGTAACCACTAGCCACCACAAATATTAAAATTTTAAATTAGCTTCATTTGTGTATGCCTCTGTGTTGGGGGGGGTATAGATACATGCACGTCATGGGCACACCTGAGGTCAGAGGACAACTTTGCATGCTGGTCCTTACCTTTCACCTTGTTTAAGGCAGGGTCTCTCTTGTTCACCGCTATGTACACATCAGGCTAGCTTGCCCATGAGCTTCTGGAGAAACAGACGTGTGTGCAACTGTGTCCAGCTTTTACGTGGACTCTGGAAATCCAGCCTCAGGTTTCAAGGCTTTCATAAACAAGCACTTTCCCCACTGGGCCATCTCCCCACCTCTAAGCTAGTTTAATGTAAAATTCAGTTTTGTGGTCATACTGCCCACAATTCAGATGTTTAGTGGCCACATACGAACATTTACCACAGCTATACTGCGCAATACAGATTCAGGAAGTCTCCATCATTGCAGAAAGTTCTATGGTAGCAATTAGAGACAGATACCCCACCAACGCTGGGGCAATGGAAGCCTTGTCCCACACCCCTCTACTGTTCCGTCCTCTGTCTTAGCTGTCCTAGCCCAAGTCCATGGGTGGGCTCCACAGGGCTTCTGAATTGAGTTGCAAATAATACACTCCACTCCTTGAAGCACAAATAGAGGGTGTTTCTCCTCTGCATCTTGCTTCTCTAGGCTACAGCGATCACTCCTTCCTAGCAAAGAGCCTAACCCTGCAACCTCTACCTCCAGCAATCAACAGACATAGCCCTGTGTGACTGTCCGCAGGCAATCAATTCTCATTAAATGCCAGACACGCTTCTCTCCCATCAACTGTGGTAGCCAAAAATGTCTCCAAATATTCCTTGGGTCCCAAGGGGGAACCACAAGTTTTCTGGGAAGGGTAAGAGGGCGTAGTGGTTAAAAGCCAGTTTCCCAGGGCTGGTATTATGGCTCAGTTGGTGGAGTGTTTGCTTAGCGTGCATTGAGCCTGGGTTTGATCCCCAGAAACCACCTAAACTGGGCATGGTGGCACACCCCTGTAACGCCATCACACAGGAGGTGGAGGCAGTAGGGTCAGAAGCTCATGGACATCCTTGGCTACCTGGAGTTTGAGGTCAGCCTGGGCTAATAACCGTGTCTAAAAAAAAATATAAATAAATAAAAAGGAGCCAGTTTTTTTTAAAACAAGTGTGTCTGTTTTCAAATGTCGGCCCTGCCATTGCAGCTGTGCAATCTCACACGTGTTATTTGTGCTCCCTGGGCCTCAGCTCCTGCATCTGTATAATGGAGACGATACAAGCACACCCCTGATGGGCAGATGAAACGGGTTCAGATGGATGTGATTAATGTGTTTACAGTGTTTTGCAGGCTGGAGCTCTCTGTGAACTCACGCGCTTATTTCCATTATCATCTGTCTCAACCTCTGTGTTTGCTCTTCCTCCTAGACTGTAAGGCCTTTAAGCAAAAAGATCAATTCTCCTTATTCATTTTTAAATCTATGTCTCTAAAATAAGTACAGAATAGAGATGAATCAAGAATCAAGGGAAGGCCAGAAGGCGAGGGGACTCAGCGGGTGACCACCCCACTTGAGATCTGAGAAGGATGGAGAGTCTGCTGACAGTGGCCGGCACCAGGGTGGATGCTCTCCCCATGGCTCTCCAGGGGGCCCAGTTTGGGGCCAGACCCTCAGCTAGATGCAAGGTGGAAGGGAGGGGCCCAGTCTCAACCCAGAGATATGTACAGGGCTTAAGAGGCTCCAAAGTGGGCATTGGGACAATGCTGACCACCCTAATGTGGCAAGAACAGCTCCCAGCAGGACAGGGTCCTACCTAATACGTCAGTAGTGCCGAGGCTCAGCCACCTGGCCTAGTCTAACATTCGACATAAAGGACTTGACCAGAGGCCATGAGCTCACCTGTACTGAGAATGCGGGGGTTCTCATCATTATCTCTGTTACCACTGGTTTCATTTTTAGAACATAACACAGTTTTGAAGTGTTTCCCTCAAGTAATTGTAAACCTGGTCCCCAGACCCCAAAAGCCCAAGTGCTGTTACTTAAATGCAAGAGTGAAGGAAGATTTACAGCTGCTCACCCCCTTTTACTCCCACCAGTCACCCCACTCGCAGAGAGACTTTGAACCCCAAGGCCCAGACGACCATGCACTTGCTCCTACCTCAGTGATCCACAGTCTCTCAAGAGCCCTCTAGGTACCACTGTCGGAAATAATTAGCCCCTCTGGACCCACGCCAGTTAAATTCTCCCATGGTCACTGGTTACCACAAGAGGGTAGGGAGGCCAGCTAGTTGGCAAACACTTCCTGTTTAGCTCATCCAGGCTCCTGCGTCATTAGAAAGTCGTGCTTTTTCTCAGGATGCCCACAGCTGCGTTCCCAGCCAGACCAGCCAAACATTCCTGGCCCACCAGCGGGCTGCCAATCCCGTTTTAAGGAAAAGGGAAGAGATCTTGCTGAGAGAAAGGGCTTTGGAGACTCTGCCTTCCTGGCACTGAGAGAAATCTTCCATCCTGAGAGACCTGTGTGGTTGCTGGCTCCATGCCAAGTAACGGCAGCTGACACAGCCAGACCCACCCATCCATGTTCAGAATAAGAATGAGGGGAAAGACCCTTGAGACTACACCAGCCAACGTTTCTCAGAGGGTAACTCACCAAACCTATCTTCCGGGGAGCCTTCAAAGATGTTAGGGGTAAAAATAAGACGTGGGCAATTTAGTTTGTTAAAGCCTGCCCTGAGGAAGCCTGGGTACATCACGTTGCAGCGGGACATCTCAGAGCCTTGAACAGGTCCTTAGGCATTGTGAAAGTATGAGAGAAGAAGAAGCATGAAGTGCCTCCTGAAACGACGTGACCCCATGTCTTCCTCTGGAGTCTCCCAAGAGCAGAAACAAAGGCTTGACATCCAGCGCAGTCTGTGTGAGAATGATTCCGGTGATGGCTGAGTGGAGAAGAAGAATGGGAGAAGAGAGTGAACCCTCAAAGAACAAAGGGCAATGAAGGAGCCTTAGTGCTGGACTGGGGAGGTGGCTCAGTCTATAAGGTGCTTTTCTTACTAGCCTGAAGTTCAATGCCTAACACTCAAAAAAAAAAAAAAAAAAAAAAAAAAAAAAGCCAAGCTTGGTGATGCTTGCTTATAATCCTAGACTGGGGAAGGAGAGACAGGTGGATCTTTGGAGCTCTCTGGCCCAGCAACCTAGCCTACTTGGTAAATTCCAAGCCCACAAGAGACACTGCCCCCCAAAACCAAGGTGGATGGTGCTGAGTGACACCTAAAGCTACCTTCTAGCCTCCACATGTATGGAAGCATAAACATGACATGCACTCACATGAACATGCACACACATACATAGACATAGACACACTAAGACATGCACAAAAGTAGTGCATTAGTGATGGATTTATTCTGAGGACCTGGACTCGGGATTGTGGAGGGCTCTCTGAGGACGCATAGAAAGCCAACCCAGGAGAGGGGAAACAGGCAGGGGTCCCATTCATCACAGGCTGAATCCTGGGGCTTATGCATCCTGTGTCTCCTGGGATGCAGATACATGCTCCACAGCCTAAGACAGGGCCTGAGGCAGCTGAGAAAAGGGCATGAGGGAAACACACGACCCAGAACTCTGGCAGCTCACCTGGGATGGATATAAAGTAGGCCTAGGGATGTGGTGTCTGCAGCAGTCTGCTCACTACAGATTGTCTCTGGCTTACAGCTCTACATGGGAAGGAGGGTTGCGCCATGCTGGCTGCTGGTTTTACAGATGGGAGCGGGGGTCCACAGGGAGCGTGGCATGCCCAAGCTATGTAACAGTATTCCAACACAAGCACACCATGCTTCCGATTCCTGTCTGTAAAATGGGACTGATTACAATTATTCCTGTCCCCACATGAGTTAATGCATTGTGTTCTTGGAATGGTGCCTGGTGTATAGTAACCGTTCAATAAAACTCACTTGCTGTTTTCCAGAATGGAGAGGGTTTCCACACCATGAACGGCTAGCACTATTAGAGGGTCATGCCATGTTTGCGGCAAGGCGTAGACTTTCAGTTTGAACAAAGAAGTGATTCCTGATTTACTCCCTCAGCATGTGTATTTGAACACCTGGCTAGTGTGACGGCGAATGAAATGAAAGTAGTGTCCCTTCATTCTGGGGCTTCCCGTCCGGCAGAGAAGAAAGTGGGCAGATAACCTGGGAGCAAGCGAGTTCCTGACAGTGTGCTAGTCAGGTAGGAGGCAAATGCCTATTTGAGGGGGCTACCAGAGTTGCTAGCAGCAAGTCTCTCCCCTTAGCTCTACCTGCGCATACAAATGGCAGCAGCTACGGGGTGACAGCGTGGAGAGGCAGAGGCATTGTCTCCACATTGCCCATAATCCAAGCGAGGGAAAGAGAAGAATTAAGCCTGTTAACACACTCTCCCCATCCACCATTACAGACCAAAGAGAGGGCCATTTGTCACTGCTCATTTTATTTCTTTGAGATAATCTTACCTCGGTAGCCCAGGTTAGCCTGGAACTGTGTAGCCCTGGCTGTCCTCCTTCTACCATATCTCCCAAGTGCTAGGATTACAGATGTTGTACCTCCACATCTGACTTTCCTTTTTTTTTTTTTTTCTTTTTGAAAAATGTAAGCAGGAAAACAAAATAACAAAGACTCAGGAAAAAAAATGTTGGCTGCAGCATAAAAACATCAACTTTATTACTATAATAGCTGCCATTTGTTAAACATCAACCAGCGCCACTTTTAAAGTTGATGTGTAGGTGTGTGCCTGAATGAGTTTGTGTGCAGCATGTGTGCCAGTGCCCGCAGATGCCAGAGTACCTTGGGACACCCTGGACTAGAATATCAGGTGGTGTGAGCCACCTAATTGGGTACTAGGAACCGAACTGTGGGTCCCCTGCAAGCAATACGCTTTTTAACCTCTGGTCCTTCTCCCTCTCACCCCTGCCAGTGCCAGCTTGTAAGGTATATTGTGTATTATTTATTTGACATGGAACAAGTGTTTGTGAAGTCTGTCTGTCAGGATCTGTCCTAGACACTGAACAGACAGAACTCTATCACCGTCTTGGGCTTAGCAGTCTAGTTGTGGGGGAGGGGTGATACTATACATGCTAGTCAACTAGATGGCACATTAATGGTGCATTCAGTAGCTTATACTGTGTAACAAACCACCCCAAGTCTCAGAGGCTTGGAACCATAGCTATTTGTATATCTCCCAGATCCCATGGCTTAGGGGTTTAGGACAACTGACTGTTCTAGACTCTCCTGCCTCCTGGGTCTGGGGGGCTGTTGGCTGGCTTGCAGTTGGAGGGGGCGGTATAGTCATCTGGGCTCAGAGGGGTAAAATGGGCCATCTGGTCCATGGGCTCCTTGTATCTCTCCACCTGGTGTAGTTTTGGTGTGTCCAAGCAGAGATAACGAAGGTAACAACCAGGTCCCACCAAAGGCGGTCACAGGTATACACTAGCGATTCAAGACTCTTCTGTATGTTGTAGTTGATGATATCTCACTGACTAGAGAAAGCCATGCGATGGAGCCCCAACCCAAAGTGGCTCCAAAGTTAGATAGCAAATAATTCGGGTACCCAGCCCATCCATAGAACAGTGGACCAATCGCTGCACCCCAAGAAAGAAGGCTAGAGTAGTGTAGCAGCCCCGGAGCATGAAAAGGCTGAGGTCTGGAGTGCACTAGGAGAGTCGAGATGCCCCCCGGTGAGGAGAAGGGGGGCAGGGGAGGGTGCTTGTTTTTTCCTGCGTGACTGCATTGTGAGTCATTTCTAATTCTCTAGCAAAACCATACATTGTTCCGCTCGGAACGCTGAAGGTCAGAGTAGCAGCGTGACACCAAGACCTCACACTCGGTGCAATGTAGTATTACTATTCTCTGATAAGCCGTACAGAAACCAACCCCTGCCAGCATAGGCCACCCCTCCCCATCAAAAGGCGAGCCTGGTGTGCTGACACATGCCTGTAATCTCAGCATTGGAGAGGTCGAAGTGGGGGATCATGAGTTCAAGAGCAGCCTGGGTTATATAATGAGACCCGGTCTCAAAAAGCAAAAACTGGGTATGGATGGGTTTCAGTTGGCAAAGTGCTTGCCCAGCATGCATAAAGCCTCTGAGTTCCACCTCCCAGCACCCCGTAACAGGGTGTGCTAATACACACCTCTAACTCCAACATTCAGGAGGTAGAAGCCAAAAGATCAAGGTTAGCCTTGGCTACATGAGGCTATCTAAAAGAACAAAATAAAAATACAGACATGAAAAACGTGGAAGGTGGGATGAAGAATTGACTGTCTTGGAAAACTGGAAAAGCCAAGAGGGGCCTGGTGGAGTGTACCTAATTCCAGCACTTGGGGAGAGGAAGGATAATCAGGACTTCAAGGCCAGCCTGGGCTAAGGAGACCTGTCTCAAAAGCAGCAACCAGAAAGGAAACACAGTTGAGGAAGGCCATCGATAGACTGGCGGTTGCCATGGCCCTTGTCATGACTACCTTATTTTTTTGCTGTAATCCTTAACCCAGCCTCTCTCTGCTGGTCCCATCCTGAGGCAGTGTCCCCGCTGAGTGGCAGGATGGCCACTTGGAGCTGCTTCTGAGGAAAAGTGAGAAGAGTGTGAGTCTTTGTAGTCATTTCCACCTCAGTTTAGCAAGTTACTGCAATTGGGCCAGTCTGGGTCCTAAGCAGCCCCGGCTGCTGACAGGACAGCCATCTCTAACTGTCACGTGTCCTCTACCCAAGGGGGCTGACAACCTTCAGTGTTCGGAGGCAGGGTCTCGCTGTGCCGCTTAGGCGGGCTCAGAATTTACCAGGTAGCCCAGGCTAGACTCAAAGCACTGATCCCCCTGCCCCAGCCTTGGAGTGCTGGGATGGCAGGTATGTACCACCATATAACTGTCTTCGATAGCTGAGCAATAGGGTAAGCGTTTGGCAGTTTCAGGATGGAAACAATGAAGGAATTAATGGACACCTGGAGGTGAGGTCAGCCACCTGCATGCATGAGCAGCGTGAGCTACACAAGAAAGAGCTCTCTTTACAGAGAATGATAATGACATGCACCTACCACTTTTGTGGGTATCCGGCATCTTTAGCAATTACTGGGCTGGGGAGATGTCTCTGTTAGCCAACTGTTTCCTGTGCGAGTATGAGGAACTGAGCTCTGATGCCCAGCACCCATGTAAAAAGCCAGGTGTGATGGTGTGTTTACCTGTAATTAGTGCTGATGAGGCAGAGAGAAGGAGATCCCTGGAGCTCACTGCCCAGCTAGTCTTGCCAAATAAGTGGGCACTGGGTTCATTGATGGGTCTTGTTCCCCCAAAATAAGGTGGAGTATAAAAAATAAGACACCCCAAATCAACCTCTGCTCCCCTAGATGCACACAATTCACACACACAAATATGTATACATAGATAGACTGTACACATACAAAAGAGTTAAAAACTAAATTAGGTAATTGTTGACTTAACTCTTCCGTGCTCCTCAATACTCAACAAAGCACCTATGGCACAAAGAAGGCAATCAGTTTGCCTGGAGTCGCACAGCAGCCTAATTCCAGAGCCAGAAAACGTGAGCTCTGATTTCCAACTCGTCCTAGGACCTTGCTTGGTTCTTCTCTGGAGGATAAAGCAAAGGAAATGCCTAGGGGGATCAGATTCATTCCACCGTAGTGGTGGACGTTGAACTCTGTGTACCAGATCACGTTTTGACATCATTCTCCCTTGTGAACACCAGAACATCCCTATGGGAGGGCACCTCATCATCTCCATGTTTCGGATGAGAAAATCTGGCACAGAGGCATTAAGTGAGCCTTGGAGGTTCACCCAGGCGGGGAGGCATGATTCTGGGAATGGAAGCAGTCGGACACGGAAAGCTTGTCCTCCGCCTAGTGTCTGTCACTTTCCTTCTGAACCACTGAGGCCTCGAGGTGGAAATGAGTCATCCCAGCCCAGTACTCCTGGTTCAGTGCTCCACTTCCTTCAGTCTGCGTACAATGATCGCATTGAGTCCTCACAGTGCTTCTGTGATGTAGGCGATGGGAACACTGCTCTCATCTTCCAAGGTAGAGAAGTTGGTTCCGACCAGTTAAAGAAGAAGAGAACAAAAATGAGCAAGTGTTGGTGAGGCGATCAGAGCAAGGGGAGATGCAGTCTGACTCCCCACCACCACACCACACACACACACACACACACACACACACACACACACACACACACGTACATACACACACACATATGCATACATGCATATACTCAAACAGGTACCCACAAGATAAAATTTAAGAAGATAAATCTCTCTTGGGGAATGGATAGATAAACAGACTATGAGGCATCTGGAGGGTGAAATAATATTCAATGGAAGGAAGAAATTAGTGAGACCTACCATGCAGTGAATGGTGGTGTGGGGCTGTGGGGCTGTGGTGTAGAGGGGCAGAGGCTAGGCGACACATAACACAGGGAGAACAGGGTACGGAGTTATTGCGCATCTTCCTGGTTTTGTGATTGGATATGCTCGAAACCCACGGAACTGCACACCCAGTAAATTTTACTCTCTCTCTCTCTCTCTCTCTCTCTCTCTCTCTCTGTGTGTGTGTGTGTGTGTGTGTGTGTGTGTGTGTGTGTGTGTGTGTGTGTGTGTGAGAGAGAGAGAGAGAGAGAGATCAGGCTAGTGTTCCACCTCTGAGCTTCATCCCCGGCCCCAGATTTTAATTTTTCAGAAGTTAAAGAGAGAGCTGGGGCTCAGTGGGTAAAGAACTTGTGCCCAAGCATGAAGACTGGTGTCTAGGTCCCCAGGACCCATGTAAATGGCTGTGGCATAGCAGCCCATCCACAGCCCCAGTGCTCAGGAGGAAGAGAGCCCAGAGCAAGCTGGCTAGCTGGTTGAATCAGCTCTGGGTTCAGACGAAAGACCCTGCCTCTACATTTGAGATTGAGAGTAATCAAGGGAGACATCTGAAGTCAACCTCTGGACTTCAGATACATACACACCCACACCCACCCACACCCACCCACACCCACCCACCCCCCACACACACACACACACCCACCCACACCCACCCACACACACCCACACACACACACACACACACACACACACCCACACCCACACCCCCCCCCACACACACACACAGGAGTGGGGAGAAAGGGGAGGGGGAGGGAGTGAGGAGCAAAAGGAGACTGTTGGACTATTGTAAGGTGTGTGGCTGGTGTTGGATCTTCAGGAGAGCTGACGTCCTTCCTAGGCAGCATATTGGGTAGATCCATGTTGGCCTATACAGCAGTTTACTGAGCACCTACTATATGTCTGAGGCAATGAACTCATGAAATTCCCGAAGTTTATGTTCTAGTTTAAGTACAATAAAGAGACAGGGACTCAGGCAGAGGATGTCAAGTACAATAAAAACAAGATACAACAATATCCTTTCATCTGTAGAGAAGATGGAGTCGGTGACCAGCGACGGTGGCTTGGGCCAAGGATGTGGTTCAGGGCACTGGAATACATTTCACATTCCAAAAGTGTGAAAGGGCAGTGTCTGTCTCGGTTACGTTTCTATTGCTGTGATAAAACACCACGACCAAAAGCACCTGCCTCTGCCTCTCAAGTGCTGGGATTGAAGACGTGCACCACACTGCCCAGCTCACCTTATTTTGTTAGACAGGGTCTCACACTGGCCGAGAACTTGCCAAGTTGACTGGGCTGGCCAGGCAGCCAGACTCAAGGACTCAAGAGTGTCCACTGCCCTAGTTGGAACTGCAAGAGTACTGCCTAGTCTGGCTTTTTTACCTGGGTTTGGGGACTGAACCTGGGTCCTTGTATTCTCTGAGCGACCACTTTACCTGGAGTCATCTCTCCAGCCTGGATGTAAAGTCCCTTAACTTTAAAAGCCCTGAATGGTATTCAGTGGCCCACGTGGAAGCTCCCCACAGAAGCCTCTGACCCAAGGGAGGTTTCCTCACCCTGCCAGCATGCAGGTCACCTTTCCCCCGCCTCTCAGGGAATGCTCATTAATTTTAACAATAAGCTACAGGAAGCACATTTAACAAGAGAGACGCACTGGGGCCAGGGATCCCATTATTCTTCCTCAGGACTTGAAGCAGGGCTTCTTGGATCCTCCCCATGACCGCTCCCATCATTTCTGAGTAGATTTATCATCTATTCTTTTGCACAATGTTGAAGCAATACAATTCCCTTCCAACCTGCACTATTGGCTTAGCTTTACAGTCTGAGCAAATCATTCTCCCCTGCCCTTGGACTTACGTTTTATGCCCAGAAAAAGGGGGGGCGGGTTTTTAAGTGCTTTGGGGCTGGATGGCTTTTTCCTGTGTCTTAGCCCTCCTGTCCTGAGGACAAGACACCAGAAGTCACCTCCCACATTTACAAGCTGTTTTCCTTATTTGGCGAAAACACATGCCTTCTCCCTGTCCTTGGCTCACCTGGGGAAAACTTCAAGTTCAGACTTTGAACTTGAGACAGTTAAGCAACTGTCAGAGGTGAAAGGGGAGCACCTGGTATTTCTACGCAGACATCACGTTGGCCCCAATGCCTTGGTTCCAGTTTTACCCTCAATAGGCCCTGAAGTGTAACCTGACTTGGGCTGATCCCTTTGCCTTTCAGGTCAAGGAACCTTGGTGTTGACTCTGAGATGGTTCCAGAAGCAAGATCGCTATGCTGCCATACCGAAGCCCTCACAAAAGTTGCAAAATCAGACCCAGGTTGTTCCTGAATTTCCAGTGCTAAAAGGAAGGAAGGAAGGAAGGAAGGAAGGAAGGAAGGAAGGAAGGAAGGAAGGGGAGAGGGGAGGGGAGGAGAAGGGAAGGGAGGAGAGGGGATGGGAGAAGAGGGAAGAAGAGGAGAGGAGAGAAAAAACATCTTGTCTTTTGTCTCCTCGAGCTGTTTATTTGAGGCTTTGACTGAGCTCCCCACTTTCCATATATAGAAATAGCTGGCCCGGGGCCAGCTACCATTTCTGTTTTAATTTGCCCATGAGCAGCCTTCTGCGGCTTTAGCGCTCCATGAATGTCCAGAATCATCCCTGCAGATCAAAAAGAAGTTGAGAATTTGGGGGAGTCTCTGGCAGAAGAGGTTTTAATCTTGTTCCCTCCCTGCCAGAGGCTGGCTTGCCCGAGCAGGCTGAGACGCAGTGTGGAAACCACATGTCCAGTGAGAACTGGCTGGCCTCGCGCCTCTTACAGCCTGGAAGCACTTGAGTAATTAGGAGGGGCAAACACTTGCAGTTTTTCCACTTGCCCTGCTTGTGGGTTTGCCGCTGGCCGCGTGACCTCAGGCACAGTAGGTGGTTTCCAAAGCAGCGAGAACCAGTCATTTAGGGGGCAGCATGAAGGATGCTTGCCAAGGTGACGCCACAAAGATGTCCGGGATAGCGGCATTTGTGATAGCAAAGGGGAGGAGGAGAGAGGGAGGGGGGAAGAGAAAAGAGAGGAGAACAGAGAGGAAAGGAAAGAAATGGAGAAAAAGAAGGGATGAAAGAAACGCAGAAGGAGGAAGCAGAGGGGACACTCTATGTCTCGACAACAGGGCAGTGGGTTGAGTCACATCCTGTGACAGCAACCTGTAGCCCTAAAAGCTGATGCTGCAGAAATCTAGTGACAACGTGAGATGGTCTCCTCTTCTACACACTGGTAGGCTAGAAGGAAACTAGAGATATTTGGTAGATGAATAGATAAATGATGGGGAATTAGTCTTAACTTACAAAAATCTTACATCTTCTGTATGTCGTGATCTCATTTTTTTGATATAAAAATATGGTTGCTGGACTCAGGATGTGGCTCAGTTTGTAGAGTGCTTGCCTAGCATGCATGGAAGCCAGGCATCGTGGGGCACACCTATAGTCTCAGGGCTCAGAAGGTAGAGGGTAGAGATCAAGAGTTCAAGGTCATCCTCAGCTACATAGTGAGTCTGAGGCCAGCATGGGATGCATGTGACCTTGTCTCAAAAGTGGGGGGTGGAAGTAGAATATAATAAAAAAGTAAGCAGCTTTTAAATCGAGATAATAGGATTATGATTTTTTTTTTATTTATCTACATTTTCTAGGTTCTTCCAGTGAATGTAGAAAGAAAACAGTTAAAAGTGTGTGGCGGGGGTGGGGGGTGGGGTGGGGATGGTATTAATATTATGACCGCCCTGCAGCCTGACGTAGAAGCCTTTTAAGGAAAAACTCTGCCCCTTTCTCTCTCTCTCTCCACTCCCATGAGGTGTGCACCCTTCGACCCCCCTCTCTCTTCTTCTCTTCTTTCCTATTCTCCCTTCATCTCTCTATTATAATAAACCATTTCCTCTTAGATGTAGCATCTGGGTTGTGAATGTCCACCCGCCGCCCCGCCCCATGCCCGCATGGAGTAGGTCACCTGCCAGCCCGCCGCTGCATCTGCCCAGCATGCCAGCATGGTTCCCTGCACGAGTGGGATACCCTGGCCTGGCCAGCTGTGGGTTTCCCACGCCTGCATAATAAATAACAGGGGGAAGTTGGAGAGGCCGCAACCACTGGGCTGGGGAAGAAAAATAAAGACCTTAAATCTCCTTATCTAAGTTTCTTTTTGTGTGCCAGGTGTTGCACAAATCATGGCTGCCAATAACTCCTCCTGAGTTGCTGCGCGTTGTCCTTAGACTCTGACGCGTATGGCCCATTTACTTCTCCTCCTTACTCTGTTCATCTTATCCGTTGTTTTCACCCCATTTTATACACGAGGGCAAGCACAGATCAAGGAAGGTTATGGACCTGTTTAAAATCACATGGCTGGGAAGTAATAGAGCTAGGCTTCTCGATAGAGAAGTTGGAAGAAAGTGCTCGCACCCTTGTGTGTGCCGCTCCACACTGCCCCTCTGGCTCTCAACGCGGCCGCCGGATATTATGATTCTATGGTGCGTCATGAGTGGCCACCACTGTGGCAGCATGAATTCACACAAATTTGTCATAATACAGAGCCTGTCAGTGAGGTATCTACACAAATACCCAGCTGCCTCCCTGGGTTGAATTCAAGATGCCAGTAGGAATTGGGTCTCACGCCTGGCTTGGGTCCTCTCCTAAGGACACTGGCAGAGGCATGAACTTAAGGACCAAGCTCCCGCCACTCCCACAGGTGCCACTGTCCTTCACCATGTGATTCCCAGGGCAATTGTACAAACCTGGGGTTTTGCTTCCACACAGTAAGCAGATACACGGCCATCTGACTTCCCCTTCCCCACCCTTTCTCAGCTTACGTGACCTGGGCAATCACCCAATCTTAAAAATCAACAGATTGTGGACTTCATGACACCCGCAAACAGTGCCTGGAATCGTGATTGATGGGATCTCTGGGAGAAGGTGTATGTCCACCAGATGCTGGGCTGGGGTGTGCAGGGTGTGGGGGTGGGGTCTAAGACTCCTGCCTGCCATCATGCCTCATTCCTGTGTTTTCAAATGGTGGCTGTTGAAAATCTCTGAGAGCTGCCCATGGTGTTAAAAAAACCATTCTTGAAATGGCACCTGCCTTGGCAAACCCTCCTGAACATCTCGCTCATCCACATGAAGATACACGAAGGTCATCGGCACTTGCCTGCTGGTGGCTTGCATGCTCCAGGCACTGCTTGCTCTATGCATTTCCCTCTAGTCCCTTGGTCCCTCCTGTGTTTGAATAGGCAGGAAGCTCCCACTCTGCAGAGGAAACGGTGGAGAAGAAACCTGCCTCCAAAGGCAGGGGACTGATCCCAGTTCCCTGCCAATGCCACTTGCTGAAACGCAAAACTTCTGACTTCTCATCCCCAGCTTGGCCTCCCCCACCCATTCCCCTCCCTACTATGATCTCTGGTTTCCCCCTGAACATTCCTGTCTTCTTACAAGCACGCCAAAAAAATTGCACTCCGGCCATCTGGACAAGTAATCCCAGCGTGAAAACATCTCGGTGCTCAGGCTTCCCAGACCCAAAGGGTTTGATCTGCATCACCCACAGAGACCCACCCTCCGACAGCCTCATGCTTCTGAAAGGAGGGAAATTAAACCTCAATCACAAAAGCAGACAAAGAAATTTCACCCTGACATACGTTGCTTCACATCTGATCTCTGTTTAAAAAAAAAAAAAAAAATTTTTTTCCAAAAGTAACCAGTGAAAACTGAGCAAGCCAAGGTGTAGTGAATTAGCTGCACCAAGTATGTGTATTAGTTTAAAGGCTAAAATGTTAAAGTCCTTCAGAAGCAAGTCATCAAATGGCGGCATCTTTTTGTTCCAACCACAATATTTGGCTTTTTGTTGTTGTTGATAAATTCAAGCAAAGAGAATTAATGCATTTAAGACACCATAGAATAAAGCTGGGGAGATGGACCAGTCAAGAACCCATTTCTAAAATAGGCCAGGAGAGACTGGGAAGGGGAAGCCTTGGGCTTGCTGGTTTGGCCAGCCCAGTCTATTTGACCAGTTCCAGGTCAGCAACCGACCCTGTATCAAAAAAGTAGCTCCCAAAGAATGACACCTGAGGCGGCCCTCTGGCCTAACACAAACACACAGCAACACATACACCCAAATAAATGCACACACACACACACACACACACACACACACACACACACACACTTCTTGCCCACAGTGTTCTCCACAGCCCACCCCACCTTGGTTCTGAGAGGCTTCTGCTATTAGTTATTCTTTCCTTGAGCAAAGAGGGCACAGGTCCCACCCCCTCCACACTGGGTTGGACCACAGTAGGACCCCTACTGCTTTGACATGTACCTAGCCTTTAGTTAAATCTATAACACAGGAAAACCCCTGAGGGCAAGATCCCCTCACTGGCTTCTGGTCACTTTCCCATCGCTGTCCTCAAGATCTGAGTAGAGCTGGGTACACAGAGATGAGTGGATGGTCAGTGAATAATGGGTACCATCCATCTAAAGGGAATCAGCTACATATAGCTGAGATGGCTCAGATGTCCATCCTGGCTTTTGTTTTGTTTTTCTTTGGGTTGAGGAGTCCATTCACACATAAAAACTCCAAAGGTATATACAATTATTTACCTATGACTAAGACTGCCATCTGAGCCCTGCCTCCCCTCCTGCCACAACATGCACAGCTTGGGGATGGACCTAACTAGGGCCACAGGGAGTGTAGAAACAACAGATACACATACAGAACACTGGGATTGGGTAGGCCGCACGCTCTGGTGGAAACACAGCAGCATCCCAGGAACTCAGCAACTTTACGGTAGCCATCCGAATGGAGGAGGCAGGCTAGTGTAGACAACTGAACAGGGAGGCGAGCTCACTGTACGCAGAGGAACAAGGAGGCAGGTGTCGTTGGTGTCCATGGGAGGTCTCTGTAGGGGAGCAGCCTGGGGCTGCAGTCCTACAGAAGGAAGGAGGAAGCTGTGGCTGCTCGTTCTTTCACACACGGGTCAATCTTCAACCAAAGGAAGGTCTTCTCATGTCTGTGAACCTGACCCAGGAAAGGGCTTTGCCACTCCCGTAGGACTGAGGCGTTGAGGCGCTTGACACGGCCATGCTCATGTCAACAACACACATTCCCCAGGACTTCACCTGCTCCCCACACCTTCCTGGCATCCACTCTCCCTCCTCTAAAGCAACAATGTCTAGGGGCCTCTCTAAAACTGTCTCCCCAGTCTCTTTTCCAGAGATGTGTGCACACAGGTACCCACAATGTGTTCTTGCGTTCTCTCTATGCTTGGGAGCACATTGCACATGCTGCTGCTTTCCACACTTAACTATGAAACTGGAATCAAGTCCACAAGAGGACATAAGTTTCCTCATCTTTTCACACTTTATGGAAAGGTTCAAAGTAAAACCGTCCGCAAATCCACGTAACCCTTCACCGATGGTGTGACTGCTACTTCCGTCCTATGGCTGTGCTCACCGGTCTGCCTGCCACCTTTCCATCTCTGTAGACACTCATCTGACTTTTGTGTATTTTGAAATGCATTGAATGTCGGGTGTTGCGGGGCACGCCTTTAATCAAGCACTGGGGAGGCAGAAGCAGGCAGATCTCTATGAGTTCAAGGCCAGTCTGGTCTACACAGTGAGCTTCAGGACAGTCTGAGCTGTGTACAGAGACCCTGTCTCCAAACAAAATAAAATAAAATACATTGAACGTGTGAGTCCACGCATTCACTCTCCAGAGCTGTGAAAACAAACACACAAACATCAAAGTAAGTTGGAAGCGTCACCACTCTCAGCACGCACACCATTGGTTAGACTTCGATATTTATTTGCCCAACCCCCCTCTTTTTTTTTTTTTTTAACTCTTTGGACAAAACGCACTGAACTTTCAAGCTGAGATTCAGCTCATTTGGTAGAATGCTTGTCTACCTTGAAGGAAGCCATGGATTTGGGGCCAGCCTGGGCTACACAAGAACTTAGCTCAAAAAATGTAAATACTAAAACAAAAATTCACTGAGTTTCAACAGGAAACATATTTGTACAATCCCAAATCCGGTCAAGACACGGACTATAAACATTACCCGCAGAAACTGCTCCTGCCTCGAAGGATCAGTCCTCACCATTATGCTCTCAGAGACAGCAAGTGTCCTTTTCCTACATAAGACAACAGCCTTCCCGGTTCTGGGGTTTTCTGTGAGCGAAACCCCATAGGTTCCTTCTTGTTTTTTAGATTCATTCACGTCCTTGCCGGTATCCGTCATTGCTCCTTAGAATTTTGAGAACCCATATTCATCCACACCTCCAATCTGCTTATCCCTCCTTCCAGTTTAAGAGCTGTGAGTTCTATCGGTAACAACGAATGTCTGGGCTGTTTATTCCTTTCACACCAAGACTGCGACCTTCTCTGTGGATTGTGGCAACAGACTGAACTGAGGTCTCAGCTACCACCGGAGTTTTGGGTGACCCTTGATTCTGGATTCTCAGATCTGAGAGAAATACTGGAATTGTGATACAAAGGCTTCGGCTTCGCCTAAAGTGGCAGGTGACTGTCAAGGCCCCCTCCGGAAATGAAAACTGGGAATTACCACATCAGTCATTTCCCAGTCTGCCAGGAAGGGCATTAAGGTCACACACTTGCTTACCACTCCAGTGCCTGGGTTCTTTCGCACAGCTGAAAGCTGGGCGGCCGGTCAGAGAACAAATTCCTACAAATATCTGGAGGTTTAAACTGCCCTGGAGCTGGGGATCATTTTGTGCACATTCCTCGGGTTTCCCACTAAACCTTTTGTTTCTGGAAGGCTTTGTCCCCAGGACCTCGCTGCAGACAGGCTGTGCAAGGTCCTCAGCCTTTGTTCGGGGGAACTCAGGTCCTGAGAAGTCTCTGGGTTTCATTAGATAAGCTCGCCCCCACCCTTTTTTCACACCCATTATCCCAGGCCCTGGAAGGTGGTGATATGTTCTCCTTACTTTCCCCCCCTTTCTCTTTTATTTCCCACTGATAAATGGCAAAAGCAGCTGTGGGGTTCGCTTTGAAGGCTCTGACGGACGAGCATGATGAATCGGCGATGGCTCACAGCAAATGAATCCCATAACGCGGCGAGGCAAGGCGCAGAGAGCGGCAAGCCAGCTCCCAGCTTTACGTTTTTCAGACTTGCCTTAAAAGCCAGCATTTCTTTTAATCTCCTTCCAGTTTCTTCGGTGACTCCGCATATGTTTAAAAGAAGGAGAGGGAGAGAAGGCTTGTGGATATAAACAGGGGATTCCATTCTTCAGCCCAACTCTGAGCACACATTGTCATTGGGGGCGCTTGAATAGCTGGGAAACCACTTCAAGGCCCCTCAGAAACAACTGGGCAGCCCCCAGGAAGAGTAACAGTGGGGAAACCAAGTGACAGAATGAAAGCTGAATTTCGACTAGGAGTGACTAGCAAAATCCAGCTGCTGCTGCTCAGAGCCTTAGACCTTTTGGAAAAGGGACGCCAGCCCTTGAGCTGGTCCCCAGAAACTGCTTGGTTAGCTGTAAAAAAATAAAATAAAATAAAATAAAAAAAAATTTAAAAAAAACTGTGGAACCTTAACAGGTTGGAAGCGGGGCTTGTTTTTGAACCCAAGAAAAATAAGAAGGAAGATTTCTCTGCCAGTAGTGTTTTCTATCCTTAAAGGGAGAAAGAAAACAAACTGCTGCTGTTAAGACCAGTACTGAGAAACTCCAAGTCGTCTTTTGAAATTCAAGAGATACTTAATAGAGAAGAAAGGTCTGGGAGGGTGGATGGTTCCTTTGTTTCTGAACAAGAGGGGCCCTCTTCCTCCCCAGATGGAAAGCCATTCAAAGGAAATCATTAAAGGGCATCCTTTCTGCACAGCTTAGAGGCCGGCCATACATGCAAACCCAAGTGTAGAATTGATGCAATTACCCAGATAAGGAGGGCAGGAGAGGAAAGGGGAGGCTAAACCTAGGCTTAACTCTTTGGCTAATTTTTCAGGACCCTCCCACTGCCCCAAACACCAGAGAGTTTCCTGCTCTCCTCCTCCCTCTCCAACAGTCGGGGCAAAATAGATATTTAGTGGTTTCCAAATTCATACTTGGAGAAAGAGGAAATATCAAATGGTACCCAAGACTGTTGAGTGACAGGAAGGAGAATCCAGGTTTGATTTATTAAAACCTTTCTGGCCACAAGAGTTCTGAGATAGTCGCACGGGTCCCAAGACTGGAGTTTTGAAAGAGGCCCTGCCAGGACCAAGCTTGCTAATAATCCTCGCCGACAGTGTGATGGAGTACTCGCCAAATGACAACCGCTTTGCAAAATCCTTGCCATGGATCATCTGCTTTAACCTCCACCTCTTCCCTGAGGAGAGTCTGGCACTTCCCTCCCCGGGAGAGCTGAAAGTCAGGCATCTTTAAGCAGGTCACACTGCCCCCACAAAGGTGCATCTAAAAGCGTGAGGCGATGGTTCCAAATGAAATGTATAGCTGAGCAGGGGAGATGGCTCAGTGGATAAAGTACGTGTCCTGCCAGGAAGTTTGATCCCCAGAAACCAGGTAAAAGCTGGGAAGACATGGCAGCCACCTGCAATTCCAGCACACAGGAGAGAGATGGGGTCCTCGGGGCAAGCTGACTAAATAGACTAGCCAGAGTGTGCAAGTTCTGAGTTTAGACAGACACACCACCTCAATAAGTAAAGTGGAGAGATGTTGACAGTGATGTCAGTCTCTGGCCTCCACACTACACACACACACACACACACACACACACACACACACACACACACACACACACACTGTCCTCTGACCCTGGATACACTCCATCGACTTTCCGGAAAATGTGGATCAGCTGGGAACTCTGAAGGATTCCACATCAGTCGTTGCTCATTCATTTCCTGCCCACTCATCTCCAAATGCCAGACTGAGTCTTGGTCATGACGAGCTGAGGAATAACAGCAGCAGAAAAGGGGAAAACAGAGGAGCCGCTTGGTGTGCATTGTTGACTGTACAAATTTTACAAATCCATTTTCAGGGCTGGCAGAGTTCCCATAGTTTTGGAAAACTTTTGTTTCTTATAAATGAAGGTTAAATGGTTAGACAATTTCCCCCCATTTCTCTCATAGGCTCTAATAAGGTATCTGTACACTAATAAACTACTCAGAGTCCTAAAGAATGTGTGTGGTTTTTTTTATGAGATGGCTCCACCTCAATCTTTCTAACTGAATGTACTGAGATTAAATGTGCCTCATTCAACAAGTATGCACTGAGCAAACTGCCCTGTAAGAGGTGTGTATTAGACTCAGGAGATGCATTTATATATAAGATACATGTTGCCCCTTTTATGCATGTAATACAGTAAAAGCTAATTTCAAGCATATCCTTAGCTAAAAATACAGTTACCAACTAAAGTAAGTACTGTAAAGGGAAAAAGAGAGTATGGTGATATTTTATTTGTACTGAAATGTGATTTTATTTGTATGTTAACAAATAAAGTTGCCCGGGATTCAGAGCTAATAGCAAGCCACAGCAGTGGTGGCACACACCTTTAATCCAGATCACATGACAGACAGATCTCTGTGTGTTCAAGGACACAGTCAGCATAGAGACACACACCTTTAATCTCAATACCAACCATAGAAGACCTGGAGGTCTGTATAGACAGGCAGTAACGAGGAGGTCATGTGGTTGGGTTTACAACCAATGAGAAGGCAGAACAGAAAGTCAATAAAAAGACAGATACACAGGAAGTAGCGCTCTTGCTGAGGGGAAGGATAGCGGCGGCAGGAAGGGTAAGAAGGCGGTTTTAAGTCTCAGCTCTTAGCTTACTGCTCTGACCTCTTGGGCTTTTAACTCTGCATTTGGCTCTGTGTTTCTTATTTAATAAGACTGTTCATCTACAAGAGAGTACACAAAATCCTCATTTGAGTGCACTGCCCCAGGAGTGGCACACCAACAGCTAGGGCAGTGGTTCTCTACCTGTGGGTCTTGACCCCTTTGGGGTTGTATATCAGATATTTACATTGCAATTCATAACAGTAGCAAAATTACAGTTATGAAGTAGCAACAAAAATAGTTTTATGGTTGGGGGTCAGCACACCATGAGGAACTGTGTTAAAGGGTCGCAGCATTAGGAAGGTTGAGAACGGCTGAACTAGGGCCTGAAGTAAGTCAGCCAGTTGAAACCAATGAAGGGTATTCCCGGCAGAGGCTTGCAAAGACTTCAAGGATGGAAAGTGTGGGGGACCCTGGAAACCTAAAGATGCTAGTGTGACTGTTGCCAGCAGGATGGGGGTACTACACCCAACATCAGGAGACAAGCATATAGTGGAGAGCTAAGAAAGAGCCAACTCCAGCAGAGCTTTTGTAGTTCAGAGCCTTGTGAGGACCAGGAAGGGATGTTTTTCGGGTGTCAGGTAATGAGGTAGCATCATGAGATCCATGATTTTTTTTTGTTTGTTTACTTACCTTGTTTATATGGTATATGTGTATATATGCATGTGTGTGTGTGTGTGTGTGTGTGTGTGTGTGTGTGTGTGTGTGTGTGTGTGTGTAGGGCAGATATTGATGTCAGGGATCTTCCTCTATCACTCTCCACATTATTTATTTATTTATGGTCTTTCACTGAACCTGGAGTTCACCAATTGCTGAACACTGGCTGGCCAAGAAATTCCAGAGATCACCTTGACTCCACCTCCTCAGCACTAACTAGGATTATAGGCATATACTATAATGCCCAGATTTTAGTGAGTTCTGGGATCCAAACTTAGATCCTCGATCTTGAGCAGCAAGCATTTGTCACCAGAGCCATCTCCTCAGCCCCATGATCCTTACTTGAAAGAGATCACTCAAGTCTGGAGCTGGAGACTGACTGAGGGGAGCAAATGTAGACTCAGGGAGACTGGCCAGAAGCCTACTGCAGAACACACGTGACAGTTGAGATTAACCCAGGTCCTTGTTAGAGTCCCTAGCCACACCCCCATGGCTGCACATGCACTGGTAAGATGCTTAGTCATCCCAGGGCCTTACGCCCTACATAATCCGTGCGCTGTGTGATCATGTAATTTGTATGCAGCGTGATCATGTAATCTATATGCATGTGTGGCCTAGCTATGTAAGCCCACATGCGCATGTGCAGGGGAATCTATAAAAGCGGGTCCCACTCATCCCTCCACTCTTCTCTTCCTTCACAATCTTTCCCATAGGCCTATGCACATCCCTTCTATTCCCTTCCCTTAATAAACTCTTATAGTGGGTTTTGTACCTCGTGGCTTTTCTCACATGGTAAACAGCACCGCTTAATGAATAACATTGCGCTGCTTAATAAATTACACTTGTAGTAACTGTAAAGATGCTGACTATTCAGAAAAAGCTGAGGTGTGAACGTCATCCCGTCATCCTTTCTGTGTCTGCATACACCTCTATTTAGCAAAACTAACAGCTTGGAGATTATTCCTCTAAGTCAGCCAAATAAAGTAATTCGTACCCTACACCCACCTATCTGGATTTTATTTTTAGGAGGAAGGGTTTTCTAAACATTCTGGTTAGCTGTTCTCAACACAGACATTGACAGAGAGATCTTGTCCTTCTAGATGTTAAGGCTGGCATTTAAAAGTCATACAGAGACTCAAAGATTAGCTATCCCCCTTCAATCAGGCTGTTGTAAAAGACTCTACATATGAGGATAGCGACACTGAGCATATCCACCTGGGAGAAACTATCCGCCATGGGCCACACCCCATGCTGAGTCACTGGGTCTGTCTGCCGACCACTGCGGTTCATGAGGAATTCTGTCCTCCATGCACTGTGCCTTCTGTGGCCTGGCCCATATTTCTTTGGTTATCCACGTGAACTGAGCACTCGTGAACTTTACTCATCCTCAGCAACGTTGAACAATGACCAGCCAACTGTTTATGTCATGTTGTCTTCACTCAAGTTGAAGCCCTTACCTGGATATAGCCTACAAGTTGCTCTATCAATTGAGTTGGCAAAAGCCTGCCGTTTTGGAGGTGAAGATTATGTGTTCTGTTTCCAATCACAAATGCTTGTGATGTTTTCTGTTTCTTTGGTTTGATCTAAGTTTTGATTTGTTTTTTGTTTGGTTTAGTTCAGTTAAGACAGGGTCTCAGGCAGCCCAGGCTTCAGACACACTGTCTACTCAAGAATGACCTTGAACACTAACCCTACTACCTCCGCCCCCCAAGCTCTGGCTATTATAGGTATTCACCCCCATACTCAATTTCTGCAATGCTTGTGATGGAACCCAGGGATGGCTTCATGGATGCTAGGCAAGCACACTACCAACTGAGCCACACACCCCACCTTATGCTCCCACTGTAGTCCTAGCACACTGTAGTAATGTTCCCTGCACACACACACACACACACACACACACACACACCCTAAAGAATCAGAGGAACTTTCTTCACCTTAATGTGTTGTTCAGGACTTGCTTGTAAGTATAAGATTGTAGGATATTTTAAAAGGTTTTTTTTAACATTAATAACACTTTTCTCCTGTATGAGAGGATAAACATTTGATGGATCTAAGTAATTTCTCTCTAAAGTTATACCAGCTGTGTCTGTGTGCACATTGAAATGCATAATAATGAAGACAATTATCTGGATAAGAAGCCAAGAGCTGAGATAAGAGTCTGAATTACATCCAGAGTCACTCTGCAGTCCTGTCTCATTCTATTTGGCTGGTGGTCTCTCTTTTCCATTTCTTTTTTCTGCAGTTTGAGGTGAAATCCACATAACACACAATTTACCATTTACACAGAATGTCCGTTTCAGTGGCCTTGAACATACAAAATCGTGCCCGCCATCCTGTTCTAGAACATTCCCTCACCCCACAGGGAAACGGCCATTAAACACAGCCGTTTTTCTCTCCTCTCCATGGCAGCCTCAGTGTAACTTCCTATCTCTGTGGTTTTGCCCTTTCTAGATACTTAAGTCGAATTATCTGACATGAGTCCTTTTGAGTCTAGCTTATGGTGCTTGCATTTCCTTTCAAAGTCCATCCGTCTTGTAGCACATGTCACAATACCTTTGTGTGAATGTGGTTAAACAGTGGATAGTACAGTATGCTGCTTTGATATTTCTCTGTCAGTGGGATGAGTATCGGGGTCACTTCTACCTTTCAGCTTCCTGGAGTGACACTGTCATCATGATGAGGGCACAGACATTTGCTGAAGTCTCTGCTTTGGGTTCTCTTTGGATGGACACCGGGAATGGGACTCCAGTGAGCATGGTCAATGTTTAACTGCTTGAGCAAAATCTGTTTCCCATTTCCCAGTCCCACCCAGCAACACACCAGGCTTCCAAGTTCTCTGCATCCTTACCAATCCTTATTCCTCCATCTTTGGAATGCTAGTCATCACTGTGAGTATGTTCATTACATCTCACCCATTTTTTTTATTTGTTTGTTTCCTAAAAGACAGTCTCCTATATGACCTCCAATTCCATATGCAGCTGAGGATGACCTTAAACTTCTGGTCCTCTTGCCTCTATCTCCCTAGCACTGGGATTACAGGCATGCACCACGGTACCCAATCTGTTTGACGATGGAGATCCACCCCAGGGTTTCATGCATGCTAGGCTAATCTACCAACTGAGCTATCTGCTTTTGTTTGTTTGGGATTTTATCTTTTTTTGTTGTTGTTTTGAGACACTATCTTGCTATGTAGCCCAAATTGGCCTCAAACATGCAATCCTCCTGCCCTGGCCTCCTGAGTGTTGAACTTATAGGCATGAACCACCACACCCTGGTCATCATGATAGTATAAGCCGGTCACTAATCAATATGACTGAACTAGTTACAAACTTTCATTGAGACAAAGAGTGAAAAAAAAAGTATTATGCAAACACTGAAAACATATGGGAGTTGGCACAACCAAATGGTAGAGAACACTGGTTTCTGGCGCTGGTTTGAACCCCAGCTCTGTACTGACTCCCTAAATCTGAATGACCATGTCACAGTGGACTGATAACTCCAATGAACCTCCTTCTCTAGTAAGGATGCTGGCGCTAGTTCAAAAGCCCTGATTTCAATCCCCAGCAGCACATAAACGAGGCATGGAGGAGCACATCTGTGCTCCTGGAACAGGGGAGGTGAAAGCAAGACAACCAAATGTTCAAGGGCATCCTCAGCGACATAGTGAGTTTGTAGGCTAGCCTGGGATGCATGAGACCCTGTCACAAACCAAAGATAAATGAGAGAGAGAGAGAGAGAGAGAGAGAGAGAGAGAGAGAGAGAGAGGAGGGGGAGAGGGGAGGAGGGAGAGGAGAAGAGAGGAAAGGAAGGGGGAGAGAAATGCCAGAACTGTGTTCTGTAAATATTAGCTTAAGCAGCATCAACCCAGTCAACTCCTAGGAGCCACATGAATGAAGACTCTAGGCTACTGGATCAGAACCTTGGTGGGGGGTACCATGTGCACTTCCAATGAGTATGGAGTGCTCTCCCCGATCCCTACCTAGAAGTCATTTGCCCCAACTCACAGCCACCTTCACCTTTAGCTTTCATTTGTCCTTTGAGTAGGTCAGGTCCCCAGAGGGGAACTGTATTTACATCTAAAGTTATAAAACTCCTGAAACCTTTAGTTATCAGAACCAGTGGCCTCTGAAGACTGTAAGATGATTCCCTGAGAAGAAATTTAAGTTTTTCACTTGTTAATTTGGTTACAGCGCTTTCTTCTTCCAGGAGCAAAAGAATGGAATTTTCCTTTCCCAAAGAAAATGACCAAGGTACCACATTTTGACATTTTGTGTGTGTGTGTGTGTGTGTGTGTGTGTGTGTGTACACACACACACACGCGCGCGCGCGCGCGCCCAACTCTGCAGAAGCCACTGTAAAATCTAAAAAGCTATATTTTATTTTGGCCAAAGAATGATCTTAAAACGACCTGTAAAGGCCAGCACAGGCCTGTGGCCAGCCACCTGTCATGTCAGGTCTCTAGACATGTGGGTGGCTGGAATAGACAGCACAAGACACAACTGAAGACATGACCTCTCTTGTAGCCTCACAGGGCCAAGGAAGCATCCTGTTTGCTAAAAACTTTTAAATAATCTGGGAGCACTTGTGAAATCCCTTTCACCTTTGACATTTCACAAGTTGCTTCAGAAGGGCTGGACAGATGGCTCAGTCCACACAGTGTTTGTGCAACCATGAGAACGTTGGTTCAGTCTCCAGAACGGATGGAGGAAGGCAGGCGTGACAGCGTCCTTCTAATCCAGCTCTGAGGAGGTGGAGACATGGTGATTCCTGGGGCTCGATGACCAACCAACCTAGATGAAGAGTTCCAGGTAAAAAGAGAGAGAGCCTGTCTCAATCTGAAAAATGGCACCCGAGGCTGACCTCTGGCCTCCACATACACACACACTTGTGCAAATGCACCTGTGTACACCCATGGAAAGGTGGGTATATAGACAAATATTTTTATCTTTTAAGATTCATTTTTAAATATATGTGTGTGTGTGTGTGTGTGTGTGTGTGTGTGTGTGTGTGTGTGTGTGTGTGATGTGCACATGAGTGCAAGTTTCTGGAGGCATCGGACCCCACACCACCACTACAGGTAGTTTTGTGCCACCCAACGTGAATGCTGGAAACTGAACTCAGGTCCTCTGCAAGAGCAGTAGGTACTCTTAACTCCTGAGCCAGCTCTCCAGGCTCTTCTGGAGAGAAGTTTTTTTCTTTATTGTTTATATTCTATTGTCTGGTGCCAGACAATAGAATATAAGCATAGGAAAAACTGAGACTGTGACCAGGGAGTATTTGCCTAGCATACTTGAAACTTTGGTTCTGTCCTAGCTCTGCAAACAAAGAAAAAGACAAATAAAAAGGAAACAAGGAGGAGGAGGAGACTTTACCTTGGCCAGTCCTGCTTTTACCATCATGCTGGTTTCATAAAGTTCCCACTGGAAAAGACATCAGCATTTCCACTCCACTGAAAGAGGAAGTCGAACTGGAAAGTCAATGTGAAGACTCTTCATGAAAAGCTGAGAGAGCTAAACATGCCATAGGGAAGCCATGAGAACATTTGTAATGTGCGGTCCCAGGGTCAGCTTTGGGAGATGCATCACAACAGCAAATAGTGGGGATATTTTGCACTGAAAACAACAACCAGAGACACACAGTGGCGGTTCACTAAGATTCCCCCAAGGCCCCATGCTAGGGAGTAGCTGTCAAAGCTACAGAAGCTAATGGAGAAATTGTAGTTTTACCAGCAAGAGCTTTCGGGAAAGCCTGAGTTTCATAAACACAGTTCTTTCAGCGTCCTGTATCTTGTATCAGCATCCTCAAGATCCAGAAACACTCAGAATATGAAATAACAACCTCCATTTTGAGGGTCATCAGAGGCCAGGCACTATGGAAGTCCTTCGTGCATGTTACTCTTTGAACACATACAGTAGTTCTATGAAGTGATCTCTTATACAAGTAAAGCTTTTTCCTCTGTCCATTTCATAAAGTTATTGAGCACTTGTATCTCTAGATCCCTGAACATAGTGATTAAGAATGGAAAGGGTGGACTGAGAAGATGCCCAGCAGTTAAGAGCACCTATTCTTCCGGACCTGGATTCAGTCCCCAGCACCTATATAGCTGTTCACAACTATCTGGAAACTCCAGTTTCTGGGGATCCAGTGCTCTCTTCTGACCTCCACAGGCATCAGGCATGTGTGTGCTACACATATATACATATATGCAGCCAAAATACTCATCCACATAAAAATGAAATTAATAAATCTTGGAAGGAAGGAAGAAAGGAAGGAAGGGAGGGAGGGAGGGAGGGAGGGAGGGAGGAAGAAGGAAGGAAGGAAGGAAGGAAGGAAGGAAGGAAGGAAGGAAGGAAGGAAGGAAGGAAGGACAAGCTGGCAAGATGGCTCAGTGTGTTAACAGTCACTGCTCAAGCCTGATGACCTGAGCTAAAGACTGGAACCAGTGGTGAAGGGAGAGAATTGACTCTTGAAGAAAGTTGTCCTCTGACCTCCATATGTACCTCATGGCACATCTCCATATGCACTCCATGGCACACCTCCATATGTACTCCATGGCACATCTCCATATGTACCTCATGGCACACCTCCATATGCACTCCATGGCACACCTCCATATGCACTCCATGGCACACCTCCATATGTACTCCATGGCACACCTCCATATGTACTCCATGGCACATCTCCATATGTACTCCATGGCACACCTCCATATGTACTCCATGATACACGGAGGCCCATACAGTATATAAAGACACACACACACACACACACACACACACACACACACACACACACACAGAGAGATAGATAGATAGATAGATAGAGAGAGAGAGAGAGAGAGAGAGAGAGAGAGAGAGAGAGAGCAAATAAAATTTTAGAAAAGAGTGAAAGAGTTGCAAAGTGATACAAAGCCAATCTGAGAGGTAGTGTCTGTATGATTATAGCTGAGTGACATTCTGATAAAGGGAAAGCTATGAAGACAGGAAACATATAAGTGATTGTCAAGTGTTTGGGTCAGGGAAGGTGATGTGAATAGTTGGACCAAAAGGATTTTTAGGATAGTGAAATGATTCTTCATAAAGCTGTAATGATGGGTCCATCACACTAGGCATTTGTCAGCACCACAAAGTGCCACCAAGATGGTTATTAACATTGTACTCATCAGTTGCAACAAATGTCCCACGTTAATGCAAGATCTTTTTTTGTTTTTGTTTTTATGTTTAAGGATTTTATTTTTTTAGCCGTGCGGTGGTGGCGCATGCTTTTAATCTCAGCGTGAGTTTGAGGCCAGCCTGGTCTACAGAGCAAGTTCGAGGGTAGGCTCCAAAAGCTACACAGAGAAACTGTGTCTCAAAAAACCAAAAAAAAAAAAATTTTTTAATTTGTGAGGGTAGGATATGTGCAGGTGCCCTCAGAGGCCAAAGGCCGTAGATGCCACTAGAGCTGGAGTTTTAGGTGGTTATGAGCCACCCAGCATAGATGCTGGGACCCCAACTCAGGTCCTCCGGAAGAGCAATATGTGCTCTCAACCACTAGGCATAACTCTAGCCCCAGAAGATTCCCTTGCTCAAAATGCATGAAACCAGGACCATTTCAAACTTCAGAGTTTTTCAGTTTTTGGAATATTTGCATATACATAATGAGATGTCCTGAGGATAGATATCAAGTCTAAACATGAACTTCCCTTCTGTTTCATACACCTTTTATGCATAGCCTGAAGGTCATTTTTAGCACACCTGAGTTTTGACTGTAACCCACCACATGAGGTCAGATGTGGAATTTTCCACCTGTTGTATCCTGTCAGAACTCAGAGAGTTTCAGACTTCGGAGCATCTGGGATTTTGAATTTCCAGACACGGTTTGCTCAGCCTTCAGTAGGTGAGCTAGAGAGATGGGAACTGGAAAGGTTCTCTACTTTCTACCCAGTTTCCTGCGAACCTAAAGCTGATCCAAATGTGAAGTCCCTCTATTTAAAAAGGAAAGGATGAAGACCACAGCCCCCACCACGTCGAGGGTTTGCGGAGTTTAAGACAGAGTAGAAACAAGAAACTACACTGGGAAGATCGCTCAGGGATGAAGAGCACTGCTGCTCTTCTAGAGGAACTAGTTCAGCTCCCAGAACCCACATCAGGCAGCTCACAACTGCCTGTGACTTCAATTCCAGAGAGTTTCAACACCCTCTTCTGGTCTCCATATGGCACTTTAGCACAACACAACACACACACACACACACACACACACACACACACACACACACACACACACACAATCACTAAAATAAGCATGGAACCAAATCCCTGACAAGCTAGCGTCACTAAGGAAACAAGGCGGCTGACTGTGTCTGCTGATGGAACGCATAGGTTGACCTCTGAGGAAGTGACATGGCACCAAAGACCTAGAGGAACAGTCCCGTGAGATCTGTGTGTGAAGATCCTGGGAAAGATTGAGAGACATGGTGAAAAGCCACAGAGCTGTCAAAAGGCGGAATTGGCTGAGTCTCATGATCCCGGCGCCTCTATTCCAAATGGCCGCTCTCTTCGATATTGAACCTCACTCCTTTTGACAGTCTCCCTATCCCCTTCCCTGTGGTGTGGTGGATAATGTAAACATTACTTAAAATGGGAATGAATTCTTTCATGTCCCTGGCAAGGAGTAACAACTCCACACTTCAATCAGTGGGGAAAATTCCAGAGTTTTATTTCCCCAACTATCTTTACAATTGAGGGAGAGAGGAAGGCTGTTTTGTCATTTGAAAAAAAAAAAAAGGTCACCTATTCATTTCTCAAAAACATTTCTTACTCACGTGTGTTCTGAAGCACACCTCTGGCACCGGGAGAGGAGTTTCTGTGGCCTTAAATACTTATGACACACAGCTAACCATGCTCTCTACATTGTGCTAATAATACTAGTCGTAGCTTCAAGCCTTTGTGTGGGGACAGCATGATATCACAGATGTAAGCACAGAAGCGCATCCCAGGCAGGAAACAGCCGTTCCCTGTCCTTGTTTTCTAGATCTGCTCAAAGAATTTGCACATTCCTGAATCAAAATTTGAGGTACTCCTTTTCCTGAAGGAAAAAAAAAAAAAAAGCCCAATGTGTGTCGTCCATATGAAAAAGCATTTCAGAACTAAAACCACGACATGTAAAGAAGAGAGAGGTGAGTGTGTTATTTTCAATGGAAAAAACAGCTGCTTGGGGCAGATAGAAACCAGATGGGAAAGAATCAGAAGAGTGGAGCTGAAACACATTCTGGAAAAAGACATCAGAGGCACAATGTGCTCGCAAGGCAGAGGAGCGGTTCCTCCCTGACTTTCTTCCTGTGGTGCTGCTGGACCATGTTTCCTTGTCCAGGAACGTGGAAGAAAAACCGACGTGAATGTACCAAGTGATCCAAGGAACCGGTCCCAGAAACAAATCAGTCACGCCCCACAGGGCTAGGTGTCTTCATTAGAGCTGCTCAGATCTTGGCTTGCTCTCTGAGGAGATGGCTAGAAGCCCTAGAAGTAGGGTATGTCTGTGTGTTCTCATTCCACGCCCTGAATGGAGAAATAAACCAGACAGAGATTCAGGCCTTTTAAGCCTGTGTTTAGAGGCTCTCCCTTGTCACAAGCCAATTGTCTCCTGACAGACTTCTCCGTGGACTGCATGGAGGTTCACTGAGGCCTTGCCCACGGCCCAGGGGCCATCTTGCTGGGCAGAAGTGAGGCAAGCGGGCTGTTTCCTGTGGGCTGTTTCCTCAATGCTGTGTTGTGGCTTTTTCACACTAGTGGAGCATATTATTTGAGTTGCCACATGCTGACCACAGGCTTCCGGCCACACCACATGCTGACCTCAAACGGAGACTTGCTCACGTTTGGGCTTCCCCACCGAGGCTTGCTGTGGCAGTGAGGAGGCTGAAGCCTAGGCAGCTGGCACAATGTCTGTCCACACAAAGCTGGAAACAAGCCTGCCTCTCCATGTTGAGGGAGTTTCAGTGTGCTCAGACTACAATCCAGATCATCTCTTCATGTGGCCAGGATAATTACTCAGTGGATTATGTGCTTAGCATTATCTCAGCAGCTAATGATGTGTTAATACATCAGGTCAGGAGAATAGGCAGCAAAGAAGTTGGCTAGCCCCTTGCTGTGCTAGGAAAGCACAGGGCTGTTGTCTCAAGCCTTAAGGCTCTTGACCTGCGTGCCCAGGGCCTCCCTGTACCGCAGAGTTACCCTGCTCTTGGCACAGTGCTCCTTAGAGAGTATCCTAGATTCAAGTTGCCCAGGGTTTTTATTGGCAAGTAGAGCCAGGTTAAATAGCTTGGAAGCAAGGTCTGGGATTAGATATTTCTGTTGGACTCCCAGGGGAGGCCTATTGTTAAGTGTTATAGATGGGGGGCGGGGCCTATAAAGGGTCACACAGCTAGCAGGTGTGGTGGCACATTCTTGTAATCATAGAGAAGTTAAAACAGGAGGATTACAAGTTGGAGTCCATCTTGGGCTACATAACAAGATACTGTCTCAAAAACAAAGTAATAGATGACCTCAAAGACAAACAAAAAAAATAAAACAAACAACAACAACAACGAAGGAATAACAGCTTGTTTTCATAAAACTGGTGATCCTAAGCCAATCACTAAACAGCTCTGAGCCTCACTTTCCACATTTATAAAACAGTGACCATAATAATCTATCTCTTGGAGAAGAAAATCAAACGGGATAATTTAGATTAAAAATGGTACTGAGAACAGCATCTTTACAGTTTAAATATGTAAGAGAATTTTGACTTGAACTTGCTTAAACAGAAAAAATAAAAATAAGGATACTTACTGGCTTCCACAAACTGCAAAGGCTCAAAGTGCATCTGGCTTCAGGCATAGCTGGATCCAGTTACTCAGATTATTTATTCCAGATGTTTACTCTTGCGTTCCCTCTCTCAATCTCTCCATCTCTCTTGCTCAGTCTGCTTCTCTCCTCTCCTCTCCTCCATGCCTTCCTTTTGTCCTTCATTCTGATTTAGGGCTCCGCTCTTCTCTAGGCTCCCTTCAGACTGCCACGCTTTCCCGCCTGCCATGAGAAAGGTAGCCTCTTGCTCTTCCAGGTAAAATTGTCTGCACAGAGAAAGAGAGACTTCAGTGCATCCGATTTGGAAGGGACTCCGATCAGATCTTCCGGGGCACAGAACCCACCCTTGCGTGTATAATACTAATTATTTACAAATATGGGCATAGAAAGCTGTGATTGGTCAGGCTTAGTCACATGCCCTCTCTTGTCCATGGAGGTAATTTGGGAGACTTTGGGCTCTTTGATTTTGTTTTTTGTTTTGTTTTGTTTTGAAATAAGGTCTTACTGTGTAGCCTGGCTGTCCTGGAACTCATTATGTAGACCAGGCTGGCCTCAGATTCACAGAGATCCACTTATATCTGCTTCCTGAGTGCTGGGATTAAAGGAGTGAGCCACCATGCCACATTGGGTCTTCAATTTTTCTCTTCATCCCCCTAGACGTCATTCCCTTTCATTCAGTTGTTACTTTAGAGGAAAGGAAGGTAAACTGGTCTCTAAACTGTGTGATCTGGGAGCCGAAGATCTGCATTCTACAGTAAGGTTTGCCTCTGCTTGGTCTTGAGACTTGGGTCTAGTGAGTTTTATCCCTTTGTGGTTTAGTTTTACCATCTGTAAGAGCACTGCCTTAGTATCTCAAAGGTTCCTTCCAGCTAAAAGCGCCAGTACTTTTGTTCTTATTCATCGCCATTCAGGGAGACAACAGTCCTCTGTATCCACAGGTGATACATTCCAAGACCGCCAGTGGATGCTTGAACCCAAGAATAGTACCAGACCCTGTATATGCTATGTTTTGTATGGATGTGATAATGTTTAATGTGTAGTCAGATATAGTAAGAGACCAACAATAATACTAACAAAATAGGGCAGGCTATTAATATAATTATATCAATTCTATATAAAATATATGTTATTAATATAATTAATTGTATTGTTACATATATAATTAATGTAATAATAAATAAATAAATATTAATATAATGATGGCACCCCAGCACTTGAGAGACTGATGCAGGAGAATTGCCAGTAAGTTCCAGGCTAGCCTGAGCTACATGGTAAGACCCTATCTCAAAACATCAAAAACAAAATAAAGTAGAACAATTATAACAACAAACTGTAATAAAAGTTACTTAATGCTTATGAAATGTTTATTTCTGGAGTGTTCCATTTAATATTTTTGGAGCACAGCTGACTGAGGATAGACTATGGAAAGTCACACCAAGGCTAAGAGGAAGAGTAGCTAGCCACATTCACCTTTCAGCAGAGGCATCCTGGGGTGGCAATTACTTGATGCAATGCATAAATTATCCTCCTATTCTGACAAAAATGTCATAAAGGAATTTGGGGATGAGAAAGTGGGATTCCCTCTGCACCCCCAGCATGAGGTCACACCTAAGTCAGGCTCTCTGAGTGGGCCCTTCAAGTGCTTGTGGTGCCGCTCGGTGTTAACAGCAGGGCAGAAATACCACCTGGCTTTCCTCTAAGCACACACTGGCTTTCCCCATCCTCTCCCCCCAACATTTGTGCCATTTGACTGGTCCTTCTTCAGTCTCTTATGCAGGAGCCGAATTGGCTCCAACCACCAATGTGTCTCTAACTGCCAAGACTCCACCCAAATTACCCTGCCTTGCTTTCCATCCCTCCAGAGTCCTGAACACTGCTACATGGCAGCCATTCCAGTCAGTGAGCTACATAGAGAAACGTTCCCCTCCTAAACATGGAGTGACCCCTGACCTCAGGTTGGCCACCAACACCTCTCCTTGGGCCTAGCTGGTCTCTGTTTTCACAGTTCTGCCCAGAGAATACGATCGTTCACAGTTCGAGTCTCATAGTGTGGGAATAGGCCTTTCTCTTACCAAGGAGGAAAGGGGTCCAGCCTGGCCTCCAGACCCTTTGATGATCTGTCCTTCTGTCTCTCCCCGTCCAGTCCTCCTCTTCCACCTTCCTCCACACGGAGCACTTTTGAGCTCTCCCGAATGCCCCATCTTTTTCTGTCTGTTTCCTGTCACCTTTTAGATCTTAGCTTAGACTATCTTCCCAAATGCTTCCTCAGCTTCTCACACCTGCACTTCCTCTACATTGCCTGTTCGCTTCCTGGATCACATAAGAATTGCCTGTGTCCTCAGCTACTCACTCCATTGGTCTCTAAGCTCCACAGTTTAGGAGCTCAGCCTGTCCTGCTGTCCCTGTGACTCACTGGTCAGCCACGTGATCCTGGAAAAATCTCTTCATTCTGATGTGCCTCAGTTTCCTCATAAAATAGTGCCTACTTTTTAAATATACAGGCAGTTTTTGTCTTTGGCTCCAACTAGTTACAGATGGACGCTAGGAAAAGGGTCTATCTATAATGCATATATACAGACTTTTCCTTACCATTATTCCCTAAACAATACAGGATTAATAGCTGCTTACATAGAATTTATGTTACTTTTTGGTGCAGCATCGATTTAAAATATACAGGCATGGGAAAGGATGTGATTCAGTTCAGAGTGTCTAGTGCCACAGAAAAAAAGAAAAAAGAAAACAAGCCATGTTGGCACACATCTGTAACCCCAACACTAACAAGGCTGAAGCAGGGGGCTCCAGACCAACTAGAGACCCTGTCTCAAAAAATAATATGGAAAGCAATTTAAGGAAGACACCAGACATGCATCTCAGTCTCCACACACACATGCATACACAAGTGCACATACACTAACACTCACATGCTCGCATTGCACACACACACACAAACAGAAATGTGCACACAACACATACATACACACAAAATTCTTAGGAACACAAGTCAGTACAAGTAATAACAACATCATGAAAAGCATCCTGGTATTAGGATAGGAGTTTCTCTTCTTGGTCACTGTTTTATACTGATCCTGCTCTACTTGAATTCTGATTCAGAAAAAGTGACCCATAAGCATTTGTTGGGTGAATGGATGGATGCTGAATTATCCAAATGCGCTGCACACACCATTCTGTTTGGCCTTTCTTAGGTCTGGGTAGACGGAGAGGACCCATTGTGTGAACACCTCCCAGTCTCCTTGTTCTGGTGTGTTTTCCATTGACTTTGTAAGGAGAAGGATTCCATTTTACGAAGAAAGAGGTGGGTAGGAGGGGAGCCTGCTTCCAAAGGCCTGTTTGTTCTCATTATTAATTTTCCTCCACTCTTCCAAGTGGAGTTTGAATGATTTTGAATGTGCACTCATCTGGAACGACACCCTCATTCTCTCCTTTCATGCCTGGCTGCAATTAAAGTCAAAAGCAAAATTTAAAAATACAACTTTATTATAGAGTGAAAGAACTGTTGATTCAGGGACTGGCCTGAAATCTCGTAACAGTTCCAAAAAAAGAAGAAGAAGAAAAAAGGAGGAAGAAGAGGGGGGAAAGACTATCAAGCTGCCAGATCTGGTCCCAGCAGGGACTGGAGATTCTAGAATCAATAACTTGCTAACTTTGCTAGTTTCTAATGCAATTATAAGCACTGGAAAAGTGCCCAAATGCTCTGAAAGGAATGAGGAGTCCCCTAAAACACTCCCACCTCTTTTTCTAAAGAAATCAGTTGGGCTTGGGTGATGAAGGCAAAAATAACTGAATAGGGTGAGGCTGGGCTGTTCCCGATGTCCATCAGAGAGCTGTGGAATTTCAGAGCTGGAAGGAGGCATAGAGGTCACTGTGAGGCCATCTTATAGACAGGTGACTGACCAAGAGAGGGAAGGAGCTTGGGATTCACAGAGTGGGGATGGATCTGAAGGGATCTCCAACTTGACTGGTTCATTGGTGCAAGAAATGTTTCCTGAGCCTTTAGTCGGCCCGGGCACTGGTGCTGAGCATGAGAAATTCATTAGCAAACCAAACAGACATGCTGTTCGCCCATGTACAACTTCCGTGCTACTGGGAAGCCAGATATGGGAGTAAGTCAACCAACAAACAAGTATATAATAAGTGGCCAGAAGGGAACAGATGGGAGTGGTAAAGGGCTATTTACATGGGGCCGTCAGAAGGAGACTCTGAGAAGGTGATATTCTCAGCTGAGGTGCGGGAGAAGATAGCCAGAGACCGGGGAGGACTTGGCAAGTGCAGGAAAACAAAGGTAGAGAATGTGGCTGAGTACAGCATGCGGCAGGACCCACAGATCCCTACCATGGAATGTGATAGCGTTTATCCTCCTCCAAACTAGGGTGCTACTGGCCTAGGGCAGAACTAAGAGGGACCAGAACCCCAACTATCACCTTTCCACTCAGACCTACCCGACTCATCTGTGAACATAGTTTCTCCTTCACAAAAAAGTGAGGGGTCTCATAGACTTTGAGAGGCAGATTTAGTGGCCAGCGTCTTAACCAGGAGAATGCCATAGCAAGAAGAACATGGCCACAGGGAGGAAGGACAGAAGAAAACATTCCAGAAGCAGAGAAAACCAGTTATAAGTAGAGACTGCATCAGATAGATACCTTTGGGGAGAGTCCAGGCTTGGCCTTTGTTGACCTGGGAAAGCTGCCTGGCTGATCTGAGCTGCTGCATTTTTCTCCTCTGCAAAATGGGAGCCTCTTAGTAGAGTTGAGAATAATGGATGAGAACATGTTCTTAGCCCCCCAAGGGCTCTCCCCTAGACATATGTGCTACCATTCACTCTCAGAATAGACCGAGAAGGCAACCTCCCTCCCTCTCTCTCCCCAGCAAGGCCTGGTTCCTCAGGCCCACACCATAATCTCACCTTCTGTGCTGATTCACCAGAGAGCTACCTGGATGAAAAAAAATCGACATTCTGAGGTCCAAGAACCTTTGGTATAAGCTTCCCAAGGCTTTCTATCTACTTTCTCCCACCACCCTTCAAATCCAACAGAAGACAGACAGCATCACTGGAATCAATGAGATTTTTTTCAAATTTTTGTTGTTGGTTCTCAGACAGGATCTCATAGATCCCAGGCTGGCCTCAAACTTGCTAGGTAGCTGGGATTATTTTGAACTCTGGTCCTTCTGCCTCCACCTCCCCAGTGTATACCGGGTCTTTCTTTGGATTGCCAGTTCCTGAATAATGACACAGAGATATGTTATTAATTATGAAATCTTGGCCTTAGCTTAGGCTTGTTCCCAACTAGCTCTTAAAACTTAAATTAAGTATTAATCTACTTCCTGCCACATGGCTCTTTACCTCTCCTCAGGACTGCATTCAACTTCCTCTGTGTCTGCCTGGTGAATCTCCTGTGCCTCAGGTTCTCTCCCAGAGTTCCTATCTCTACCCAGAAGTCCCGCCTATCCTCTCCTGCCTAGCTATTGGCCAGTCAGCTCTTTATTAAGCCAGTCAGAAGGTGCCTTAGACAGGTGAGAAAGGACAGAGACACGTCTTCACAGTGTACAAAAAGATCATCCCAACCCAGTGCTGAAATTATAGACATGCACCACCACTCTGTTTATGTGGTGCTGGGGATGAAACCCAGGACCTCATGCATGTGAGGCAAGCCCTCTACCAACTAAGCCACATCCCAAGCTCACAACTGTAATCCTGTAGAGTAACACTCTATAGAGTATTATGGTCTAGGACCACTTTGCCCTCCCCTGCAGCCACTAGCCACATGTGGCCACGAAATGTTGCAGTGTGGCTAATCAAAATAAATATGTGTTGTCAGAATAAAATATACACTGGATTTCAATGATACAATACAGAATGTACATAGTATTTCAATCATTTTCTTATGCTGAAATATTACTTTGCTTATGTTGAGTCAGTAAAATATATTAAGATCGATTCTACCTGTTGGTTGAAGGGTGAATATAGTCAAAACTTACTGTATAAAGTTCTCAAAGAACTATTTTTTTTAATGAATTCTACCTATTTTTAGCTTTTACAATGTGCCTATTAGAAAATTTGGCGTTTTTAAGCAGAATTTCCACCATATTCCTAGCTGTCAGTATTTCCCTGATTAAGGGAAAAGCATACCTTGTGTTTCTTTGCCTCACAGCCACCTCAAGTAGGAACTATCACCTTGTTACTGCACTTGTATGTGTGATATATGCCCACATGTGTGTGCAGGTGCCCACATGAATGGAGCTGAGGGAGAGTGTTTGTTGCCCTGCTCTACCTGCCCTATCTCCTTGAGACAGGGTCACTAAACCCAGAGCTAGGCTAGGAGCCAGTAAGCCCCAACAATCCTCAGTCTCCGTCCTCCCCAAGTGCTCATGCCCAGCTTTTTTCATGGCTGCTAGGCTGAACTCTGCTCGCCTGCACAGCCAGTGCTCCTACCCGCTGAGCCATCTTCCCAACCCCTGGCTGACACACCCTCTTACTGATCATGATAGTGAGACTGTATTTCTGACTTTAGGTCCTCAGGACCCGGATGGAGCACAGGAAAAATTCCTCCCCAGGTTTTTCCCCCTGGGAAGTCTGCTTCATTCCCAAAGCTCAGAACAGTGTCCTTGGCTGGGAACCCTCACAGCTTTCTTCTCTCCACTCCCATTTCTTCGGTTCACTTTCCCCCCAAATGACTATCGCATTTCTTACTTGTTCCCCGAGATGATGTATTTAATTGGCATTTGCTAAGTCTCAAGTCTCGCTGCTGCACATTCACCAACCTTTCTCTTTGTAATGCTGTATATATGTTTTCATGCTCTTGGGGGCGGGTGTATGAGTGTGTCCATGTTGGTGTGCGCGCGCGCGCGTGTGTGTGTGTGTGTGTGTGTGTGTGTGTGTGTGTGTGTGTACGAACAGACTGCTTCATGGATGTCTTCTTTCATTTCTCTCTACACCCTTTTTGAGGCAGGACCTCTGGAACTCACCAATTCAGAGAGGCTGGCTCACCAGCAGGCTCTGGAGATAACACCTGTCTCCATCCCATCATCCCAGCACTCGGGTTCCAGCCGTGCACTGCCACACTAGAGTGCTTTGTAAGTGCTGAGGATTTGAACTCACACCTCATGCTTGTCCAGCAAGCACAGCACTCACCTTACTCCCCTGCCCCTCCTGCAGGGTTTGTCTCTTCTTTCTTTCTTTCTTTCTTTCTTTCTTTCTTTCTTTCTTTCTTTCTTTCTTTCTTTCTTTCTTTCTTTCTGCTTTTTGGGGTTTTTTTGTGGTTTTTGTTTTTGTTTCTGTTTTGAGACACAGTTTCTCTGTTTAACAGCCATGGTTGTCCTGGAATTCACTTTGTAGACCAGGCTGGCCTTGAACTCACAGAGACCAACCTGTTTCTGCCTCCAGAGTGCTGGGATTAAAATCGTGTACTGCCACATCTGGCCTGTGTTTTTCAAACTATAGGTTATGACCCAATCATTAGTGGGATGTGAAACCTATTTGGTGAGTCATAACGAAAAATCTTTTTTAAGACGTGGTCTCAGTTGGGTGGTGGCATATGCCTTTAATCACATTCAGACTTTAATTTGCAGTAACACAAATCCACTGCGCCAGGATGGCAGGTGCCTGGGGAGTTCAGATATCTACACCCTGGGCCTAAACCAACTCACTTGTGTGAGTTAAATCAGTTCGTTAGGACCTGTATCCTTACGGTGACTTTATTTAGAAACTCTGTCTTGACCTTAGTGGAACCTTAATTTAAAAAAAAACCACAGATTTCTAAAACTCAGAAGCTTGTAGGTGGGGCCGATGTGGGCAATTGTCGCAGCAGGTTCACCTCTTCCCAGGGATCAGATCTACATAATAAAGGGCAAAGAAGCTTTTAGTAAACCCCTCAAAAGAACAAAAAGATGTCCTTTTCTCTCCCTTCCAAGACAATGGAGCCTATTTACCCCTTCATTTGCATGGTAAAGAAGGCTGTTTCAGGACCTTTTGCTGACCTGGTACTCCAGAGACTTTCGGGGCTACTGGAGTTGGATTTTTGCTTTGTCCACTCTAAACTGGTCTTCCCTTGGAGCTTCTAAGGTTCAGCCTGCTCCTAAGTACCTAATAGTGAGTTATAAAAATAAGTTAGTGGATTGTAGCCATACTTTTAAAACTGGGAGGGGCTGGAGGCGTGGCACATTGGTAGAGCTCTTGACTAGCAAAAGCAATACCCTGGGCTGCATTGCAAGCACCAAAAAAAAAAAAAAAAAAAAAAAAAGGATAGAAAGTAGAAGGGACAAGCATTTGCACATATTAAAGAACTGATCTATGTATGGCCTAGGGATATAATTCAGTCGGTAGAGTGCTTGTGAACCTTGCATGAGGCTGTAGGTTTGATCCCTGAGATAACATAATCAACTGGGGTGGTGGAGGCAGGAGGATCAAAACTTCAAGATCATCATCTGCTTTATGTCATGCTAAAACCAGCCTAAAATACAGACATACTTGACTTTTTTGTAGATAAGTGAAACAAAAGTTTTAAGAATCATTTTATTGACTTATTTGATTGTTTTTGAGACAAGTCAATAAAATGATTCTTAAAACTTTTGTTTCACTTATCTACAAAAATGTCAAGTATGCCTCTACTAGATTTGTGGTGTTGGGGGTCAAACCTAGGGGCTTTGTGTGCATTAGGCAGGCATTCTACTATGGGGTTAATCCCTAGCATCTGGAAACTAATTTTAAATTATGATCTAGAATAAGCATATCTGACACACGATTGTCTACCCTCTTTAGACACGGAACTTCCCGAGGGCAGACTTGTCTTACCTCCACTGTACCTCCACCACTGTGCACATAGCAATGGGCACTGCCAACATTTGCCAAGTGTACTTCCTGCCCTTTTGCACCTGGCCTTTGTCGCCTTCAGAGTGGCTATAAACTTTTCTTCAACCTTGCATCTGATCCCATGTGCCAGCTTTTATGGTTCATCTGTTTTGCCTAGAAGAACTTAAGCCTCTTGAAGATAGAAACTACATCTTATCCCTCTTGGTATCTTGGTTTGCCTTTCAGTGATGGAAATAGGAAACTTGGGACCTCAACAATCACACTGAACCACTGAACTGCATGCCCAGCCCATTCTCAGACAAAGCCTGGGTGTAAGGGTGGCACTTCCTCCATCCTAGCTAACAGCTAGAAAGGGGCCTTTGCAAGAGGTTAGTCCTGACTCTCTAATAATATTTGAACCCGATCCAGAAAAGTATTGAAGGGCAGGACACATTGAAAAAGCAAGATGTTCAAAGCTAGTAAGACTTCTAATTTCCACTAAGAGAAAAAAAGATCAGTATATACAGAAAGATTCAGTTACATGGGGCTGGTGCTGTGGGATGGTCTGTATGTCAAGTGTGTTGCTGATTGGTCAATAAATAAATCACTGATTGGCCAGTGGCCAGGCAGGAAGTATAGGCGGGACAAGGAGGAGAATAAAGCTGGGAAGTGGAAGGCTGAGTCAGAAAGACACTGCCAGCTGCCACGATGAGAAACAACATGTGAAGATGCCGGTAAGCCACAAGCCATGTGGCAAGGTATAGATTAATAGAAATGGATTAATTTAAGCTGTAAGAACAGTTAGCAAGAAGCCTGCCACGGCCATACAGTTTGTAAGCAATATAAGTCTCTGTGTTTACTTGGTTGGGTCTGATGGCTGTGGGACTGGCAGGTGACAGAGATTTGTCCTGACTGTGGGCCAGGCAGGAAAACTCAAGCTACAGGCTGGAGAAATGGAGCAGTGGTGAAAAGCACTGATGGTTCTTCCAGAGGACCCAGGGTCAGTTTCCAGCACCTACATGGTAGCTAACAATGTTCTGTAAGTCCAGTTCCAGAGGATCCAATGCCCTCTTCTGGCCTCCTTAGATACCAGGCATGCATGTGGAACACAGACATGCATGCAAGCAAAACACCCATACACATAAAATAAAAATAAATACATTTAAAAAAAAGATTCAACCACAGGAATGTTTACTATGGCATTTATTTATGAAAGAAAAAAAACATAGAAACAGCTGGAAAGTCAACAATCTTACCTTGGTTGGATGTATTTGGATATCTACAAGCTCAAAGATGCTTAATCACATAGAAAGAGACACACAATGGAAGTGGAGGTGATGGGCAGAACCTTACAAAGTGCTATATATGTTAAAATTTCGGAACATGTGCCTATATAGTGATGGCTTCTTTGAATCCAGAGCCTGATGTATCTAAAGTAAATGTGCTGCCACTGAGTCTCTCTCTCTCTCTCTCTCTCTCTCTCTCTCTCTCTCTCTCTCTCACAGACACACACACACAGACACACACACACACACACACACACACACACACACACACACACACACACACACACACACTTTCTAAAACTGAATGTGTTTGCCAGTGCAAAGGTATCCCAGGGTGGAGAAGTTGTCTCAAGTAGGTAGACCACAGGAAGGAAGTGTAGCTAGAGTTTTCCTGCCTGGCCCTCAGGACAAATCTCTGACACCCGCCAGTCCCACAGCCATTCAGACCCGATCAAGCAAACACAGAGACTTATATTGGTTACAAACTGTATGGCCGTGGCAGGCTTCTTGCTAGCTGTTCTTACAGCTTAAATTAATCCATTTCCATTAATCTATACCTTGCCACGTGGCTCGTGGCTTACCGGCATCTTCACATGTTGTTTCTCATCATGGAGGCTGGCAGTGTCTCTCTGACTCAGCCTTCCACTTCCCAGCTTTATTCTCCTCCTTGTCCCGCCTATACTTCCTGCCTGGCCACTGACCAATCAGTGATTTATTTATTGACCAATCAGCAACACATTTGACATACAGACCATCCCACAGCAAGGAAGAATGAAGAAAAAAGGAAGTAGGTAGTGAACGACAAAGTGAACTAAAAGGAGGAGGAGATGATTACTCCTAGAGCGTGCAGAAGATTCCTATTGTAGATGTCAGGGAGAAAGCAGGCAGAGGGAAGAGTCCGGGTGAACACGGCCAGCAGACTAAACCAGACCATGGGAGGAGAGAGGGGGAGAGAAAGCAAGAAAGTTGCTGCTGACAAAGAGAAACAGCCTGGGCCCAGGGACCGAGAAAGGCCCAGTGTAGCCAAAATGGCTGAGTTATATAGGGATCAGGCTGGGGGAAAGGAAGGGGAAGCCCAGCCCCTGGAGGGACAGGTTTTTGTAGGGCATAGTAAAAGTTCTGGGAGGAGTCACAGGTACTAAGTGAGACTTGTCCCGGATTTCTTTGAGACCTAACAGGTAGAACAAAGGAAGGAAGTGAATAGACCAAAAGAAGGAAGCAGGTAGACCAAAGAAAGGAAGTGGGTAGAACACAGGAAGGAGACAGGTAGACCAAAGAAAGGAAGTGGGTAGACCAAAAGAAGGAAGTGGGTAGCTTAAAAAAGGAAGGAAGTGAGCAAAACAAATGAAGGAAGTGAATAGACCAAAAGAAGGAAGTAGGCAGACCAAAGGAAGGAAGTGGGTAGACCAAAAGAAGGAAGTGTATAGAACAAAGGAAGGAAGTGGGTAGACCAAAGGAAGGAAGTTTGTAGAACAAAGGAAGGAAGTATGTAGACCAAAGGAAGGAAGTGGGTAGACCAAAAGAAGGAAGTGTATAGAACAAAGGAAGGAAGTGGGTAGACCAAAAGAAGGAAGTGTATAGAACAAAGGAAGGAAGTGGGTAGACCAAAGGAAGGAAGTGTATAGAACAAAGGAAGGAAGTGGGTAGACCAAAAGAAGGAAGTGTATAGAACAAAGGAAGGAAGTGGGTAGACCAAAGGAAGGAAATATGTAGACCAAAGGAAGGAAGTGGGTAGAACAAAAGAAGGAAGTAGAGAGCTAGAGAACTTACATTGAGAATATTCCAAAAACAAATGCCAGAAAATCCTAAGCCAGCGAGTCACAAATTTGACCTGGAACCTTCCAGCGGTTGGCACCAGCAGGAAACCAGGTTAAGCTGCGTGACTCACTCTGTCAGGGCAAACGAGGCTCTCCATGATTCCTCGAATCATTTCCCTTGGAGCCCTCTAAGATGGCAATGATATCCACAGCTGCATCAGCTGGTTTCCTAGAGCCAGCCTGAGCTGGAGCAGTCTCTAAATTACACACCTCCTTCCCAGCCTTATTCTAAGCACAGCTGTAGGCAACCCATTTAATTATTCACTAAGTACCTGCATTTACTAGCGGTGAACTAATTGCTTTATCCCCAGGAATTGGAGACTATTAATAGCTGAGGGGAGCAATTACAGTCTTTCACTGCTCCTTGTGTCCCACTTCCACTCCCAAACTGCCTACAGCGTCTATGGCTCCTTTCTCCCCAGCCTGGCCCAGCTCTCTGGGACTTATCCACCCTTCCTGGATCCTCCACTGGTGCAAATTCGGAAAGTAGCTGACTTGACGGTTTCAATGCTATCTTCTATGTAAAGGCCCAGAGTGCCCAATGAAGCCACATTAACAGGTTTGTTGTTTGTGTGTTTCTCTTTTAATTTCAGCCAGAATAGACACATGGAAAGAGGTAGATAAAGGGCAAAAGGGATTTGACCCCCAGTAGAGCTCTCCTGGCTGGAATTCCACGCTTTTCAACTCTGGCTGACAATTTATGACATCTGTGCTGGATGCTGGAGTGCGAACAGAAAGGTCACGAGGGGAGGGAGTGTCCCTACTGAAGAAGCAGCTAGCTAAGATCATTTCAGCCCCACAGGTCATAGCAGGTTAGGGGTACATACAGAGACCCTTTGTGAGCTCAGTGGTCAGGCATAGCCTTCTGGAGGAGATGATAACTGAAATGGGCCATGAAACACAAACACTGAGTGAAAATTAGTAAAAGGCATTGTGGTGATTTTTTTTTTTTTTTTTTTGGTTTTTCGAGACAGGGTTTCTCTGTGTAACTTTGCGCCTCTCCTGGAACTCACTTGGTAGCCCAGGCTGGCCTCGAACTCACAGAGATCCGCCTGGCTCTGCCTCCCGAGTGCTGGGATTAAAGGCGTGCGCCACCACCGCCCGGCTGTGGTGATATTTTATTTGTGCTCTAATAAATAAAACTTGCCTGGAGATCAGAGGAAAAAGCCAGCCATTATATTAAACAGAAGTCAGGCAATGGTAACACACACCTTTAATCCTATCACTTGGCAGGCAGGGATCTGTCTGGATCTCTGTGAGTTCAAGGCCACACTGGGGAACAGAGCCAGGCATGGTGACACATGCCTTTAATCCCAGTATCAACCATAGAGGTCTGGAGATCTGTACAGACAGACAGGAAGTGACAGAGCTGGGCAGGAAGAGGAAATGATGTAGCTGGGCTGAGAGAGCAAATGAGAGAACAGAACAGAAAGGCATATAGGCGTGGGTAGACAGGAATAGGTAGGTCTCTTTGGAAGCTGTGGAGTTGGTGAGATGAGGTTAGCTATGGCTTTCTTTAGTTCCCTGATCTCGTGGGTTTTCACCCCTATATCTGGCTTTGTGTTTTTTATTTAATAAGACTGTTTAGAGGGCTGGAGAGATGGCTCAGAGGTTAAGAGCACTGACTGCTCTTCCAGAGGTCCTGAGTTCAATTCCCAGCAACCACATGGTGGCTCACAACCATCTGTAATGAGATCTGGCACCCTCTTCTGTATACATAATAAATAAATAAATCTTAAAAAAAAAAAGACTGTTTAGAAATTTGTCTACAATGCATGATGCACGTGTGAACATGTCTTAATAATGCCCAACATTTTCTACAATGATGATGTCATAATAACTTGTGTATGTGTGCAGTATATGCATATAGTATTTGCAAGCATCTGTGTGCAAGTGTGTGCCTATGTGTGCATGCTGGAGAAGACCAAAGGCCTCTGTGAATTCAATGGCCATTCTGCTCTACACAGCAGGTTCAAGGCCAGCCAGGGTTTCATACTGAGATCCTGTCTCAATTTGAAAGAGAGAAAAATCTTGGACTCTTTAAGCCTGACTTTGTATATGTGGATACCAAGACCAGGTAGATATGTAAGCTAATGTAATGGCTCAGGGATACTAGAGAAGGGTTAAGGTGGTAGCAAATCAAGTGTACTGAATCACAGCTCATATGTCCAGATATTTGTGTTGATCATGAGAAGCCAAGATCTAGATCCCTACATACCATTTTCTTTCTTTTAAATACTGGTGACTAGTTCAAACTTAAAACACACAGAGAAAAGAAAAGAAAAAATGTGAGACTGGGTCTGGTATCTTACGCCTATGACCCAGTGTTAGGAAGGCTGGGCCAGCCTTAGTGCCACGATGGAATCTTGCTTCAGTGAAGCCAAAGAGAAGCATGAGGAGGAAAAATAGTTCAAGCAACACATTTAAATAAACGAAACTGTGACGATCTGTGAAGGAGGGAGGCCCCACACTACACTGGAAATTCTGATTTAACCTGAGAGGCAGGTGTGGTCTATAGGCTGCCAGGCTATGGTCTCTGCCTTACAAAGCAGGGATCCATTGACAGCACTGAGGTCAAGGAGCAGCTTGTGGACTTGTCTTTTCATTGATCTTAAGTGTATAATTGTAAGAATGGGTTCTAAATAGTTCTCTCTTATGACTTCATGGTTTCACTATTAATATGCATTATCAATATTAAAATGCATGTGTCTGGACCCAGCAACCATCTGCAGGGACAAATACCAGGAAATGAATGGCTGGTGGGGAGCATGGGGCTCTGTGGCTCTGCAAGGGCCTACTGTGTGCCAAACTGCAGGGAATGGCTGGTGGAGAGCACAGGGCTCTGTGGCTCTGCAAGGGCCTACTGTGTGCCAGATTGCAGAAGCAGCCTTAGCCGCCACCTGGGCAGATTCTGGCAGAATCGATGAGCATTTAATAAATGGATGAAGTACTCATGACTTGGTGAACTAAAGCAAAACCTCAAGGTTTGCTCACAAGTGACCTATCTTGGTCATGTGTGACCTGGGTGACGTTTCAGAGTTTCCTGTAAATTGTTGATGATGGAAGCTCCTGCTGTGTAACTCAGTGAGCTCCAAATTCAAATGGAGGATGCCTGGAAGAAAAAACTGTGTAAGAGCCTCAGTGGCTCAGTGGTATGGCACACAAAGAGTATAGAGTGTGCAAGGTCTGGGTTTGAGGCTCGATTCCCTGCCCTCCCTGTACCCCACCACACCCCCCAAAAATAACTACCCTGAAGGGCACTCTGGGATGATTACTATCGCTTGTTAAACCTACCTGTAAGAACAATAGTCCTGAGGGTATAGAGGCACACACACACACACACACACACACACACACACACACACACACACACACAGGGAGAGAGAGAGAGAGAGAGAGAGAGAGAGAGAGAGAGAGAGAGAGAGAGAGAGAGAGAGAGATTTGAAAACCTGATACTCAAAAAGGAGGCCTCCCAAACCATGCTGACCCACACCTCTTTAAGAGCTTCAGAACCCATTCTCTTGGCTTTCCTTGTGCCAATGAACAATCGTGAGGTCAAGGACTCCTTCCACAGCCCACTCCCTCACTTTCCTGAGCACCGTTGAGTACTGGGAGCTAACCATTGACACACTGCCCCAGTCTGAGTCAGCCTTTCCCATGCTAGGGGAGACCAGAGGATAACCTCCGATGTCCCTCCTCCAGTGCTGTCCACCTCATTGTTGGAGACGAGGTCTCTAAGTGGCATGGACTTCACCAAGTGGGCTTGACTCACTGACCAGTGAGTCCCAGGGATCTGCTTGTCTCCATCTCTCCTGCACTGGAATTAGGGGCAAGCACTACCACACCTGGCTATTTTAACACGGTTTCTGGGGATGGGACTCAAATCCATGCACTTATGATGAACAGTCTTCCCATGCTGGATGGGCAGTCTTCCCAAACCTCTCCCCCAAGTTTCTTTTTCTTATACCATTATTTTGTTGGGGAGGGGGTCAGCTCTCCCATCTTCTGGACTTTTCCTGGTTGCCTAGAACTGTCTATGCTGCTCCTTTCCCCCTACACTGGCTCCAGGAACTTAAGATTCACTTTTTTTATAATAATATGTCATAGTTGCATTCAATATTTTATGTATTCCATTGGTAATTATCTAATATGTTAGTTGTACCAAGAAAGACTTGGATTTTTTTAATATTGCTTAGATTATCTGACTTAATCCTTAAGCAAATGAAAAAGATCTGTTCTAAGAAATCTTTTTTGTTGTTGTTTTTCAAAACAGGGTTCCACCGTGTAACAGCCCTGTTAGTCCTGGAACTTGCTCTATAAACCAGGCTGGCCTTGAACTCAACAGAGATCTGCTTGCCTCTGCCTCCCGAGTGCTGGGATTAAAGGTGTGTGCCACCACCCCTGGCTAGAATTCATTCTTTTTTGCATTAGAAAAAACAAAAGTGCTGAGTGGAACCTACTTTGTCCAAGTTTACATTGCTACTAAGTGATGTGCCTTGGGGACTTTTGATTGCCTAGCAATGGGGGCTACAGTCTCTCTCTGTAAATCTCCAAGCATCCAGCAGCATCCCAGGGCCTCTCCTTTCCCCAACCTGAAAGCCACTCCCACACTTGAAGAGGCCACCTGCTCCCAGCTCCTAGCTTCCACACAGAGCTCAGTTCAGGATGCAGCCTTCACTTATCCGCAGCAAATAGGGAAAGCCTGTTTTTTCTGAACCGTCAAACAGAATGTGTGCATGTGTATACACATACTCATTCCCAAATCAGTGCTGCATCAAAGGAAAAACCTCCAGTCACACAACGTGCACCTTCTCAGCTGAGGTCAAGCAAAGACAAGGGGCTGGGCCTTCCTGTTTCAGCTCTCACACTATAAACAAGTATATTTTCCACGGTCTATTTAGCCCACATTTTTCTCATTTTTACTCTTTTCTTCCATGATTTCGCTGCTGAAAATGGCCCCAACCACAATGCCATTGTCTTGTCTTGTGTTCTTTTGCCTGAGACAGGTTTCTTCAGACACGGGCTGTGAAGTCATTGGGAATGAATCAGCATATGCAGTGAGTAACGAGTCTTTAAACAGAAACAAGGCTATGTGTTGTGCGGATCTGTTAGCAATAGTTATGACCTAGACTTGAAAGCCTAACTCCATCTTTCTCCTAGGATCAGAGATTTGATGTCTGCCAACTCATTTAAATTACAGTTACATGACTATAACTACATCAAATATACCCATGTGTACACAGTCAGACATATGTATGCCTACTTCATGCCCATACGTCCATGGATTCAATTAATTATAGATAGAAAGTATTTGGTGAAAATTATGTCTGTACTGAACATGTACAGACTTTTTCTTCCTTCTCACCAGTCCTGAAGTAATGCAGTATAACAGCCATTTAAATAAAATTTTCAATGTATGAGGCAGTGTAAGCCATCTACAGATGCTCTTGACCATGTGAGAGAATGTGCATCGGGTGTGCACAAACCCAGCAATTTATGTAAGGGACTTGAATATACACAGATTTTGGTGTTAGTAGAGATTCCTGGAATCAGTCCCTAGTGGAAAATGGGACACACACGCACACGCGCACGCGCACACGCATACGTGCACACACACACACACACACGCACACACACACTTATACTCTCACAAAGTCAGGCGCACACACATTCATACACACATAATGCACACACAGAGACACACACTCACATACAGTCGTTCACACAAACATACACATGCTCACACTCACACACACATTTACACACTCACATATATGCACAGAGACACATACACAAACCACATGCATGTGCACACACCTTAAGATTGTCCATTTTTTAAAATTCTCTGAAATTAATTAGCTTCATTTTCAAATTAAATATTTTAAACCAGATCCCTATAAAAATTTCACTGAGAAAAAAATGCACCAAGAACATGATGGTGGTATTTAGTGTCCATGTATCAGATTTTGTTTTCTTTATTCCATACAATTCAGGCTGAGTTCCTCCCCTGACGCACATGGGGTGCCATGGACTCTCCTTGTTGAGCTGGCTTGGGGCATAGGAGCAAATCTGTTCTCACTTTAAAGTTATTTGGAGCTGAAATATTTATAACTTTGTTCTGCTGACTCATTATGAAGTATCTGAGCAGAAGAAAATTAATTTCTGAAGTTGTTATGCACACTAGGTTTGGAGAAGATTAACCAATTTTCCCTTATTATACATGTTTTTCATTCTGTAGCCCTAATATAAGTAATTTTTATTCTGGTGTTTCCTCTTAATAATGAAAACTAGATATCCATTTAAAAACTCTAAATATTCTCTTGCCCTTGCAACTAAGGCATAGCATTTTTTTTTTCTAGAAAGCAATTAAGAAGCATTCCCTTGCGCCAGTTAATGACTCAGGGAACAAAAGAGATTGCTGAGCTAACCTGATGACCCCTGAGTGCAATCCCTAGAACCCACAGTGGAAGGAGAGATCCAACTCCTAAAACTGGTTCTTTGATCTCCACAGGCATGCCATGGCATGGACACACTGACACTCCCAGACACAATCATAATAGTGACTAGAATTAAACTTTAAGAAATCTAAGGAGCGTCCCCCTTTCCAGGGGACACTGTGCTGGCTTAGCAATCAGTGTTTCTGCAAGTAAGAGCGTCTAAATGCTGCCCTCACTCCAGTGTCTCCACATCCACAGGTATTTCTCACGGTGCTTTTGCTTTTTTGTTTTCTTGCTAAACATGTTTACAAACTGTAGAAGACTTTGATGAGAAGCCTGATCTGAAAAGCAGATTTAGAAAGCTGGTGAGGTCACACCCTGTGCCCTTACATCACCTAAGAGCATCCTAAATTCCACCTTATGTTAATGGGAGATTGGAAAAAAATTAAGATTGATTTTCTTTTTAATTTTGTGTATGTGTGTGATTCTCTGTCTCTGTCTCTGTCTCTCTCTCTGTGTGTGTGTGTGTGTGTGTGTGTGTGTGTGTGTGTGTGTGTGTGTGTGTGTGAATGCAGGTGCTGGAGGAGACCAGAAGAGGGCATCAGATCTGCCTGGAGCTAGAGCTACAGGAAGGTGTGAGCTGTCTAATATGGGTGCTGGGAATGGGACACAAGTCCTCTGGAAGTGTATTAAACATTCTTAGCCATGGAGCCATCTCTCCAGCCCCAGATGTTCTTAAATTTTAAAAATGTAAGACTAAAAGACCTTGGCCTCTCCACTTGATGATGCTTAAAACAGGTTCTCAAAATTAGTTTTGAAGGGTGAGGATTCACACTCTCTGTGGGACCAGAACTCAACCACTTCTTTCTCGGCTGTGAATTTTGTTTCAGACATTGAACCTGTGTGACTCTCTCTTTATAAACCAAGTCCTAGCATCTGTTTCCTGGCATTCATTAGTGCCCTGCAGTCTTTCAAGATTTCCCAAGCATGCTACAACATTGACCACATGCTTGATATGTGTCAGCTGCTATTATTAAATAGCACAGAAAAGCCTATTATTAGGCTTCTCACATCAGAAGCCTAATGTGTAAATGCTGACCTATCTGTAATCCCAGTCATTCGAGGGATTGGGCAGGATTGGGAGTTCAAGGCCAGCCTGATGTACGTAGTAAGAAACCTGCCCCCATTTCAAAACAAACCTTGTATGGGCTGAGGATATGGCTCGGTGGGTAAAACTTCTTTCTGTGCAAGTGTGAGCATTTGAATTTGAATCCACAGCACCCACTTGGAGATGGATACTATATTGAATGTCTATAATCCCATTGCTCATAAAACAAGACTGGAAATGACACAGGAGGATCCCCCAGAAGTGCACAGGCCAGCTAATTTGGCATTTGCAGTGGTAAACACAGAAACCCTATCTTAAGCAAGGTGGAAGGTAGGACCAACATCTAGTGTTATCCTCTGACTGATATACACATACTGTAGCACATGCCTGCCTGTGCTCACACACAGAAACACACACACACACACACACACACACACACAAATATTAAAAAAATAAAAACCTTAATGGTCACATTTATAACCAGATAATTATTCTTAATTAGGGATAAGACAGCCAATTATATTTGACCAATATGTTGTATTTGATTGTGAACTTTCAGAAGTTCAAGACACGGAATTGAGGAACAAATGCAGGAATTTTCCATTTGAAGTCCTATTTTACCAATGTCCCTGGACAAATTTAGGTTTGTTTCTTTTTAAGAGGAAGGTAGGATAGGCAAGGAAAAAAGAGAGAGAGAGAAGGGAATGCCCCAAAAGAAAGGCAATTCATTGTTGACTTTCTAAATAAAAAGTTGGTTACCTTAACTCTCTATCATCTTCCTGTGGCCAATTCCTAGACACAATCAAGACCTGGTCTCTAGAAGTTGATTCTCTTCGGCTTGCCCCACAAACACAGTCTTGGTTGTGAGAAGAGATAAAAGTCCCTCCCCATGTCCCCACTTGGGCTTCCTGGAAGAGCATTTGTTTGAGCAACACACAAGCATCATGGGAATGGCTGCCAAACCCACAGCTGTCCACTCCATTAAGCAGGGATGCCTTCGGACAGCAGTGTGCAGAGCTCCAATGGCTCACAGTTCCAGAGTATAGTATAGGATTCCATATGGGGGAGAAGGCATGGCAGCAGGGGCTTGAGGCAGATGGTCACCTTGTACCCACAGTCAGGAAACAGGAAGCTGAATGCTGGTGCTCGACTCCCTTTCTTCCTTGCATTCAGTCTCAGACTCATGAAAAACACTAACAACAGTTCTGGTACTTACTTAGCATTGCTCAATTCATCATCGCTTGTAAATGATACATCCGAACATAGTAGGCATCCATTTGCTGAATAGTTTTAATATCTGAGTCTTACCTGAACACCTGGGCGTTCTTCAAAGGTGAAACTGACAGTTGAGTAGGCATTTCTGTGATCTACTGTTAACTAAATTAATTAAGAAGACTCCCCTTACCCACTCTTATCCAATTCCACCGTTCCTCAGAATCATTGCAAGGTGGCATTGGGCAAAGTGGCAATGCACAGGACAACAGTGACATGATGCCGGAAGAGCCACTGTGGGTGTGATACTGAGGGCACAAGAACCAATTCCGTGATAAAAAGTTGCCTCCGTCATTCCAGTATTGATTGCCTCCCATGGTTCTGTGTGAATCCAGAGGGCTGGCCTTGCCTTCTGCATGCTGCATTTCACACTAGCTCTTCTGTCAAATAAGCACAAAGGATGGTAGGATGGTGTTCTCAATTGCCACCTGGATGGAATAGCCTTCTCCAAGGCTGCTGTGGGCCTCCTTGCCTCTAAAATTCTGGCTTGTCTAAATATATGCTTAATAGTAAAGCTTTAATTTGACAGATAATAGTTGTATGTTTGGAGAGAGCATGGGGGAGGGAAGTGGAGAAAGCAGATGAATAGAATAAACAAACAAATGATTTAATGTGTGTGTGTGTGTGTGTGTGTGTGTGTGTGTGTGATGACCCATTACTTGGTACGATACTCTAAATTTTTAATAATAAGAAATAATTATGTGCACGGTTCAGGGTGATGTTTTGGTACATTTACACACTGTGTAATGATAAAGTTAGGAGATCCGTCATCTCAAACATTTATCATTTCTTTGTGGCTAAAAACATACACACTTCCCTGTCCTGGCTGTTTGAATTTCATGACACAACACAGTTGACAGTAATCACCTTACTGTGCATAGACGAACAGAACTTGTTCCAGAATATAAAGGCACCAGTTACGAATGGGAAGAGAAATGAATAGACCGACATCAAAGAAAAAGATGCCGATTGAGTAGGTTGATGGAGTGAAAAGACAACCACAGAACTGGAACAAATATTCACCATCTGATGAAGGGTTAACCACTATAAGGTAAAAGAGATTCAGATAACAAGGTAGGTGATGGCGATAATGGTGGTGGTGATGGTGGTGATGATGATGGTGATAATGGTGGTGATGGTGATAGTAGTAATGATATTGGTGGTGGTGATGGTAATGATGATGGTGGTAATGATGATGATAGTAGTGGTGATGATGATGATGATGTAGTGGTAATGATGATGGTGGTAGTAATGATAATAGAAATGTAACATGAGACATCTTGGATTTAACTCAATTTTGGTGGTCAAGGATCCACAGGACCTCAGGCAGGCTCTGTAACCTCACTTAACCTCATCTTTTCAATGGACTCTCCTTTTATGGTTTCTGATTCTGTCTGGTTCTCTCCAAATTCTGCTCACCTCTTTACTAGCAAAACAAGTGTGCCAGCATGTTTCAGGTTTTGATGCAACTGGGTTGCACTGAACTTTGCTGAACCTCTGCCAAATTTTATGCTCCTTTTTCATAAATACCTGAGTAATATTTCAACCCAAGAAGGCAGAGAAAAAGAAACCAGGGCCCTGAGGAGCGAGCCAAGAACACACATGAGTTGTATATTCAGAATGGCGCTCCCATTGTCCTGGAGCATAAATCTTCAGCTCTGCAGATCTGCTCCGCTTTGTAGGTTCCAAGCACTGCAGCTTGACAAACACCCGAAAAGGCCAGGTCTCGCTAGGCAGAAGCATCCCATGAACATTTTCTGTCTCATGTAAATGTTCAAGAGCTTGGCACCAACGTGTTTATTTTCGCCATTCCTGGAAGGAACTCTTCTCTTTGTCAGCTCCCTTCTCTGTGACAGGAGACAGGCTTCGAATTTGTCCAGATCTTGAAAATGGTGCAGTCAAGAGCTGTGACCTGGAAGCTACCCCTTTCAACCATGCTGTCTCTCTTCCAGCGTGTCTCTGAGTAACTGATGCAAGTGGCCCCAGAGAACCTGCAGGATCACCCCAGAGATTGCCTTTTCCATAGAAAGTTCCTTTTCTCAACTTTATTATTTCATCTTTGGGGTAGCAGAGTCTCCAGTATCTCAGGCTATCCTCAAACTCACCATGTAGCCAAAAATGAGCTGGAACGTTGACCCTCCTGCTCCACCTCCCTAGAGCTCTAAGTACAGTTTCTACAGCATAGGGAGTTGAACCTAGGACTTCCTACTCACTAGGCAAGCACTCTACCAACAGAGCCACATCTCCAGCCCCTAAATTTTAGATTTTTGCAGGTGAAAAATAAGTTGAGCAATGTGAATGAGTTCTGTCATGTTAGATGTGGAAAGAATCAATAGATGTACTGAGCATCTTCATGGGCCAGACTTGGTACTGGTTGCAAGTAAGACACCAAAGATCCCTACATGGAATATTAGTCTCAGTGCTGTTCTTCCTGGAGCTTATTAAGAAAGAATTCATGGGCTTCGCTCTTATGTTCAGTTTATTTATAGATTCCTGGATGCAGAAGCACAAAATCTAAGTCTGGGCAGGTTGAAGAAATAAGCCAAGCTTGGCAGTGCAGCTTCTGAGGCTTGCAGGGGGGTCCTTCCCTAGCCCCGCCTCCACCACGGGCCTTCCCTTCTTTCCCCTCCATGAGTAGTCCCAGCTCCTTTGTATCCCTCTTAGGCTCTCCTACCCCTGGAGGCCTGCATTCAGTTGATATTTGATATAGGTGAGCACAGACTCTCCCTGTGGATACAGCACATTAGTCACCATATAAACATTTAATTGTATTTTATCAGATTTCCTAAGCTGGCGTCTTATCAGAGCTGTCTCCCTCTGCTGCCCCAAGTGCCACTGTTTGAAGGTACTCAGAATGCCTCTTAATCTTTTCTACTTTTGACTTCGAAAAGGACATGACTACATACCAAAAAAAAAAAAAAAGCTGCCCAAGGAGAGAGGTGATGACTAGAAAGCTTGCAGAAGCCTCCTGGCAGAAATGGGTGTGCCATTCAATGTCCCCTGACAACCTCTGTGTCAAGCCTGAGGACCTGACTGGCTTCCACATCACCTGTGGCTCTACAGTAGGTCCCAGAAATGAGTACCTTCACTTTTTTTCATACTAATGTATAGAAAAGCGAGAAAGAATCCCATTTGCTGGTTTTTGCAGGTTGCAATAACGACAGAATCCAAACCTGCCCAGTTTGCCCTTGCTCTCAGCTTCTTTGACTTAACAATCCACCCTTGCTGCTTGTCCATGCTGCTGGGCACCTGTGCTTGAGGACTTTTCTGTTTCATTGCTGTATTGTGGTGGTCTTCCCATGACAATACTGCAGTTTTAAATCTATTCTAGCCCGGATGATAGACATTTGGGTAGGTTCATTTGTACCAACTATGAATAGTGTTACTGAAAACAGTCTAGAACATGTCATTTTGTTCTGTTTGGGTTTTGGTTTTGCTTCACTTTTTCTTTTGAGACAGGTTCTTACTATGTAGTTCAGGTTAGCCCAGGCTGGCCTTAAACTCACTATGAACAGACCACCACACCCAACTTTAAGTAACTCTTTCTTGCTCATTTCTTTTAGTGCAGATTGTTGTAAACAACCTGATGTATTTTCCTTTTGACTTGCGTTGATAATAGGGAGAGTTGTGTTTTTCATTTTCTTTCTGAGGAAATCGCACTGTTTCAAGAGAACTGCAGGTTGTGTTCCCCACACTGAACCCTTTGACAGGTAGTTGATGAAAGTTCCTGGGCTGTGGTGTATTTGATAACCTGTCCCGCCCAGTTTCTGGGTTTGTCTTAGTTTGGGTGGGTGTGTGAGTAGAGGTTGGCAGATCTGTGTGGGGACCTGAAAGCCAACGCTGTTTTACGTTGGAGAGAGTCCAGCCAAGTCCTCATGCTTCCCAGCTTAGAAAAAAAAAAAAAGGTTTCTTCTAAGGGTAGTGAGGGAGGAATCCCTGGTCATGTGATCTTCTATTTTTCCTTCCTTTCGTTTCCCACCAGTAGTTTCCTACAGGTGAACCTAAGAGATAGCAAATACAAATCTAACTCAACTAAGTACCTGTTGATTGCTCCACCATGCCCTGGACTAGACTCGTTTGTTTATGAACCTAACTGGAATGTACTGAGCAACAACTTCTTTTGGTAATTGTGCTGAGTCCCGGAAATCAAGTGGTGAGCAGGCCAAAGTGTTGACATCCTCAAGGAAAATCTATTTTAGGGCTCCCACCCAAAGGCAATTTAAAATAAATATATAGGAAGCTGGACAGATGGTTTAGCAAGTGGGAGTCTTATGGTTCTTCCAGAGAACCTGGTTTGGTTCCTAGTACCTACACTGGGTGACTCTAGAGGATCCAACACCCTCCCCTAGGGACCTGTGTGTATGAACACACACACACACACACACACACACACACACACACACACACACACACACACTAAATACATAAAAGAAATATTTTTTAAAATGTGTGTGTGTGTGATTCTAGATTGTAATATGTGCCAAAAAGAAGAGTTAAGCTGAAGGCCAAGATGATCTTCAGTGGTATAGCATTTGCCTAGCATGTGCAAGGCCCTGGGTTTGATCCCCAGCATATCTATTAGATGAGATGCTCAGGAAAGTGACATTGGAACAGCACTTGGAAAGGGTGAAGAGCAGCCATTAAAGATGGGGACTAACATTACAGGCTTTGAACATACCAGGCCAGGGGCACAGTTCTAGCACCAAGGCCCTCAGACCAGAGCAGGCTGCTACCAGAAATGAACTTGAATCACATTCCTCTCTGCCGCTCCTGAAGAGTTAAAGCTCTGGGCAGATGTAGGGAGAAGGCACTCCTGGCACACAGACTCCCCTCAGGCATTCAGAAGGAGGAAGAGGCGGATCTGTCTCCTCTCTCTGGCTCTATAGGAGAGAAGAAACGTGTGCTTTTGTGGCTCCCATATTACACAGGAAGTGAATGAACTTCTGATTCGATAACAGGGTGCATATGGTGCTCACCACTGGCTTCATCACATGCCTTTCCACACTTTTATATTAAAAAGTCAAAAAAGGTAGAGCTGTGGAGACGGCTCATCAGTTAAGAGCTACTTTGCTGCAAAGGACCCAGATTCTGTTCCCAGCAGTCACATGGGGCACACAACCAACCACGTGTAACTCCAGTTCTAGGAGATCTAACACCCTCTTCTGAGCCTCTAGAGCACCAGGCATGCACACATGGTGCACATGCATACATGCAGGCAAAATATTTATGTACATAAAATAAAATAAGTCTTTAAATGAAATTTTAAAAAATGTCTAAAATTTGAAGTTAAAAAAAAAGGTTCCCACTAACATTTTGCTACTAAGTCACACAACACCAGAAATACATTTGATCAGAAGACAGCCACTCATTGTGTCCCCAGTTTCTGTATCCAGCTTCCAGTCTTGGATTCCTACACAGTGACCATGCCTCTGATTCTTTTGGATCCCACCTCAATACAATGGAACCCTTGAGCTCAACTATAAAGTCACTTCCATAATACACCCTTTATAAAAATAAAGCAGGGGCTGGAGAGATGGCACTGGCTGCTCTTCCACAGGTCCTGAGTTCAATTCCCAGCAACCACAGGATGGCTCACAACCATCTGTAATGAGATCCAGTGCCCCCTTCTGGCCTTCAGGAATACATGCAGACAGAACACTCTATTCATACATAATAAATAAATAAATCTTTAAAAATTCTTTAAATAAGTAAATAAATAAAAATTAAGTGGAGGAGAATGGAGAGGAAAATTAACAAATCCAAATGTGTACAAATATACATATATATGGTTAAAAATGTAAAGGAAACAGAAAATACTGAAATAATTTAGTTAGGTCTAGTCTAAGATGTTAAAAATTGTCTATTAAATTTAAAATACCAAATAGAAATTAAAATGAACAGCTATCAAAATTATAAATCAAACTTAATTGAATAAAGCTGAGTTTTAAATTTAATTATCCACAGTTTGAGGCATGAACTGTTCCATGCAATAAATAAAAGATTAACAGAAGTTGCAACAACAAAAAGAGATCTATTTCACTTAAAAAATTTTTTTGATATAAAATTTGTTTAAGTCAAAAGAAACAGCATCAGAAAACATATAATAAGAACATTTCAATATACAGTGTATACAATTTACAAAATAGCATTTTAACATGCAGTTGGAACAAGGAAACAAAATCTTTTGTTTTTGAACTGTTTTGAAGAAGAACCACTTCTCATTCCCACAGGCAACGTGGAGTTCCAGTTTTCCTACATTCTTGCTAACATTTACTATTGTCGGTCTTCAGTCTTTTTTTTTTTTTTACTACAGCCACCCATTGTCTGTGAAATGGTACCCCATGTGGTTTGAACTCACATTTCTCTTTCACCTAGTAATGATGATGTGGTTCTCTGTGCTTATAGTCTGTCAGTGTAACTTCCTTGGTGAAATCTCTATTTACAATTTTTTGTCCTTATATAAACTTTAATTGTAGAGTTGGAAGGATATCAGGGTTTTTTTTGTTTGTTCAGTTTTTGTTTATCTGTTTGTTTTTTGAGGCAGGGTTTCTCTGTGTAGCTCTCGGTGTCCTGGAACTCACTTTGTAGACCAGGCTAGCCTTGAACTCAGAGATCCAGCTGCCTCTGCCTCCCAGGTGCCACCACACCCAGCTAGATAACAGTTCTTTATCAGGTAGTTTACCAAGATTTTCTTCAGGTGGCTAACCATTTTTGCCTAACAGTGTCATCCATGTGTGTTGGGCGGGCCTGTTTTGTTGCTGGTGGCACTCCTTTGTTTTGGAGTAGTGGGGATAAAAACCCAGGGCCCCAGCATCCTAGGCAAACTCTACCACTGACCTCCGTCCTCAGCCTTGATTGGCACTGTTGTGTAAAGTGACAACTTTCTGCTTGCAAGTTACAAGTTTTCTCCTCTAAAAGATGGTGCTTTTGGTGTCCTAACGGTATGTTCCTTTTCATTCAGGGAAGGCAATAGTTTGACTTGGAAATATGTAATAGATACAGTTTTATTATCCACCAATGTTGAGTGAACTTCATAAAGGGGCAATGCTCTCCTCCTCGAGTTTCTTCCATGCCAGGTAGAAAATGAATCACCAGAACATTTTACTGTCCATGAAGGTCACCCTCCACAGAGTGCCTGCACCTCCCATCTGACTTCCGGGGCGGGGTGAGTTTGTGCTGTTGGCTTGGTCCTAAAGCACAAGAAAAATACTCCATCTTAAACACAAAGTCACACACACTCTACATATTCATCCTCACCAAGCCACAAATAAGACATCAGAAATAAGAGGCAGTGGAGATTGAGGGAATGAAAAAATAAAGTTAAAAGGGAAAGGAAGGACATGACTGCTCCTAAGTGTGGTGGAGGAGAAAGTTTATTACAGAGATGTGGGAGAGCACAGCCAGAGTCAGAGACATCTGGGAGAGCCCAGAGCAGACAGGACCAGACTGAGCTGGGCCATGTGGGGGAGGGGCAGGAAAGGGGAAAGAGGGGAACCAGGTGTAGCAGCCAGGAGGCCAAAGGTACGAAAGGGGCAGGTAGCCAAAATGTCTGGGTTATGTCGGGAAGAGTCTCTGGGGGAAGGGCAGCCCAGCCCCTGGCCTGCAGAGTTCAGGGCAAAGAGTGGGGGTGGGAGGCAGGCGGGGTGAGGTTTGCCAGCCATACCCTGTAACAAGCAGGGGCTGAGGGCTGCTGGTAGAACTTGGAGGCTAGGTCCACTTTGATATGTTAAAGAGGCACCTCAGTCATCCAGGGTTTGAAACTTAACATGGAGTATTTGTTATCCGAAATGCTTAGGACCAGAAGTGTTTCAAATTTCAGATAATTGAAAACTTTTTAGTACTTCCATAATGAGATATCTCAGAGGTGGGGCCCAAGTCCAAACAAATCTAAGTTCATTTATGTTTCACATGAGCCTTATTCAAATGGCTCCAAGGTAATACGATATAATATTTTCGGTGTGCCTGCACGTTGAACTAACATGAAGTCAGGTATGGAATTTTCCACATGTGGAATCATGTTGGCGCTTAACAAGTTTTAGACGTCGGTGCACTAGATGTTTGGATTGGAGATGCTTGACCTATGTCTGTGGGTCAGTGTTGGAGTTCCAAGTTTGCCACTCACCAGCAAGGAGACCATGGGTAAGTATTTTGTATGGCTAACTCTGGAGTGGAGTAAGTCAAGGGCCAGCCTGGACAACTTAGTTCTCTAAATTAAGTTTTTTAATGCTTGCTGTACAGGCTTGAGGATTTGAGTTTGATCCCCAGAACCTAGGTAGAAAGCCAGGCACAGGGCACTCCTGCGATCCCAATGCTAGGGAAGGGGAGGCAGGAGGATCCTGGGGACTTGATGATGAGCCAGTCTAGCTGAACAGGCCAGCTTCCAGTTCAGGGAAGCAGCCCGCCTCAGGAAGGAAGGTAGAGAGCGGGGAAGAGCTGCACATAGGAAGCCTTCCATTAAGGCCAATTGCACTGTCACGGCCATTATCACTGCTGTCATTAATATTTAACGAGGACCTTCGGGGAAGTGTCCGTGTTCAGAAAGTCCTCTTGAACCTGAGGACTTGCTGCTCAAGAATGCGGCCATCGGGGAGCTTGTTAGAATGCAGACACACACTGAACTGGACTCTGCATTTTGTAAGGGTGCCATGGTGAGCTTCTTGCTGTGTTACAGTGTGGGAGACACTAGAATCTTCTAGAATCAGGTGCTGGAGCGAACATCCTTGTCTGTCATTTTACCTCCTTAAAGTCCATCCCCATTTGACTTGTCACGAGCCTTGTCTTTATTCTACAGTGACGGCAATGAAGTCAGCCCTGGCTGTGGCTTACGGCTTTCTGTGCTCAGGGAGAAGAGACTGGAGAACCCTGTCTTTTCTAGGGTGGTTTAACCAGGTGTTTAGTCAGGGGCCTCTGTCACTAGGGAGGCTACTGTGTCCTTTCAAGAGAAAGGAGCTGATAACAAACAGTTAAGGACAAGGACCAGATAGGGTCAGTGCCTAAAAGTAAAAGGGTTGCTCTCTCCTCCCCAGGGGTCTGGCACAAGCTGACAAAATTCATTCCAAAGATCCAAAGTGCCGTTAAACCTTCAAATCTTTGAAGTGTACACCTGTTTAAACTGCTTAAATCCGAACCCTGGCCCCTCAGACAGTTATTTGTGGATGGAGGCTCGTCCCAAAGTCACAGGCTTTTTTTTAAACCATTGCTCCCAGGATAAAATACAGCATGGGAAAGATTGGGTCTCACTCTCGTGTGTAGCCCATCTGTTTCTAAGTCCTTGGAGGCAATGGCTTCCAAATGGAAGACAAAGAGCCCCTTCTCTACCTTTTTTTTTTTTCTTTAATTTAGAAGCCCTAAGAAAAAGTGTGGGGAAAGTCACACCAGAAATCACACATCCAGGATCTTGTTTGGCTGCAGCAGAAACCAGGATTTTACCAGGAACTTTCCAGAGCCTGAGTGGGAGACAGAGGGTGGTTGAAGTTAAACGATGAGATCCACCTGCAGCAGAGGAAGGTCTCCCACAGAGTTTATTTTCCATTTCCCCTTGGGGCCAGCAAGATGGCTGAATTCAGTCCCAGGACCCACAGGGTAGAAGGAGAGAGCAGACTCCCAGTGAGTTATGTTCTGACCTCTACAAGTGCATGCTTGTGCACACATGACCACACACACACACACACACACACACAAAAAAAAAAAAAACAAAACAAAAAAAAAACTAACGAACGAGTGTTAAAACACACAAAGAAAGCAACCCGTGAATCTTGCAAGGGAAACACGAATCAAAAGGAGAGAAAAAGTAGAGAGCACAGGTTTTAAACACTGAGATGTAGATGGTGGAGTGTTTGCCTAGTACATAGGAAGCCCTGGTTTCAAACCCTTACACCATATTAACTGGGTGTGGTAGTGCACACCTATACCTGGGAGATGAAGACCAGATGATGGTCTACCTCTGGTACATAGTTCAAAGAACGCCTAGGCTACATAAGGCCCGGCCTCAAGAGACAGAGAGAGGGAGCTCAAGTTGTATGTGCCACCGTGTGTCTATATGCCACACGCTCATGCCTGGTGCCCACAGAGAACAGAAAATGGCAGCAGATCCTCTGGAATTCAGGTCACAGGTGCTTGCGAATCACCTCGTAGATACTTGGAACCAAACTTGGTCCTTTGCAAGATCAGGAAGTGTTCTTAACCACTAGCCATTATCTCCAGCCCGAGTTCAGTCATTTTTAATATATTCACAATGCTGAGGAACCATCACCACTATCTGATTCTATGCCATCATTCACCATCCCCCCCAATCCAAGTGCCCATTACAGACAGACACTCCCCAGTCCTCTCACCCCCAGCAACTAACTGTCTTTCTGTGGCAGGACAATTTTATCTCTTTATTTATTTTAAATGAAGAGCCAGACTGCAGTTGAGGAAGTCGTTCTTAGGAACTAGTAAACACGATGCCCAAGGGTGGCAGGACCCAGACAAAGATGTGCTCAGCACCCTGCTCCCACCCAGTGAGGCCATCAGGTCAGAATTACCACCAAAAGCCAAAAGTGGGAGACCGGAGAGATGGCTCAGGGGCTAATAGCACTGACTGCTCTACCAGAGGACCCAGGTTCAAGTCCCAGCACCCACACGGTGGCTCACAATGATCCTTAACTTCTGTTTTAGGGGATCCAATGCCCTCTTCTGACTTCTGTGGGCATCAGGCATGCATATATGATACACATGCATATATGCAAGCAAGACACCCATATACATAATATAAAATAAAGAAATCTTTAAAAAATATAATAATAATAATAATAATTAAAGCCAGGAGTGCCTCGTGCCTGTCAGCATTTGAGAGACAGGGACAGGAGGATTGCTGTGAGTTGGAGACTAACCTGATCGACATATCACATTCTAGGCCGGCCAGGGTTACATAATGAGACCCTTTGTTAAAAAACAAAATGAAAAAACAGGGTTGCCACCATGGCTCAGTGGCAGTGTGCTGACTTACAATTCACAAAGCCCTGAGTTCTATTTCCAGTATGAGAGAGAGAGAGAGAGAATGAGAATATGAGAGATTGAGAGATTATCCTATACCCCTACAATCTGTATTTTGAGGCCAGTCTGGGCTACACAGCAAGACCCCCCCCACCCCCCACCCCAAAATAAGGTTGAATAATTTGAGTTCTTTCTTGCATTCTGCTTCCTACTGGTCTTTATGCAGATCTGACAGCTAGCCCTGAGGTGATCAGGATGCAGGCTAACATCCCAGGCTGATATGAGTCCAACACAAGAGGATACATATAAAAACTTTGCTCCAAGGCAGTTGTTGGGCATTTGTGTGAATTACCTAATCCTGAGAGGGAAATCCCTCCCTGGACCTAAGAGACATCCAGATGTCAATGTGTCATAAAAATTTAGAAAATGAAGAAATACGGTTAATAGTCACCGGTCGGCCAGGGTCATGTGCTGGGAGGGATCCGCACCTAGGAAACCAGAGCACTGCCCGGGTCAAATGCTGCCTGCTGTGCTCCCTGCTCACTCTCAGATTCTCTCCTTTGTCTGTCTTTTCAAGACAGGATTTCACTCTATAGCTCCAGGCTTGTCTGAAACTAAGTAGTCCAGGTTGGCCTCAAACTGACACCATCTCTCTCTCTCAGCCTCCAACCATTGCCAGACGGCCCTCTCCTAGTCAGTGCAGAACTTAGTTAGGTCTTGCACCCTGGAACCTGTGAACATTTCTCTACTGTGACATTGCTCCTGTATCACAGCATGTTGTCCCCGCTCCCCCACACCCCCACAACACGCAACACTGTGGTATCTCCCTTTCTAGAAGCCCGTTTGCTCTGTGTTAGGATGCACGACTCAAATTGAAATGCCTTGAAAATATTGAAATGTTCAGATTTAGACCTCTTCCTGGCATAGATGTTCAACCGGAAACAACTTCAGGGTCATTAACTAGACGTAGTTCCAGTGGGCTTGCTCGTATCGATCAGCTTCCCTGGTACTTTGCATCTTGATTTAGTTCTTTTTTTTCTCTTTCGTATACAATAGGAAGTTTGTTAACAGTCATTACGGTATCTCTGGCCTTGTCTCCCTCCACAAAGATTGAATGTGCCATTTTTCTCTCTCTCTCTCTCTCTCCCTCTTTGTGTGTGCGTTGGTATGCACGTGGGTGTGAGTGCATGTGGAAGCCAGAAGTCAACCTAGGGTGTTCCTCAGGAACTGTCCACCATGGGGGTTTTGTTGTTGTTTTGAGACAGGGTCTCTAACTGGAACCTGGGATTCTCTAGACTGGCTGGAGTGCAAACCCCAAGGATCCTCCTGTTTCCACCTCCCCAGCACTGGAATTACAAATGTCACACACACACACACACACACACACACACACACACACACACACACACACTTTTTACATGGGTCCTGGGGATTGAGTTCCGATCCTCTTGCTTGCAAGGAAAGCACTTTGTTTGCTATCTGAGCCATCTTGCCAGCCCCAAGTGTGTCATTTCTTAATTAAATAATTAAGGAGAGAGGGCTCATGGTATACTGTCATACTAATGGCTTGCTCAGTTTAGCTTTGGGGGTGAGGAGCTCTTTTTTTAAAGGTTAAGGTTAACGAATTTCCCCGTTATGCTCTTTCTACTTCTCAACTGTAATTTGCCCTCAGTGACTTCAGACCACTCCGGCTCCTAGAGCTGTCCAATTCCAGCACCAGGAAGCACCCACCAGCATCTAGGCCAGGCCTCCCAGCTGCTGCACCAATGGGGACCACTCACTGGGAGGCACTGCCAGGCACTTCCTGCCATGCGTTCCTTAACGTCTTCCTGCACCTTCTTTGTGAAACAGTATATTCACAGGATTTCCAGAGAATTGCAAACTCTGCATTTAAGCTCAGCAAGTTCGGTATTGCCATTCCCACAAAAATATCACTTATACTCTGAGATTATTTGTTTTCAAAAATGTACTTTCATTACTGTATTTCATGTGCATGTTCTTTTTTCTCTATGGCTGTCTGTGCACCACGTGTGTGCCTGGTGCCTGTGGAGACCAGAACTGAAGTTACAGGTGGTTGTGAACCACCAGGTGATGCTAGGAATCAAACCCAGGTCCTCTGGAAGAGCAGCTGGTCCTCTTAACCACTGAGCCATCTCTCTAGCCCGCCCCGACCCCAAGATGTTTTCTTAATGAGAAGATGTCATCTTTTGAGAAGTCCAGATTTTTTCCAAACTTAGATTATAGCCATCAGTGTCCAAATGATAGCAACATTCTCTATAAAACATGTCATGGTGGAAAAAAAGTAAAGTGTGTAATGTCCTGGAGGTGAGTGTTCTTGCTTACTACCACCTCACTTAATAGGCAAGAAGCAAGCTCGGAGAGATTCAATAACTTAGTCAAAGGCACCTGGTGGCTGGAGGACTTAGCTGGACCCAAAGGCCTATGTTTCCATGTAACATGTCATGGAATTGAGCTCCAAATACAGTGATGCTCGTGAAGGGTTGTCAAGTGTTAGTATTAATGCTGTTCCCTGGTGCTTCCTGAAGCCATAGACTGGCTGGAGTCTGTGCTGGCTTCCTACTGGTGTAACAAGTGTCCCAAGATTTAACAACACAAATGTGTCCTCTTAGAATCCTGGAGTGGAGAGGTCTAACCCAGGCTCTCTGGGCTAATACTCCTAGCCAATTAGTGTAATCACGATAATTGCCCACAGACATGTCCAGAGACCCGTCTCGTAGGTGATTCTAGGCTCTGTCAAGTTGGCAGTCAACACTTGCACACCCACTGCCATCTCCTTTCTTTTCTTCTCCCTTCCCGTTAGTCCCTTTGGCTGCGTAGAACTTCACATCTACTTTCATGTTTTGTACATGTGTTATTGATGTATCTATATAAAATCTAGGAACTAAATGTGAAAGAAATATATGATATTTGTATTTCTGAGGCTGACTTCATTAACTTAACACAATTGTATCCAGTTGTAGCCATTTTTCCTGCAAATAACAGAACTTTGTTCTTTTCCATGGTAGAAAACATTCCATTGAGTAGATACACCACACTTTCCAAGTCTGTTGGGGCCATTGTTAGATGCCTACGTTGGTTCCATAACTCAGCTATGGTGAACAGTGCTGGGATTCACATTAATGAACAAGTATCTCTGTGGTGTGTTGACGTGGAGTTCATTGGCTCAATAACCAGGAGTTGGAATAGCTGGGTCACATAGTAGATTCATTTTCAGTGTTTTGAGGAACCTCCAAACCGACTTCCATCGTGGCTAGAATAGCATTCCTACAAGCAGGGCATGGGAGTTCCCTTTTGTCCATATTCTCATCAGCATCTGTTGTTATTTATTTTCTCAATGACTGGCATCATCATTTCTCAATGATTGCTGGGGCGAGATAAAACCTCCATGCAGTTTGCATTTCTCTGATGGCTGGTGAAGTTGACCAGTCGTTTTCTTTTGCAGAAATAAGTGAATCAATCTCCTTCACTTGCATCAGGCACTTTCTCTCCTCTGTGCTTTTGGCCTCATTATTTTCTCTGCCTAGGATTTCCTTTTCTGTTCATCTCTGATTTTATAACTCCTGATGATTTACAGATTCAGTTCAAATGTCACTATTGCCTCACATCCTTCTCTGGTTCTTCCCCTACCCATAAGCTGGAAACAATTTTTCTTCAGACTTCTCAGGGCCCTGCCTATTCCTTTCATGCTGAGCACATTCTTGCTGCTTATTGCTACATAGTGAGTGACTCTGAACTTAGTGATTTAGTAAGATATCTCCTGGATCAAGATTTTGTTCGGAGCACAGCAAGGAGGGCTTGATTTGTCCCGGGACCTCTGGAGCCTCCACTGGGTTATCCTCTGTTTCTCTTACTCCCACTGGACAGCCCATCCCACACATCTGGCTGTTGCTTTCTCAGAGCACGGTGGCCTCAGGACGGAGTTTGTGTGTGTGTGTGTGTGTGTGTGTGTGTGTGTGTGTGTGTGTGTGTGTGTGTTTGTTTGTGTGTGTGTGTATGTTTTTTACCATGGTAGGTGAGGACTCCAGTAGACCAATATAGAAGACAATCCCTTAAAAGGCAAGCATTGGCCAGGCAGAGCATCATATGAGCCTGACTCTATTGCCCCCAGTAGGCACATACCAGATTGAAGGGAAGGAGAAGTAGAGCCCTACCTTCTATAGAGTTAAAGAATTCCAGGCCCTTGGGATGCTGCAGTCAGTGAAGTACTTGCCGGCAAGCAGGAGGCCCTGAGTTTGCTCCTGAGTGCCCACGTTAAAAAGCCAGATGTGGCCGGGCGGTGGTGGCGCACGCCTTTAATCCCAGCACTCGGGAGGCAGAGCCAGGCGGATCTCTGTGAGTTCGAGGCCAGCCTGGACTACCAAGTGAGTCCCAGGAAAGGCGCAAAGCTACACAGAGAAACCCTGTCTCGAAAAAACCAAAAAAAAAAAAAAAAAAAAAAAGCCAGATGTGAGATTTACTTTGAGCTTTTTGAGGATTCTCCACACTGATTTCCACAGTGGCTGTACCAGTTTGCGATCTCACCAACGGTGAATAGAGGTCCCCTCTCCCCACATCCTCTACTGCATTATTTGATCATTGTTTTGTGGATCTTCGCCATTCTGACTAGGCCAAGATGGAATCTCAGAGTTGTTTGGATTTCCATTTTCCTAATTGCTAGGGACAACAAAACTTTTTTTCAATGAACATTTTTTTTTTTTTTTTTTTTTTTGGTTTTTCGAGACAGGGTTTCTCTGTGTAGCTTTGCGCCTTTCCTGGGACTCACTTGGTAGTCCAGGCTGGCCTCGAACTCACAGAGATCCGCCTGGCTCTGCCTCCCGAGTGCTGGGATTAAAGGCGTGCGCCACCACCGCCCGGCTCAATGAACATTTTTTAAAAGGTATTTCTTAGTCATTTTTATTTCTTCTTTTGAAATCTCTTTCTCCAGATCCCAAGTCCATTTTTTGAATGGGTCATTTCTTGACTCTTTTTTTTTTTAGTTCTTTATATATTGTGGATATTAATCCTCTGTCAGATGTATAACTTTCATGCTTAGTTCTTTGATCTATTTAGAGTTAGTTTTTGTCCAAGGTGATAGGTAGAGGTCTAATTTCATTCTTCTGCATGTGGATGTCTACTTTTCCCAGCACCATTTGCTGAGGATGCTGTCTTTTCCCCAGCTTATGTTTTTGGCATCTTTGTCAATTATTAAATGGCTGAAGTCACATGTACTCATGTTTGGGTCTTTTATTTTCTTCCATTGATTTACATGTCTGTTTCTGTGCCAGTACCATATTGTATGACCCAGACATACTACTTCTTGGCATACAGCACAGATGACCCAACTATACCACTTCTTAGCATACACCACAGATAACTTGATTATCCATGTTCATTGTTGCTCTATTCACAATAGCTAGGAAATGGAAGCAATCTAAATGCCCTTCAACTGATGAATAGACAATAAAAATGTGGTACATGTACACTATGGAATACTATTCCGCTGGAAAGAAAAACGAAATCATGAACTTTGCAGGTAAATAGATGAAACTAGAAAAGATCATTTTGAGTGAGGTAAACCAAACCTAGAAAGACAAACATCACACGTTCTCTGTCATCTGAGGTTCCTAGGTCCGAATCTTCAGATGTGAGTATATAACCTGGACTGACTTCAGAAACCAGGAAAGTAAGAAGGGCCTGTGACATGAAGGCTGTGGAGAGTGAAATGGCAGGATACAAGTGGTCCAAAGGGGGAAATGGGAAAAACAGGGGGATTTCAAGAGAGGAGGAGAGAAACAACCGAAGAGGGGGACGAATAATAAAATAACAGTAAGGAGGTCTTAAAGTCACAAGGAATCATGCTATTAGCTGGCTACTTAGAAATACCTATAATACATGTTCATCTTTGTATACAGAAACATACATAGTTTTAATGAAAATTTCCCATCTGGCCTAATACTGCTCCCCACAAAGAGCCATAGACTATCTAACAACACCCCACCCCGATACCAGGTATGAGAAGCCCTCTTGGAGTTGGCCAGTGTTGTCCAAGAGACTCCTAAAGCCTTGTAGGTTGTTGCTGCTGCCCTTTGTTGTACCCCAGAAGTAGAAGGTAAGTTCCTTTTGCTGAAGATATCACGTACTTCAGGACCCAGAAGACCCCAGCTGGATCTGACCTGAGCACTCCTTCCTGAGGACTAGTTTTTATGAAACCAGAAGGCACTGTGCAAGCTTCCAAAGGAGGGAAGCCAACAGTGGTCCTGTTCAGCTTCGATGCCTATGAGCTAAAACAACAACGATACGATGTTACGATAACCCCAGGGTGAAAATGGCGGCTCGTGGACTTTGGTGATAACCAACAGCTCTCTAATTGGACTTAAAGCCTGCTCAAGATCGGGGAAATTGGGGCTGATGCTGGAAACCTAGCCAGCTACCCAGGGCTAGTGAAGTCATGGGTCTTGGAGGAGAACCTATAACCACATTACTAAGCCAGCATAATCCCTAATTATATTCTAAACATTTATCCCTGGACTCCCAGATAAATGTAGTTCTCAGCCGTCATCAAGGAAACTTCTCTTTGCAACATACGGAGGTGATTACAGAAAACCACAACTGATCTAAATGCACAGTTGTGGATCCCAGTCCCAACCAATACATCTAAAACAAACCTAAGGTTTCAGGATCATTTTGGAAAAGAGGGCAGAAAGATTGTAAGAGCCAGAGGAACAGGGCGTTTCCTGTGAGATTGTGTCTCCTAGAAATGTCAGAGAGTTTACGTCCACAAAGTCTCGTTGACGTGGCTGTGGAAGGCCATGAACAAGGATGGCATCAGTAGATATGCTAGTGCGAAAGGGGGAAAGTGCGTGAGCCTCAACCCTCGACAAAGAATTACAGGTAACCGAGCAGTGCTGAGAGCGGGAAAAACAGTCTTGCCCAGCGAAGAGCACACCAGTTAGTTATCAATGCTAAATGGCCATCCCGAAAACATATACATACAGGCAACATTATAAAGACTGGGCAGTTTGCATTTATAAGACACACACAACAACAATTTAAGAAAAAGAGTGGGGAGGGGATGTATGAGGAGGGTTGGAGAGAGGAAAAGGAAGGGGGAAATGATGTAATTATAACCTCAAATAATAATAATAAAGCCAGATGCTGTGGTATGCACTTGGAATCTCACTCCTGGGGAGGTGGAGACAGGAGGATCCTGGTGTATGCTTGTCAGCCAGCCTAGCAGAATCAGGGACTCCAGGTACAGCGTGAGATTAAAAATCTTGTCTCAAAACATAAGGTAGAAAATGATAGGACTAAGGAAGACACTGATGTTGCCCTCCAGGCTCCATGTGCATATTTACATTATGTGCACAGGTACTCACACAAAAAGACAGATACGCCTAAGAATTTAAGGGCATCTTTAAACATGGACAGTAGATGCTTAGGTGCATACCTGACTATTTTCCGAAGGCTGTGAGTTCTAAGGACTCTCCTTCAGAGCTAGAATATCTCCTATGGGCCAGTGTTGTGGAATTTTTGGGACTGTGGCTAGGCTAGCAGAAGTGGGTCATGGGTGGTGGGGGGCAGGGCATTGGAGGTGATACCCACTTCTGGTTCTGGCCCAAGCTCTCTATTTCCTGATCCAACGCCCATGCTTCCCCACAATGAAGGCTCTACACTGTGAGCCAAAATAAGCTACATCTTCCTTGAGTTGCTTTTGTTGGGTATTCTGTAAGACCATGACAGAAGAAACTGTCGTACGGGGTTTTGTTCACTTAGCAGTCTCCAAAGGGCTGGATAGCAAGCTTTGCTCCAAACAGCACACCGTAATTGTTGTGCTGATAAACAAACGTGCTGAGGTGATCTTGCCAAAAGCAATCAGGCCTCATTTCATATTCCAAATAGTGGGGGGGGGGGAACATGAGGGGGCTAGAATCTTTTGGGAGCCACCATGTGGGTGCTGGGAATCAAACCCAGTCCTCTATAAGAAAAATGAGTGTTCTTAACCACTGAGCCATCTCTCTAGCCCCAGCATCTTTTTTAAGGCCACAGAGTAGATTTTTAAGTTCTATGTATTTAAAATAGAGGATCATGGTCTTTAGAAGCTAGACTGTGAACTTGTCTCTATAGTACTTATGATGCAAATTTCTGGTAATCAGCTTGGAGATGTGTTGAACCAATGTTTCTGATTGGATAAGTGCCTTTGTCCGGTTCCAGCAACAGTGGGTGGTGTGCTGCACAAAACCTGTTCACGCCACTCTTCAATACAGCATAATAGCATGTTGAATTCATCCGAATCTAAGTCTGCAATACTGGAAGGAAATACAGAGCCTGCCACTAAATTGGTTTTAGTCAGTTCTGCTCTGAAGTTTGCAGCACCAGCTATGAGCTAGGAAGAACTTCTGTTAAGCACATCATTTTAAATCTGTAGCATGCACTCAGCAGCACCTCCACTATGTCCACAGAAAAACACTACCTTTTTTTTTTTTTTAAGACAAGCATTGAACAGGTTTTACTGAAATTTCAAAAATACTGAATAGCATCGATAAGTCTGTGAGAAGTCACACAATGATGAGAGAGGATCACCAAGCTGTTTTAATTTTATATATGTCAGAGGAATTAAAGCCCTGATTGCAGTGCTGGGGATTGAACCCGGGGCTTTGGGCACGCTCAGCAAGCCCTCTGCCAACTTAGCGACATCCCTATCTCTGAGGTGAAAAACGTTTTGTGACACATAAAACAGACACAAAATATAACCTTGCAGTATCTATAAACACAGCCATGCCCGCTAGTTTATACATGGTCCGTGGTTGCTTTTCTCACACGGTGACCACAGCACAGAGCTTGTAGTACCTGAAGCTTGACCTGTTTCTGCCCTTCCAGGTACAGAGAAAGGTTACTCGGGCACAGTGGTGCATGCCTGTAATACCAGCAATGACAAAAATTTTAATTAAAAAAGGAAGGAGGAAGATCTAGAGTTGGAGGCTAGCCTACGTTACACAGAAAGACCATCTCTCTTTTTTTTTAAAGATTTATTTATTTACTATGTATACAACATTCTGCCTCCATGTAACCTTGCACGCCAGAAGAGGACACCAGATCTCATTATAGATGGCTGTGAGCCACCATGTGGGTGCCGGGAATTGAACTCAGGACCTCTGGAAGAGCAGCCAGTGCTCTTAACCTCTGAGCCATCTCTCCAGCCCTGAAAGACCATCTCTTAAAAATGGAGGAAAAGGCTAGCAAAGGAAGGCCAGCAGATAAAAATCACGTGGTGCCAAGCATGACAAACCCAAGTTCGATTCCGAGGACTCACACAGCAGGAGGAGAGAATTTGCAGAAGTTGTCCTCCGACCTCCACACAGATGTGTGCCGTGAAGGGTGTGTCGTGGCGAGAGTGCCTGTACACACATACACAGACACACACAATAGACAAAAAGTAGATACCATTCTAAAAGATTTGAAGGAGGAAAGAAGGCCCTGAAAAGGAGAGGAATATGTGCTAAGTTCTCACATGGGGATCAGAAGACAGCAGAGAAGTTAGACAGAACTAGAAACTAGCCGAGCAGGCAGCCTAAGACACAGGGCACTCTTTGGTTGATTTTTTGGTGCTTGTTTGATTGAGGCAGGATCTCACTCCATAACCCAGGCTATACTAGAACTCTATATGTAGCCTAGGTTGGCCTCAGACCTACAGTGATTCTCATGCTCCAGCCTCTTGGGTGCTGTGATTCCAGATGTGAGCCACCACTCCTGGCAGTCTAAGTTACTTTCTGTTACCCAATGATATGGTGTCACAGGTTATGGTAATAAGCTTTCGTCTGTCTCTATTGCAGCTGACAGAGTGCCCTGTCCCTAGTCAGAGTGGCTTGGAGAACCACGAATCCGCCCGTCTCCCTGTCACTTGGGGTAGTGACTTAATAACTAGAACAAGTGATCAAAATCTCAGGCTCTGCTTCTGACTGGCTGTGTGGCCTTTGGCAGGTTTCTTCACCTCTCTGGAACACATCTTGCTCCTTAGTGAAGCGGAATGACTACACCGTCACTCCACCGTGTCTGTGCTGATATACGAAACGACACACTTTAGAAAGCCGTGGTTTGCCGCTGCCGCTGTTGTGATAACCTCAGTGGGCGCGCCAGTGTGGATGCCTGGCCCTACCTTCAGAAATCCAGGTTCAGTGCATGTGGGTGGAGCTCAGGAATCCGCCAGGAGGTGTGTGAACCACAGGTTGAGAAATAATGCCCCAGGAAGACAGGTGTGGGGCCATCTGGCCTGGCAATATGACCCGGCCCAAGGCACTGATGATCGGTAAATGTGTAGCATTCAGTGGGCGGATAGTCTGGGGGTGGGAATGTTTTCCTCTGCAAGCAAGCCCAAGCCTGAGATTCAGCAAAGCCAGGGAGGTAAAGATAGGTTTGAGAACCACCCACCCCTCTGTGCACTCAGTACCAAACACTCTCCTGTTGGAGGCAGGGGACTGTTCAGATTAATGCATACACTAAATACTGCCTTCCTTAATTCTCTGTGGATCTGCAAAGCTGTGGGTTGGTGGGTTGGTGTCCTGTGAGGACAGTTAGGGAGCCCCAGTACTGCACACCCCCTATCCTTCTCCCCATAGTCAGAACTACCTGGTCTAGGAAGGCCCATGAGCCAGGCAGGCCTGGCCCCCAAGGGACAAGAAGGAGCTGTGCCAGCTGTGGTGAACCAGACAACACTGGCTGTACTCACTGGGCTGGTGGCTCCCCTCCAGCCTGTTGTTGTTGTAGAAGGAATGCAGACTGAGAGTGGCTAGATAGTCCTGTTTTCCCAAAGAAGCCAGATCCCCAGATTTTTGTGTAGTATATTCCCATTAATGAAGGTTGGCAAGTAAGCCAATTTTTTAAAAACCCCATGCGGGCCAAACAAAACACATCTGCTGGCCGGATCCAGCCTGTGGGTGGGCCTCCAGTTTGCAAACTCTGGTCTAGACTGAACAATTCCAGCCTGAGGAGCTGCGTGGAAGCCCCGCACCCTACCTGGTGGAGGGACAGGATTTAACCTAGGGCAGTCCTACTAACCTTCCACACACACTGAACTCATCCATGGACAAGATGTCCAGGCTCCGTATCCAGGATCCTGACTAGTCCCTATGGACATTCCTAGGTCCCAGAAGTCAGAGCTCAGCTCCCCTGTGTTTGGTGGCTGGAGGGTACCCTAGTTTGAAAGCAGTGCCCCAGACTGGAAAAACACGTGTCTTTTTCTGTTTTCCCTCATCTATGGAAGAGCGCCACACAGTTACAAATGTGGGTTTCTAGTTTCCATCAGCTGCCTGTCATAGGCAGGTGTGTGTGTGTCTGTGTGTGTCTGTGTCTGTGTGTCTGTGTGTACATGTGTATCTGGAGGCCCGATGTCAGTCTCAGGAGTGATTCCTCAGGTGCTACTGACCTTGTGTTTCAAGACAGGATCTTTTCATTGGGACTTGGGACTTGCTGATTAGGTTAGGATGGCTAGCCAATGAGCCCCGGAGACCTGCCTATCTCCACCTCCCCAGCATTGGGCTCACAAGCACATGCTACCACACGTAGGCGTTTTTTTTTTTTTTTTTTAATGTAGATTCTGTGGCTGATGCTCAGGTCCTCCCGCTTGCACCTTACAGAGTGAAGTATCTTCCTATAACCCCAGTTGTCACTAAATTCTTAACAGCCTAATTTAGCATCATTGGATTGAGGGCACAGCCACGGGTCATAGTTTTAGTAAGGGAGGGAAGAAGCAAAGCCCTTTGTGCCTTTGACCCCTCCACACAGAAGCAGCCTCTCCGGCAGGACAAATGCCTGAGGCGACAGCCAGAAGCCCACTGGGACAGTTCTGCAGCTCAGAGCTGCAGATATGAGGCAAACCACCCCAGTCTCAAACCCCCTTGGAGGAAAAAGGTCCTTGGATTTGGACAGGGAGGTTGATGCATGGCTGATGAGCTATTTTTAAGTTTTTGATATTATAAACACATGCTGAAGTAGAAAGAGGGACAGATACACAGAGGCAGAGAGGGGAGAGAGAAAAAAAAAAAGAGTTCAGCTGATACAGAGCCAGCGTGCACAGAGCCCTGGCTTCAAACCCCTCCACTACTTTGGGAGTTCAAGGCTAACTCGGGCTACGCGAAACACTGTTTCAAGAAGCCAAGCATGGAAGAGGCTGTTTTTATTGGTTTGCTGTCTTTTGAGGCAGCTCTTCCTCTTCTGAGTCCCTCCCTGTGAGCAGCTGGGGGTCAGCCTGGGAGCTAGGGCCACTCAACTCGGCCTCACACTCTGTGCTGAGTTTTTCCAGCAAGTTCCCAAGTTGTCAGGGTGGTTTCCATACAATGGTCTCCCTCACAAGTTTTAATTGGCCCTTAACACACAGGAAGACACCAGGGAGGTTTTATGGTGTGAGCAGGGCTTTTGAACCAGGAACCAGATTCCTTGTCTCCCCGCACCCCCAGCCTGTACACCCTGTTTCCTTTTGAAGTCAACGGGAGCCCTGTTCAGGGTGTCTAGCAGGAACCAAGGATCTGGTCTAAGTGAATTGTTAGGAAAATGTATTAAAGCACTTCAAGGGAGATTAAGTTACGTGAGAAAACACTCTGGGGCCAGAAGCGACTGTAGTCAGAGCCACCTGAGGGGGGTCCCCAGGTCAGAGAAGAGAAGCAAGCGTCTCTGAAAAATTTAGTGAATGTCTTTCGTGCTTGGGAAGAAATAAGGCTCCATTGTCCTTGACGTGTTTAAAATATGAATTGCCAATTAACAATACGATTGGCAAATTGCTCTACAATTAAAAACATAGAAATGTTGTTAGAGGCAATTAGAATAATTGTCACATGTTAATTATGGGTTGATGGATTTTGCATGCTGCCAGCAATTACCCTTTGAGCCTGAGATTTTTCTGAACAGAATCCAACCCCATAAAGACATTGATATAATATGAACTGTCTTCCTTGCTGGCATGCGAACTGTCTTTTTAGTGTCTTTAAAGGTATGTAATTATTTTTAATTAGGCTTCCAGAAGAAAATTTCTGGATATATATTTTGCTAGGTCATCCTTAGAAAACCTTGGATCCAATCCGAAAGCGGAAGGGAATAGAAGAAGTCACAGTGGAGAGCCAAACGAACTTCAGTTGTGATATTTACTGGCTTGCTACAGTGGCTAACACACAGAGCCTTTGGTAGCCTCCAAGTGAAACAAGGAAAATATATACTTGACGGGCTTGTTAGATAATGTTGATGCATCTGTCTCCGCCCAGTTACTGTGCATGATGAAGTAATTGATATTTGAACCTATGTGTACTGTCTTCTAGCCCTCCCGTGCTCTCCTTCAACTCTTGGAGAGTATTGTTCTTAGGTTTCTCTTCTTCCCTTCATTTATTCTGGTTTTGCCTATTCTAGAACCTTCTAATCTCAAATTCGGGGTCCTCCTGCATAGAGTCATGGAGTCAGCTGTCTTCACATGGCTACTCTGCTTGCAAACAGGAGCCTCAATTCAAATCATGCTTATTCTTGGTTCATGTCTTATCTTCTTTACTGGGACTCCAGTAAAGCCTTTTCCTGCAGTATTGTCTGGGGCTCAGCTGATTTTCCCCTGCAGTCCTCATTTGGCCTACAGCTGATTTTTGTAGATAGAAGGGTATCAGAATGTAGTTACAGGCAGTCATTTACATATGATTGTAGCTGTATTTGTGCTGCAAGGACATAAGCAAGTACGTTGTGGAGTATTACTTTAATTATGTAAAGATACGTTACATTTGTTTATGTTGCAGAATATTACTTTATATAAAGGTGTGTTGCTTCTGTGTATGCTGCATTTGTTTAATTGTGTAAAGATGTGTTGCTGTTTCACCTTGCCTGCCTAAGGCACCTGATTGGTCTAATATAAAGCTGAACAGCCAATAGCTAGGCAGTAGAGGGGTAGGTGGGGCTGGCAGACAGAGAAAGTAAGTAGGAGGAAGAATCTAGGCTCAAGAAAGAAGAGAGAAGAAAATGAAGGAGAAAGAGAGGAAGATGCCCTGGGGGCTAGCCAGCCAGACACAGAGTAAAACATACAGAGTGAAACAAAAGGTAAAAAGCCCCAAGGCAAAATGTAGATGAAGAGAAACAGGTTCCATTAAGTTATAAGAGCTAGTGGGACAAGCATAAGCTAATGGCCGAGCATTCAGAACTAATATTGAGTCTCCATGTCTTTATTTGGGAGCTGGTTGGTGGCCCCAAAGAAAGCCTGCTATACAAGTATTTTCTGTGGAGACACTCTGGCCCACCAAGTTGAAAATGTATACTGCCTGTCCTTTCACAGAGAAAGTTTGTCTGCCCCTGGTATTGATGCTTATTTTAGCAAGTACCTGTTTATCTTAATTCCAGAGAAAGCTAGTACATTTCATGGCCAATCTTTGCTCTCACGCCTTTTATATTAGGGCCAGGAGCTGAGGGATGCCTTTATTTCTTTTTAAAATAAGGAACTTAGGGGTTGGGGATTTAGCACAGTGGTAGAGTGCTTGCCTAGCAAGCACAAGGCCCTGGGTTTGGTCCTCAGCTCCAGGGCGGGGGGTGGGGGGGTGGGGGGGGAGATTTAAAATAAGGAACTGGAATTACAGGCAGAGTGTGCCTCTTGAGGTGGGTGCTGGGAACTGGTCCTGAGTCCTGTCTGTTAGCCATCACCCTAGCATTACTTCCTAATGGTGCTCTCCTCATGATACTCAATCTCTTTCCTCCATATCGCTTTTTTAAATCTTCCTCTTTTATTATTATCATTAGGAGACAGTATTACAGTATCATGGAGCCCAGGCTGCCTTAAACTCACTATGTAACTGAGGATGGCCTCGAGACCCAGACACTTCTGCCTGCATCTTGCAAACATGGTGCTACCACACCCAGTTTATGTGGTGTTGGGAATCAAACCTGGGGCTTTATTCGTGGTAGACAAGCACTCTGCCAAGTGAGCCTCCCTACTACCCCTGTGTGTGGTAGAAAAGCATTCTAGCCACTAAGCCCCAACCCTACCCCAGCCTTCTTCCCATCTTCTTTATGTAGTGTGTGTGTGTGTGTGTGTGTGTGTGTGTGTGTGTGTGTGTACACACTCTCACATTCATGTATGAAGGGGTGCATGTGTGTAGAGATCAGAGGACAAACTTTGGGTTGTCTTCAGAAATACCATCCAGCGTCTCTCGTTGAGCCGTAAATAGCTCCCTGTCTCGACTTTCCCAGCTCTGGGATTATGAGGGCATTGCCACCACATCTGGCCATTTCACACAGGTTCTGGCAGTTGACCTCGGGTCCGGTTTGCCGTTTACTGACCGAGCCATCTTCTTGGCACCCTTTCTTCTTAATTCTCCAATGTTTCGTTTCTTTCTTTCTTTCTTCCTTTCTTTTTTGTTTTTCTTCACTAGAGGCTCATTAAACTTACAAATGAAAATTATTGCAAAACTGGGTGTGGTGGCTCATGCTTGTAATGCCAGCACTCAGGAAGCTGAAGCAGGAGGATCATCATGAACTTGAGTCAGCTCTGGGCTACCTACATGGTGAGCTCTAGGCCATCAAAGTAAGACCCTGCCTCAGAGAGGGGCTGAGGGGATAGAGAAACAAGTTCTCACTGGGACATCCAAAATCATTTCCCACAATTGATTTAACTCCCATCTAGTTTCTAAAACCTTTATGTTCTCCTCCTGAGGGTATTGGGGCTGCACCATGGGGAGAGAACCATGCTAGGGCCCCTGGGGTACATTTGAATTGACTGGATGATAGCAGAAGGATTCTCCTCTTGGCAGAAACCCCAGCCTGGTCACACAAATATGTCGCTGGACACAGAATGGCCCCTTCATTCTCATAATGCCCCAAGGACTCTAGTAGGGGAAGGATGGGTATATGAAGAGGGTAAATCCTGAGTAAGTACTAGTCCTCCATGTATGAGCTGTGACCTTGGCTGGATACCTGTCCCTCCCAAGTTTTAGGCTTTTATTCTTAAGATGAAGTTGCACAGATGAACTGATATTAGGGAATCAGGAATGTAGCTGCAAACTGAAATGTCCTCAGGGTGGGACATGACATATAAATTAAGTAGCAGATGCCCATCTCCTATAGGCAGTCAAATCCAAGTTTTTAGAAATAAGCACAACAGGTTAAGTTAATTCCATTTGAAGTTTAAGTGTGGCCCGTCTCTCTTCCTGGGTGAAGAAACGTAGTCAACTGTTAATGTTAGATTCCCGCCTCAGCCAGCCAGTCCTTCAGTCAGTCTGCTCTGCTTAACGCTTCTGTTTCCTTCCCACACGCCTGTCCTGAGTCTCCTATGCTAGGTGCTGTGTGGGACACACTGGGTCTGAGTCACAGTCCCTGCTTCCATCTCCATCCCTACTGTTAGAGTTTGGGACAAGCAGACTGACTGATTCTAGAAATAATTGCAAACTGTGAGTGGTGTTATGAGGACAAGGGGATGAGATTTTGTAAAAACTAGGGAAGTGGCTGGGAATCACCAGGATAACAGCAATGTATATAGGAATGGTGACTGGGGCAAACAGTAGTCTGGTTCCTGGCTGCACGATCTTGAGTGAGTTACTAATGTTCCTGTACTTTAGAGCTCTGCTCTGCAAAATGAAAATACTAGGTCCCTCTGCACCAGCACACAGCATCTCACTCAGGTTAGCCATGTGCCAAGCAAAGGCTTCTGGGTAAGAATTGGGAAACTTAAGCTCTAATAATGATTACCAACTTGTCACAAGTTTTCTAGAAAATTTTCTTTCTGCATTTTGAGTGTCATCCCCTCAAAAGTTCATGCATTAGAAATGTAAGCCCCCTAGTTCATATGTTCATCTATTGTGGATTAGGAGGTTGGGGTGGTTATCAGTGTTAGATGAGGTCACAGAGTAAGGGGGGTCGATATGTCATTAATAACTTTAAAATATTTAATTTAATTTCTGTGTGCGATGTGTTTGTGTTAGCGTGGGCCCACACATACCACATGTATGTAGAGGTCAGAAAACAAGTTTCTGGGGTTAGTTATTTCCTTCCACTGTGGATCCTGGAAACAGAACTCAGTGTCCAGGATCTCTTTCACTCACTAAGCCATCTGACTGACCCATCATTAGGATCATTATAAGATGAGAAGAACCTGATCTGTATTACTGTGTGATACCACATTGTGATGTAGCAAAAAGGCCATGACCCAAGTGCTGAGCAGACATTAGCACCATACTCTTGGACTTCCCAGTCTTTGTAACTGTGAGCCACATAAACCTTCTTTCATTCTAAGTTATCCGGTATCAAGTACTTCGCTATAGCAATACTGTTAGTACTGGGAGTTTCATGACACAGGCAACTGCATGGTTCTGGGCAAACCTGGGTGATATGGTATCCTCATTCTACTGGAAGCTACTATCGATTGTGAGACTTAGATGAATTTAGACTAAATAGGTGGTTCTCTAACTTTATTGTGCCTGAAACACCTATTGTTAAAACAGAATGCTGGCTCCACCTCCAGGGACAGGGGTAGGGCCTGACTCACTCTGCTAGATAATCACAAGGTCATTAGCCATCTAGACGTCTGCAAGTCTATGGCCAGCTTCCTGTGACCTGCTTAGAGTCTAGCTGGAGAAAATGAGGTTCCCATACAGAAAACCATGTATCGGATGATAAACAATGTTTATTAAATACCTGTTACTTTTCAAGCCAGAACCAGGGAATTATGTCTAGACATTCTCTGATGGCAGGGCTTGGTGAACTCAGCTTTGGACCCTGCACTGGTCTGGTGCTCCCACACTGTGTAGCGTAGAGCTCTTAACACAGGAGCCAGAAGAGAGTGGAGTAGAGTAACTGCCCAAGGGAGCAGAGGGCCGTTGCTTATGAGGATACCTTGGAGAATCCATCTTTTTCTCTTGTGTCTTTGAGACAGAGTCGCGTTTAAATCAGGGTGACCTCAAACCAGCTATGTTGCCGAGGAGGACCTTGAACTTCTGATCCTTCTGCCCCCACCTCCCCAATGCTGATTTTAACATCAATGTACCTGGTTTACAGGGTGCTCAAACCCAGGGCTTTGCGCATGCTAAAAGCACTCTACCAACCGAGTTACAGCTCCAGCCCCAAATCCACCTTCTGAGAATAAACTACTGTTTTATGTTTCTTTCAACCTCAGGACAGGAGGAGAGGAGCAATTCTGTGGCCTGCTGAAGAGCCAGCACATATATTACCCAAGAAGCGGCGTGAGACGGTGTCAGCCAGTTTGCGTGTGGCACTCAATCAAAGATGGTGACAAACATGTCAGGGAGGTCAGTGATAACACTGATCCTTTGACTTTCCTAATGACAGGTGTATTTGATAAGACTTTCTTTCTTACAGTCCACTCATGTTTTATTGCCTGTCTACTTAGGCACACTTGCAGTCTTTGGCTAGCTACAGCGATTTAACAAATCACTCCAGACTCAGTGTCTGGGAGCGAGGTCTGTTTTTACTGGTCGTGATTCTCCGGGTCGAGAATCTGAATGAGGCTCGAAGGAATGGCTTCTTCTGCTCACCCTGTGCTTGCCCTGTTCATGTTCCCAGCTGCACATAGCCAGTGACTAGATTGGGCTAAAAAGTGCATCCTGGGATGGTTGAGCAGTTTGGTCCACTTGTTGCTCTAACAGAAGACTGGGTTTGGTTCCCAGGATCCACATGGTGGCTCACAAGCCACCTATAACTCCAGTTCCAGGGGCTCTGATGCCTTCTTCTGACCTCTGTGGTCACTAGGGACATACATACCTACATGCAGGGAAAACATACTTTCCCATAAAGGAGACAGTGATCAGGTGTTGAGCAGACACCAGCACCATGCTCATAAATACATCTAAAAAAAAAAATTTTATTTTAAACATTGAGGCTTTCCTGTCAGATCTCATTATAGTTTTGGCTGTTGGCTGTGCCTCTCCATTCCCTATACATGGCCTCTCTTTCCTTATGGTCTCTATTCTTTTGGGCCTCAATTTCTAGGACAGCCTGGGGCTCTTCACATGGCAGCCAGAGTAGGAAATGGGCACAGGGCACAGGTGCCAGGCTTAGAACTGGTTAGGAAAGTGACTTCTATCATAATATACTGACTGGTTAGAGTAAATCACCATGTCAATCATTATCCAAGGAGGGAGGAAAAATCCATCTTGATGGGAAGAGCTGCTGCTGGCTATCTTCGCTGACTACTTGGTTCTCTGATTCTTACCCCTCAACACACTTCTAATACAAAAGCATGATTATTTTTATTGGGTGAGAGTGAGGGTTTCTGGGAGACAAGACGAAAAGTTTTCTTTGATTTCCAGCATCGATATCCAAGGAAGTGTCGGGATTCCCTCGGGGAAACAAGGAAATGTAAATGCTTATCTAAGGAATGTGGCTCCTGGGCTAGAAAGGCAGTGAACGGCACAGAATGTGTGTCTGTTGGTACACCTGTTGGCTTATTTTGCATATGTGTATGTGGTCCATGCAGGTGTGTGTTCGTGAATGTGTGCTTGTGCTAACCTGCGCTGATGCCTGCAGAGGTCAGAGACTGATGTCTCCCTCAATTGCTTTTCTGCCTTCTTTAAAATTTATTTATTTGTTTGTTTGTTTATTCATTTGTTCGTTCGTTCGTTCGTTCATTTATTTATTTATTTAGTGTGTGTATGTGTGTATTTGTGTGTTTGCTCGTGCCATGGCCACGTGTGGTGAGGACAAATTGTAGGACTTGGTTCTCTCCTTCTACCACGCGAGTCCCAAGTTCAAACTCAGTGTCGGCTTTGGCGCAAGCACCTCTACTCCCTAACCCATCTCAACGGCTACTGCCCCCATCTTATTTTTTTGAGATAGAGTTTCTTTCTTTCTTAAAATTATATTTAATTTTGGGTGTATGTGTGTGCCTGAGTATATGTATGTGCACCACATGCATGCAGGAGTCCTTGGAGGTTGGAAGAGGCGTCAGACCCCCTGGAACTAGAGGTACAGATGGTTGGGAGCCACCGTATAGATACTGGAACTCAAAGCCTCTACATGAGCACAGCCCTCTCTCCAGCTCTGAGAAAGGTTTCTTGATGTTCACCCAGACTTGTTGGCCAATGAGCTCCTTCTTGTCTCCGCTCTGCCCTCAGCATTGGGATTCCAGCTGCACCTTGCCATGCCTGGATTTTTATATGGATGCCGGAGATCCGAACTTAGTTCCTCCTGCTCACATAGCAAGCACTTTGCCCATTGAACTGGCTCCCGGCTCCTCTGTCTATACATGCAAGATAAATTTGAAGTGCGTAATAAACCCAACTGTCTTTTTGGAAACAAATATAACAGGTCATAAAATTCACAGATGCTTCTTATTAATCTGCAAGCGGCTCAAAGAGAGAGAGTTAAACGTGGCACAAGAGAAGTTATTTGTTTTTTGGTTGGTTTTTTTTTTTTTTGGTGGTAGTGGTGGTGGTGGTGGTGTGTGTGTGTGAGTGTTTATGTGTGTGTGTGTGTGTGTGTTTGTGTGTTTTCCAGAATCTCATGTGCAGCAGATGTTTTGAATACTCTTCAGTTTAGGGGCAATAATAGAAACCACATGCTTGCCTTTATTTTTGAAATTGTTTTAGTAAGGGCTTGTGAAAATATGGAAAATGTAAACACGCACCAGCATATACAGATACATAACGTGCAAAGAAGCCAGCCTATCATATAGCAATGAGAGGGCCACGGTGGCATGAGGGATGGGTGTGGTAAACACAAATGACCTGGTGCATGTCCATCTTTAAATGTGCAAACGAATCGCGACCTAGTTAAAGGCAGATTCTGAGGCTGGGGGTGTTGCTGGGTAGAACATTTGCCTAACAGGCCTAAGGCCCTGGGTTGGATCTCTAGCATTACATAAAACCAGCATGGTGGCCGACGGCTTGCGAGCCTAGCACTTGGGAGGTGGAGGCAGGAGGAAGAGGAGTTCAAGGCCACCCTCAACTATGTAGCAAGTTCGAGGGCAGTCTGTTCTAAAAAAGGACAGGTTCTGAACTAGTGGGTAGGGGAAGGGGCTGAGGTCACACGTTGAGAGGCTTTATGGATGCTGATGCTGCCCAGGTTTAAACAGTAGTAACTATGTATAAAATGTGGAAAGGAAGGGATTGACAAGTATCTTCCCTTAATGGCTTTAGTGAGCAAATATCACATGTGTGCCTGGAATTGAGCTAGACATGGAATACCAGGAACAGATTAAATTTAGTCTTGGGACTTAGTGAGCCTCCAGGTTGGAAGGAAAGGTTAAAAGGAAAGAGAATGGAAACAGAATGATATGAGGAGATGAAGAATTGCCGAGGATTAGCTATGAGCACAGTTTTGGTTTCACTGTTTTAAGTATGTGAGTTGAGTGAGTTCAGAGTCTCTGTAATTTCATCCAGAAAGAAATGGTGACTATTACAGTTCCAACCTTATAGTTTGGAAAAAACAATTTTTAATGCTAAGATCAAAACAGTGCTTTTTTGTGTATGATAGGCAAGTTCTCTGTTACGGAGCTATGTCCCAGCTCTTACCCTGTGGAAGTCTCATGAGACTTAGGGGGAATCCAGCCATAATGTGAAATAATGCTTAGCAGATAGTAAGTGCTCACTGATTAACCATTATTACCATACGAGTGTGGGCAACTGAGGGAAATGTTCATGTGTTTTCTTGAAAATAAAATTAGCTTATTAATCATAGATAAAATTCTGGAAATCTATTAGTAAGTATAAAAAACGAAAATAATTATGGCCATTCTTATGATACTGTCAAGAAAGAGGTATCTTGATATATTTGGCGAGATATTTACTGAATATAAATCATGGATTACAAAAGAATTTTAAGGTTTTTTTTTTTTTTTTTTTGGTTTTTCGAGACAGGGTTTCTCTGTGTAGCTTTGCGCCTTTCCTGGAACTCGCTTTGGAGACCAGGCTGGCGAATTTTAAGGTTTTATTGATTCCTGACTTTGTGTGACCACAGCTTTCACATCTATAAAGTGGGAATAGTTACAACTGTAATATTCAAAATATTTGCTACCCAGGCATGGTGACATCTGTAGTCCCAGCATGTGGGAGGCAGAGGGAGAAGTGCCACTTAAGTTTAAGAGTTCAAGACCAGTCTGGGCAACACAGTAAGACTCGGTCTCAAATCAAAACAACAACCTCTATTCCCAGCCCAAACTTTAGGAGGCACAACTATCATAAAGCATCTAGTGTCCACAGAACTGGCTTGCAATCCTGGCCCCGTCACTTATTAGCCCATGTGGCCATGCCCATTTCCCTTGAATCTTCCCCCAAGGGAGAAAATATATAAAGCACTCAGCAATGTCACAGACACAAAACAAATGCCCAGTAAAGGACAACTGTGGCTGTAATATGAAATTGCTTTAAACACACAGACACACACACAGACACAGACACACAGATACACACACCACACACACATCACACACACACATAACACACATGGACACACACATACACACATATAACACACACACACACACACACACACACACACACACACACACACACACACACGGTGTATTACTTCATGAAGATGGTTATTCTACTCTGTGATAAATGTGCTGTTTCCGGTATACATCCAACTGTTTCTTTGGAGTTGCTGGCAGTCCTAACTTGTTTCTTGTCTCTCTGCACCCCTAATCTTTCATGTGCCTCTCCAATGAGCCTCTGGTGACGTCATCAGCCCATCACTGGCGGTAAGGGGCTGCCTCTTCTGGTGAGCTGTAGGATTTTGAGATGGTCAGAGCTTTTTGTAACTTTTTAAAAATCCTTTCAGTCAGTCAGTTAAAATTGCAAATTCACAGGTAACAACGGACAAGTGTCCCCAGGATGTGGCTTATGTCAGGGAGTGGACCCCACAGTTGTTAGTCGATATTAATAGTTCTCAGAGGAGGGCAGGAACCCGTGCAGGTCACAGCTGAGTCACAGGCATCACACACTCTGCTTGTGGAGGCAGAGCAGCTGCAGTTTGACACTAGCCAGACATTGCACAAGAAACACTTCTTCTCACCTCTCTCGGAGGAAAATGCCGGACCTGGAGGCAGGGGGACATCAAACTTCTCTTCCATCCCGTCCCCAGCCTCGTTAGCTCCCTCGCTGGCTTTCTCCATCCATCTCCTTGACAAGATTATTGGAAAGAAGGAGTTAATGAGCACACAGTTGTGTTTTCCTTGGGAGAGAAGTACAAGTCGGGCTCAGAGCAGGCTGTCATCACTCTTGAGTCCTTAAGGGCTTTACAGGTAATTATTAACTCTTTGTTGCAGTCCCAGAAAAAAAAAGTTTGGGGTTGGAAGAACCCCTTAAGATTTTCCATCCGTAGTAAAATCATGGACTTTAGTTGTTTCAGAGTTTAAACTTAGTTAACTCGTAGAAAAGAAGCCTTAGACATATGTGGCCCTAAACTGCCTCTAACACATCTATGTCCTTTATGAGAACGGTATGCTGTGTGAGGATGTGTATCGGTGTACTCTCATGTACACTAAGGGTAGGCCAGAGGACTTGGGTGTCCTACTCTACCACTGTCTGCCTTATGCCCTTGAAGCTGGGTCTCTTACTGAATTTGGAGCTAGGCAGACAGATGCCAGGTCCCAGCCATCCTCTTGTCTGTCTCTGCCTCCCATGGCTCTGGGGCTACAGGCACACAGCCAACTTTTCTGTGGGTACTGGGGACTTGAACTCCGATCCTCATGCTTCATAGCCAGTGCTCTTACCCATCGAGCCATCTCCCCAGTTCAAAATGGATCATTTTTAACTCTCACAAGCACAGAAGGAATTATCCTTTGTTGCACAGAAGGAATTATTTTTTGTTGTCATTTGAGAATACTGAAGCTTAAAAAAAAAAGAAATAACTGTAAAAAGGTTTCTAGTAACAAGGCTGACTGGAACCCAGGTCTTCTGAATTCTGTCCAGGGAACTTTTTTTTTTAACTGCAAAACTGGTGACCTGTGCCCACTAGGCAAGGGTTGTACCACTGAGCTATACTTCTGAGACTCCAGTGCTTTTTAGTGGACCAAATATAATGTAAAATCTTTTTTAATATCAAGAAGGCATAATTCTGATTCCTTGAAGCTGGATTTTCAATCCCTGTGATCAACCTGCTTTCCTGATTTTTTTTTTAAAGGGGGGTATGTGTGGTAGGGGATGGAGGTATGCTCATACCATATCACATACATGGAGGTCAAAGGACAAACTTGTCGAGTTGATTCTCCCCTTCCCCCTTTATATGGACTCTGGGGTTGGAACTTAAGTCCTCAGACTTGTGCCTCAGGGGCCTTTGCCCACTGAGCCATCTTGCTGGCCCCTTTCTCCTTATGGTGTTGTGTGCTTCTCAGTGCAGTTTGGCAACTGAGGTTTCCTAGCTGCGGGTTTAGCATGATGTACTGCCCAGACTTCTGGATGCAAGAAACCTGGAATGATTCTTAGGGGTGTTGATTCCTTGCTCATTTGGGGCATCAGTTCCTGCTTGATTAAAACTAACTGGAAAATCTAGAATACTTAGATAAATGGTTCAAGCACTAAGGAGGTAGAGGCAGGAGGATCAGGAGTTCAAAGTCATCCTCAGTTACCTATCAAGTTCCAGGCTAGCCTGGACTACACCAGAGAATTAAAAAAAAATTAAAGCAGTAGATTAAAATGGAGATCTAGAATACACTGCTCTGTGCTGAAAGGACCATGTTCTTCTAGTAGGTAGCTTTCCTTCAAAGTCTTCCTTGATGTTCTCTTCCTGGTTTTAGGTTGTGGCCACAGATGATTCTTTTCTAAGCTGGATCTCTGCTCTCCAGCTCACATTCTTGCTGCAATCACATGCAGGTTGCTAGTATGTGGGCAGACTTCCATACATGGTGTGAGGAGCAGACATGACTTCATGCTTTGCTGTAGACAAGAAGAACTGCCAAGGCTCAGGCGCCCCGTCCCCCCAAGACTTTCTCTGTTTGGAATCCTCTTTTCTGGTGGTGTGGTAACCAGACCACAGGGGATGCTGTAGATCTGTGGGCAAATTACCTTGCAGATAACCAAATCCTGTTCTCTAGGACTCTAGAGGTCCCAAACACATCTCATAGCTCCACCTGCAAGCAAACACTCAATTGGTACCAACCTAAAGGTAATTTTCAGTCTGTTTCAAGAACTGTGATCAGCTGTATTTATTATGCTGCTTGATGCTGAGGTGAGTGGGGACAACCTGACAAATTTCTTTAAGGAAACGCTCACAAGCATTCTGAATGAAGTTACTCTTTTGTTGAAAAACTGGGGGAAGGAGGCAACTGGAGAGATGGCTCAATGGTTAGGATCACTTGTTGCTCTTGCAAAGGACTGGGTTTGGTTCCTAGAACCACTTGGAAGCCCACAACTGTCTGTAATTCCCAATGCCAGAGGATCTGATGCCTCTTCTGACCTCTGTGGGCATGCATGTGTTGCACAGGCATATATACAGACAACACACACACACACACACACACACACACACACACACACACACACACAAAATTAATTAATTAAAATTTTTAAATCAAATTTTAAATTAGATGTGTGTGTGTGTGTGTGTGTGTGTGTGTGTGTGTGTGTGTGTGTGTGCAGGCCAGAGGACAACCTGCAAAACTCATTTCTCTCCTTCTGACCTGTGGGTCCCAGGGGTCAAATTACTCTCTTGTTCTACCAATCTTACGGGCCAAAATTATTCTTTTGTCCTCACACTTGGGATGCTGAGGCAGGAGGATTGTTGCAAGTTTGATGCTGACCTGAGCCACATAATGAGATGTTGTTTCAAAGGAAAAAAAAAGTGTGTGTGTGTGTGTGTGTGTGTGTGTGTGTGTGTGTGTGTGAGTGCTGGAGAGATGGCTCAGTAGTTAAGTATGCCATACTTCCCCTGCAGAGAATTCAGTTCCCAGCATCCATGTCAGGTGGCTCACAACTACCTGTATCAGACTACAGTGGTCTTTAGCCTCCTTGGACACCCTGCACTCATATGTGCATACCCACATACATACAGACAGACACACAATTAAAAATAAAATAAAAACAAATCTTTAAAATGTACTCTTTTGTGTTCATTGGTCTTGAAATACTTAAATACCAAGATAGAGGACTCCTTCAATTTGGGGGTCTTTTATATTCCATCTCCCAGCTTATTTTTATTATTATTTCTACCCAAAGGCATGAAAACAAAGAGACCTGTTTCTCCTTATGTAGCTGGAAGGTGTATGATTCTGTGCACTGCACATGTAGTACATATGTTGCTGCTCATGCATGCACATGCTCGTGCACACACACCAGTTAAAGCAGTGAGTAGGATGGGTCAGGCACGGTGCTTTCCTGGTAATATTTCTGAGGTATCAATTTGGCTTAATTTACACACATTTGAGCACTGCTTCAATATAGCTTGAGAGCTATGAAAAAAATTCGAGAGAAATTGGACAGCATTTATCTGATAGTATAAGCAATCAGAAGAAAGGGATGATCAAAGTAAGGATAAAAAGAACGGCAAACAAAGTTGGGTGTGGTGTCCACACCTGTAATGACGGTACCCAGGAGGCTGAAACAGGGGGATCAAAACTTTGGCTATATGATGAGACTCAAATAACCGAAAAAGAGAAAGGAAGGAATGAAGGCCAACAATCACTTGACTACTAAATTCAGGTCCAATTAAAAGACTCGAGGGATAGTCACATTTAGCATCAGAGGAAACCTCTTGAATGTGTCGAATGTGGGATAGAAAAAACCCAAAGTGTTTTGGTTTTGTCTTCCCAATGAACAGCTCTTCTACTCTATTTTTATAAAATGTAAGTTAGATTTAACGTGCTGGAACAAATGTTTTCCAGCCGACTCTGACGGCTTAGCTACCCTGTCTGTTGTGCAGTATGTTAGAAACTTGCATGCTCTTGGGGAGAGATGTATGTGAGACACCAGCAAGTCAAAGCGCCCAGAGTGGCAGGTATGTCTTACAGTGCTAACCTTATCCTCCCCGCCCCCCCACTGTTTGTGCACGCCCGCCTATGTTCATGCACTACTTCACAAGGCAGCTATCAACCCGTTCTGAACCGTATAGGCCAAACTTACAGGTTTTGTTTTTTCTTTTGACTGTCTATAAAGAGAATGCCATGGATGGTTTCTTGAAAATTGACTTTTAAAGACTCCGATTTTCAAAAATAAAACACAAGACCACAGTAAACCGTTTATCCAAGTCCGGAGCCTTTCCCCATACTATCCAACTAACTAGGGGCGGGGAAGAGGGCGTGCCTTGGAGATTGAATTTCTGCAGTACACATTCATTTCGGTAGTCAAGGACACATTTCTGAATTTAAGATATCAAGAAGAACGAGTTCGGAGCAGAAATGAGCTCCAGCATGTGCGAAAAAGAAGGGGTCCCACCTCTGAGGAAAGAGCTGAGAAACTCGTGAAAGTTTTTTTTTTTCTCCCTCCTGGAAGGCATCTGAAAAAAGGGTGTGCATTTGCTGTAAACCCACCGTGTTGTTTGTAGTCTGGGGGGGATCGGAACAAACCTAGGGTCCAGAGAGCTTCCAAACCCGTGCGTTACGGTCCCAACTTTTCTCTCCTCCCCTAGGCTCAAGGGACCGAACGGACCCTTAGGCCACTTCTAGATCCCGGTGCTGGGTAGCCACCATCCTGCAGGGCTCCTTTAAGAGGAGGAAGCACACCCCTCCCTTTCCCCGCCCAGTCCCCGCCCTTCACACCTTGGGTGGGAAAAGCGAGCGGAGGCGGGACCTCGGGGACCTTGCGCTCCTACGGCCTAGGAAACGGACCGGGGCTCCGGTAGCCAATGAGCAACGGGCGGGGCGGGGCGTAACTCTGTAGCCCTGCAGCCAACGTGGGCCGCTCTCCGCCCGCCCGCGGGCCCCAGCGGAGGGGTGTGTGAGGGCGAGCAGCCGGGGCGGGGCCTGGGGCCGCGGGGCCGGACCGCGGCGCGGCTAGCCGCTGATTGTTCACCGCGCCGAGGCACGGTGCGCTCCGGACGCTCCAGGACCGTGAGGCGCGTGGGGTCCACGGCTCGCAGCCCAGAGCCCTCCGTTAAGATGCTCGCCCGCGCCACGCGCAGAGGCCGAGCCTAAGCGTCCCTCAGTCCACAGGCGGCGGCCGCCGGCGGCTCTCCCGACGTGCGCCCGGGCTCGGAAGGCGACGCGCAGCGCGGCGCGAAGGACGAGCAGCGGCCGGCCGAGCACTCTCCGCGGGACTCCGTGGAGTTCGCCGCGCGCAGGGCTCGGCCCGGATGGGCGCGGGGGTGGCGTTCCCCGCAGGGCGCTGCGAAGCGGCCCGGGCAGAGCGTGCCGGCTGAGCGCCGCGGCCGCGGAGCCGACTGGGACCGGGCGTCCATGCTCGGGTGCGGAGCCTAGCGCCGAGCGCAACCCGCGCCCGCCCGCCCGTCCGCCTGCCTGCTCGTCCGCCCGCCCGCCCGCACCTCGCAGCGCTCGCGCCCCGGCTTCGCGGCGCGCTCCAGACAAGATGGCGCGGCCGGGTCCGGGAGTGCTCGGGGCCCCGCGCCTCGCGCCTCGCCTTCTGCTCTGGCTGCTGCTGCTGCTGCTGCTGCTACTGCAAAGGCCGGAGTCGGCGGGCGCCCAGGCCGGCTCGCGGGAGCCCTGCGCGGCCGCCTGCACTTGCGCCGGGGACTCGCTGGACTGCAGTGGGCGCGGGTTGGCGACGCTGCCCCGGGACTTGCCCTCCTGGACGCGGAGCCTGTGAGTATCACCTTCGCTGCTCGCCCGGGCGCTGTCACTGGGACAGGGCTGCGGGTGTGCACAGCCGGGCAGGGTGCGGAGTGCACTCTGTGGGGCTGGGAGACTTGTGGGTGGCCTAGTGGAGGTCGCGCGTGGGGGCCCGGGACAGAGGACTGGGTCTCTGCGGTCTGAAGGTGAGCGCGAGTATCTCAGGGGATTCTGGAGGAGAAGCCTGTCTTGCAGTGCGTGTTCTCGTGCACCCGGGTTCAGGACACGAGTGTAGGGGTGACTGAGTGTGTGTGCTTCCTGGAGTCTGCAGGCCAGCGAGTGTGGATGGGGTGTGGAGGCGAGCCACCGGTTTCTGCCTTGAAGGTGAGTGAGTGTGCCGAGGAGTGCGAGGTGCGTGTGTGTGGATGTCTGTGAGTGAAGAGTGGAGGTGAGCGGATTTGTGTGCATGCGAGACGGAGTCTGTGTCGGGATCGGTGGGTGTATGTTCCTTTTTTTCTCTCCACTAGCCCAGCTCTTTGCTGTCTGAGCTCCCTCAACTTACCCTCCAGTTGGTACTCCCTCAACTTACCCTCCAGTTGGTAATGAATGAAGGTGACTCTTATCTCCAATGTTCATTCTGTTTACATTATTTATCAGTGTTTGTTGCTGTCTCCTGCTCACCAGAGATCATGGTGGCTTGACTTGGCATTGGCCAGGGCAAAAGGAATCCTGCCCTGGAGAACCCAGGAGTTGAAGATCTTTGAGAGTTCTTGGAGATCTGAGTACGGCTGTTCGCCCTTTTCCGCCTGGCTGGCATGTACAAGAACTGTGTTCCAGATCCTTTCCTGTCTGTTCCCTGGGGCCCCCTTGGGCTTGATGATCCCCAGCGGTGGGTCCCACCCTCGAGTTTCTCCTCCATAAATGGCACAAGTTAGTTGTGGAGTAGTGCTGCTTCAGGAGAGGTTGCCGGGGCCTGGCTGGTCCTCTCAGCCTGTTTCACTCCGCAGAGGAGCATTTCTGTGCTGTTGGGATTGGGGCCTACAGAGGTTAGTGGGAGACTTCTTACAGGGGGTTTGGCAGAAACGGAAAGACATTAGGTTTCTGTCAACATAGTGCAATAGAAAAGCTTTGTTAGACTTCTAAAAACTTAGACCTCGGTTATCAGTAACTAGCATCTCTAGAACTATTAGTACCTTCCAGAACAGGCCTAGCATGAGTAGTCTGCTTCTCACTTGAGCAGTTGAATGTCTTTCCTAGGACATAGAAGAGGTACAGCAGTAACTTCAGTCATGACATTTGTTGTTTTTAAAAAGAAAAAATCGACGACACAGGTTTTAACCCACCCCTACAGACCTGAGCATTAGACTGCCGTGAAGGGGAGAAGTTAGTCCCTTTTTAACAAGAAGACCCTGTGTTTTCTCAAAGAGAGGTGTAGGTCTTTACCTGGATCACTTGAGCAGCCTGCTGTGTTGAGTCCTGAAGCTGGCTGAGACAGACCCTTTAGCTGTCGTGGCTCCTGTTAGGCTTTTTCTCCAGGAGTTGCTTCCTCTCTGGAGTTTACTAGTGAAAACGCATGGTCTTAGAGTGGGGTTGAACACGGTGGCGCTGTCAGTTACTGGGAGATGAACACACTGTTGCTCTTCGCTAGGATTTTATTTATTAACAGTTGAGGCAGTCTGGGGGTGTGGTTTTTCTTTGCATACTTAAGGTAGTTTTCTTTTTTAAAATTAAATAATAGAACCTTGTGGGTAGAATGAGTATAACTTCTTAAGTGTCCACCTGTTGGAAGAGTGACTTGCAAAGCCATGTGTCTGTCGGAGGCATAGTGAGGAAGGCTCTCAGTTTCCAAGCCACAACTTCCTGGAGAGGACAGAGTGTTCTTATTTGCACTTTCCTAGGTCACAAGACCCACCTTGCCTTGCCCTGTTTTGGAGCAGAACTTACTAGTCATTTTTAGGCTTTTGGTTGCCTCCAAAGTGACAATTCACACAGCGTAAATACCTTTAAAATTGCAGTCTGTTTTACTCACACAATAAATACCAGACTAGGTATTTTGAGCCTCGGGAGATTTGACTCTGCTGAGGATGGCTTTAGTGGATTAGATTGAAGATTCAGGCAGTGTGGTTTCTGGGTTAGTATGTGGTGATACAGTGCGCACACACACAAAAGGGTGTCTTTTGAAAAATACTTACTATGAGTTTTTTTTATTTCTGCTTAAAAATGAAATCAAGTATGAATTATCTTCAGATTTCTCAAAATATCCGCCCCCCCCCCCATATTGAGGGTTGACCCTAAGGTCTGGAGCATGATAGGCAAGCATGCTCTCTCCAACTGTATGTCTAATATCAGCACTTTCATTTTAAACCATTGCTTTTATTCTGGGATCTCCATAAAGATATTCGTACTCTGGGCCATGATCTGGTAAGACAGAAGTGGAGAAAGTCTCCATCTATAACATAATAAAGCATCTTGTATTTTCACTGACTTTACACCTTCTAAGGCCATTGTGTCTGCAGTTGCTTTGAGCTAGCTTACACGCCTCCTGTGAAGTAGGTGACTGCAGCCTGCTCAGTGTCGGGCTGTGGGTTTGAGATAGCAAGGGACCTGTGGCTTTACGGGACTTCTCCCGCTCTTGCAAACAGTACATCTACTTCTGGAGTTGCTCTTAGGCCAAGCACAGAGAAACGAAAACTTTTTCATAGTAAACAGAAATGTAGTGCGAGTGAGTCCAGGTGGGTGTTTATGGAGGGAGGTGGATTCCTTTCCAGGGCCGTGGATGACTTAGGAGTGCTGGAGCATAACTGAGACTCCTAGCTCATGGCATAGGTGAGATTGGCATGCTCCAATCAGAACATTCATACATAGCACCAGACCCTGCCAAGCCTTGCTCCAACTCCCAGAACCTTAGAAGAGGCTGACTTCTTAGAACTTACATGTTTGCTTTCCTTCAAACTATTTTTAAGAGCATGATTTCAGAAACTGTTGAAGAGGTATTAAAGAGGATTTACTTTAGAATCTTTCTTACCTGTCTAAATTTGAGCAGAGAGTTTAGTTACCACATACTGTTGGCTTTAACGTCCTGAGAGGTAACTGAAGGCCTATTGGGAATGGGGGGGTAGGCAGGCAGGCCTTAGGAGGGCAGTCCTTGGATTCTTGTTCTGTAGAGGGAAGTTAACAGGGATTCAAAGCAAGGACATTTAGGAAAGGACACCAGATGTGGTCGTCTTGAGTGCTGATAGTAAGAGTTTATTGATTTGCTTCTCTCGTATTGTGAGTTTGCAGTAACTATTAAGTTGGGTGGCTCAAATCTAGCTTTGCTGGTTTGAGGACGAAAGTGGCGGTTATGATTACATTAGACAATATACATTAGACAATATTGTAATCTGTGCTGTCACTGTATAGTTGGGAAGCAAGGAGAACCTCTGCCTTTCAGATTCTGTAGCTGTGCTCCAAGGGCCAAATGTGCAAGGTGTTGTGAATTAAAATTCTGGAAATTGCTTTCCATCTTATTTATGCAAATTAGATGACCACATCCTTTGAGGATCCAAACTGGGGTGTGTGTATGTAGATATGTATGTTTGAATGAAGTGCCCAGCTGGCCTATAATCCCTCCTTACCATTTCTTTTATTTTTATTTTAATTTTTTTTTGTCTAATATCACTTTAAGAGTTCGGCAAACCTTGAACTTGTTTTGATTTGGGGTTGGAGGTTGCTTGGAATAGAGGTGGATTTATTTATTTTGTGGTGCTGTGGATCCGAACTCACTGCCTGGGGCATGCTAACAGCAGTGCTTTCCCACCGAGGAGCTCTCCCATCCAGCCCTATGGATCTGGAGGGTACTTGCACCTTTCAAAGTCTTCTCTGTTGTGAGCTCATGTAGAAAAAGATCTGTAAGGCTGGAACCGAACCCAGGGCTCTGCATACTCTAAGCAAGCATTCTGCCAACTGAGCCACATCCTCATCACATTGTCCCCCACTCAAGGCACTATTTTAAGAATCAGTGTGCTCATCTCTTTCTATAATTACATATGGTTACTAGATTTCAAAAACTTTGGACTTCTGAGTGTATTATAGGCAGTACTTCTTGGCAACATCTTGAGAAGGCTTGGGGACAGTGAAGTATGCTGTGATAAGAGCTTCTTTCTGTCAGATGTGCCTGTGTTCCTGCTCTCCAACCTCCTCCCTCTCCGGTTAATTACGTCACCTGGGTTCCCTGGGCTGCTTCTCTGTCTAGTTGGGTCGCCCTCTGGCTGACCTTTCTCACTGTCAGGCTCCATGCTCACAATGAAAGAGTCTCTTCCCTTCTCTGCAGAAGTGTCTCTGTGGTGCAGAGCCTTTTCAGCATACTCCCAGGGTGGATAGAAATGTCCCAGAGCCCGCTAGGGGCGAGTGTGACTTAACACACCTAGCTCTGGAATATGCACCTGCTGTTGCCCGGAAGCGAGTCTGTGAGATGAGAGCCAGCTGGTGGCTGTTCAGAGCAGCCTATGGCTGTTTTAAAAGTGAGTGGGAAATCGAGAGGAGAGGCTCAGGGAATTGAAAGTGGCTGTAAGCAGTAAGAATGGCGGTGGTGGTGGTGACTCTGCTGTTGTCTGTGTCCTCCTCTTTTCCCTCATTTGTTTCAAACATAAAAGGGATTCTTCTTTGCCCCATAGGTTGGAAGACTGAGTTTTGTGGGCAAGCCTAATTTTCAACCTCATTTTCAAATGAGACTGGTGACATTTGCTCACTGGGGACCTTCCCTGCTCCTCAGCAACTGCAGTTTGAAACCCCGGGGGTCTTTTAGAAGTGAACAGGACTTTGGGCTGTGTTAATATTCAGAGTTGTTTACAGTGGATGCTCTTTCAAAGGCTGAATGCTTTGTCTTGAGACAGGGGGGAGAAAGGGGTGGAGGGAAAAATCCCAGGCAGAGGAGGGGAAATACGAAAAAAATGTCAACTGTTGTCTGGCCTGTGGGAGGTTTAGGGACCATTAGTAATATGTTTTTACAGTTTAGGGGGGTATTGAACCAATGGGATTCACTAGGGATGGACCCCATTACTTCGGTTCTTTCTCTGTGCTGGTAACTAGCTGGTTATCTTCTGCTGTTGTGTCTAGTAAAATCGCAGATTTGTTTTTATGGACCTTGAAGACCAGAGGTTAAACTTGGTACAGTGGAAATTGCATTCATTTATTGATTTGGCCCAAATAGTTTTATGTAGCGACAGAGATTAGGAGAGTAGTTCAGTTTGACCAGTTAATTGGTCACATACATAACTGTTGCTAACATGGCCACTGTTACTAAGCAAAATGAGTACGTCAACAGAGAACGCAGAACATAATGAAGATTTCAGTTTTTCATCAGTTAAACTGCAGACTGCCGATTTGTGCCCAGTTGCCCTTGGGTGGGTGGCCTTTTCCTTACCCCAAAGCCTTATGCGTCTATGCTGTCATGTTTTGTGTAATTTAGTGCTTCATTGGGGGGTTTAAAAAGATTGATTTTCATTATTTTTAATTATGTGCGAGCCTGAGGGTCTGTGTGGGGGTGTATACCCTTGAATGCAGGTGCCCGAGGTTTTGGGTTCTCCTAGAGCTGGAGTTATAGACAGTTGCGGGCTGCCTGACCTGGGTGCTCGGAACTGAACGCAGGTCTTCCGATAGAGTAGAAAGTGTCCTTAAGTGAACAGCTTCCTCTGGCCTTTATCATCTGCTTTTTGTTTTGTTTGTTTGAGACAGGGTTTCTTTGTGTAGTTCTGGCTGTCCTGGAACTCTCTCTGTAGACCTAGACCAGGCTGGCTTCGAACTCACAGAGATCCGCCTGCCTCTGCCTCCCAAGTGCTGGGATTAAAGGCGTGTGCCACCACCACTGCCTGTCTATCATCATCTGTTTTTTGACCCAGGCACGTTATGCATAGACATTTAAAACAGAGTTACACAATCTGCTAATAAAGGTTGTTCGAAATTTTCAGCAGTGGTTCCTTCCTTTCCCTGGGTCTTACACTCTTTGTTTTCCTGCCTTGACTTCTTTGATTCCTCTCTAAATGGACATTGGAGACTTGTACCCTGGTTTCTGGTGTGTGATGGGTGAGAATGATGTGGATGGAGCTTCCTTTACTTTTACTCTGCTATCTGTGTTGGTGCCATTCACCTTGCAAGGGTAAGGGTAAGGGGCACCCAGCGCCAACCCCTTCAGTTTGAAGTAGTGATGGAAAGATTGAAAGTTATTTTTAGAGTCCATTTCTGGTGTCTCCCCTCTCCAGCCTCTGGCCCCTTTCTAACCAAGGGGATCATAGTATCCTATCTTGTAGCTGCTGTGAGGATAGTTAAACTGTGCATGTGTGCCGTTTGCTTCCTCTGTGTGCTCCATCAGTTCAAGGTGGAGGTGGCAGTGCGTCCGTTCTCGTGACCAGTTCCCTCCAAGTTGCATTTCCCAATGACAAAGGCTTTCCTGGGGAAAGTTTCCCTTTCTGATATGAGGGGATCTTTTGGTGTGGGAGTATGGCGTGACTCACAAGCCAGGCATCACTCTCCAGCGACGGTTTTGGTAGTACATGAACACAGCAACAGGTAGACTCCCTGTGTGCCTTGAGAACCTCAGATGAGTGGGCAGGAAGCCGTACACAGTTGCAGTAAATTATACAATTAGCAAAAATTGTTGGGGTAGTTTAAAATCTATTCCAGTTGTATAAATACTGCCTGTTTAGCATTATTCTTTAGGGAGGGTGGGTGGGGGGAAAAGCAAGAAAGTGAGAAGTCCTTAAACCAATCGTTTTATCCCCTTGTTTCTCAGGGTTTCCTTGAAATTGAGCCCTACCCAAATGCAGGTAGCTCAGTAGCTTGGAAGAATGCAGGTGCGCTCTTCCAAATGAGATTAGGTTACAGTCTTTAGGGCCCGCTGAGCCTCATTACATACCCACCTCCTTTTGGAAAGACTTGAAGGAGAGGAGGTGGGAGGGGAGAGAGTTATTGGCTGAAGGCAGATAACAAGTTGCATTTGCTTGTGTCTATTTACTACGGTACAGTAACTTGTAGGGGACAGCGAACACAGGGCCATCTGAGGAACCTGGCAAGGATGCACCTTGAGAAGCCGTTTGCTATTGCTCCTGGTGCACCTGTCCGTGAATCTTTCCCCCTTGTGAATGGCCATGATTCACAGCCTTGCCCACATGAACGGCTGCAATTGTTTGCACCCTTATTACTATTTAATCTAACCTAACCGGTAAGGCCCATTGTGCTAACAACCAATCCGTTCATCTCCGTGAGGCGGGATTCATCGATGCTTCCTTGTGAACCAGGATGCCGGTTCCAATCACCGCTCCTTGAGTTTGTTTTGGCAAAAGACAAGAAAGGGTGGTTTGTCTTTAAAAGTCTTTGTGATGCATAGGTCTCTCACCTTTTTTGATCAGCAGGAATTGGAAATGAATGAGTACCATTTTAAAAGCTGGTTTAAAAACAAAGCAAACCCCCTTAAAATTCGCCTTCTGTGGCTTCTTTGTGCAGCAGGGAAGAGTTGCTCCCTCCTGCCTGTCCTTTGACCTTTCTACTAATTTATAATTTGTTGTTCAAACCATTCACTGCTCATCTCAGCAGAGCACATATTGCACTGTTGAATTCTTTGTTCTGGATTACCTGCTTTTGATGGCCGTTCGGGGACCCTTAGGACTGAGCGCCTGAACTGGGACATAGAGCACCTAGGTAGCTCCAGGTCCTGTGGTTCCAGTGCCCTGCCTTTGAAAGCCTTTGCATCTGAAGCATTGGCACTGTGGGTTGGATAACAAGAAAGGGCAGTGAAAACTGTCAGCTGACTGGGACGAGCCTGTTGCCAAGAGAACTTTTATTCTTAGGAGACGATTAGAAAGATTGGCCTTCAAACCACTTTGGAGTTAAGGAAATGTTTGCCGTGAACTAGATGCTTTAAATAAACTCACTCTGTCAATGTAGGGGGTTTTCTTCTTAACATTATTTTATGAAGAGAGACAAGTGGGCAGTTTATTAATAATGTCATGAATTCTGGGACTGTCAGCTTCAATAATTACCATCTCGTGGTCTGTCTCATAGGCTCTATACCCCAAATATTCTCTCCCTTTCTACAGTTGTTTTTTTTAAAGAAGTAAATCCAAAGTGTGCAATTTCATCTGTAAATGTGTAGGATTTTCATTTAACAGCTTTTGGGGGACATATCATTCACATGACAACTATTCACTAAACGATGACTCTTAAAAAACGTGTAAATGAACAAGTTCTGAAAAAAATTTATGTGTTTACAGAATGTTTACTGAGCACATATTTCATGCACTGTGGTTTTTTTATGTTCTCAAATTACAGGTTATTTGTTTCCCTACCTTTGCTTTTGTGGGGAGTGTTTTAAAAGTTCTTATGTTCGAGCTCCTTGCCAGAATGTGCAATTCTTACGAGTTTTCTTCTTTTGCCATAGATCCCTTAATTGGGAGGTTTCTTCCAAGCTATTAATTGTAGATTAGAATCTATTAGTGAGCAAATATGATTACAATGGGTCATTTAAAAGTGGTATTTCAGATATTATTATTATTAAATGTAGAGATAATTAGCCATTGGTTGTAGCTAAGTCTTGAATCTGAATTGAGTTAACTCTTGTTTACTTTGCAGGGCCTGACCCTCCAGCTGTGTCTACTTGAGTCTGCTTTAAATAGAGTTAGAAGCGCCCTATAAGAAAATCCCCCAAAGCTCAGAGCCAGCTTCCTGGAACCCGTTGGGTTCCTTTTTAGCTTCACACAGATTAGAAAAATGCTCCCTCCTCCTGGCTACTGAGTGGTTTGTGTTAGAGAAGTCCGTGGCTCTGTTTCTGTATTGTCTCTCTGTGGGTTGGAGGAATTCCTTTAAAATAAATCGATGATATTCATATTCTGTCTGTGAAAATCTAATTTTAGGTAAATTATAGAGCGTTTAGTGGTTTAAAAACCCATCCAGCATGTCATTTTAAGTTCACAGATCTGTTGAGCATAATTAAACTGCTGTCATATTTGATTAGAATGCCATTTACAGGGGATTCTCTCTGTCTAAAAACACACTGAAGAGTTTAAGAGCAACTTATAGGCAGACAAACCAAGTGTGAGGGTCTGATAGTGAGCTTAAGTTCTGTTTTTCAAATTTGGAGAACTCTCTCTCGTCTACTTTCTGATGTGGTATCTTGGTTCAGCCTCGCGCTCATGTAACTGATTTTCATTTTATTTTTTACTAAAATAATTTCGTGTGTGTCTGTGACTTCCTTTCTCCACCTGGGACAGTGTGAGTTTCTGGCACATGAGTGCCTAGTGTTTGCAAAACTTTATAAACAGCCAGAAGAGCTCGTAGCTTCCAGGAAGTGGGTTGTTGATGCAACCAAGTGATGGATGCTGAAGCCACTACTCAAGGGGGGAGGGGGGATTGTCCCCTCCTCTGCAGGAGAAGACAGCCAGAAACTAAGCGAAGAAAACAAGTATTTTCTGGCTACCAGGGCTGCCTCACTCCCAATTCAGTGTTTTCTCAGATCCAATGTCTATGTCTTGTTCACAAGTAATTTTTTCTTGTGGAAGAGGCTGTGCCTTGCCCAAGAAAAAAATTAGGAATTCTGATAGGATTTTTATTTTATTTTTGAAGTGGTTTATTGTCTATGTGTTTCTTGTGTATTCATGTGTTTGTATGCTGTGTGTGCATGTGCGTGTGAGCGCGCGCGTGCGCGCGTGCGCGCGTGCCCGCGCTGGAGTCCAGAAGAGTGAGTCAGATACCTTGGAGCTGGTGTCGCAGGTGATTTCGAGTCGCCCATCATGGGCACTGGGATTCCAAGTCCGGTCCTCATGACTGAGCAGCAGTGCTCTAAACCACTGAGCCATCTCTCCAAGTCCCTGAGAGAATTTTTAGATTCCCTCACAAGTCTGTTTGAAATAATATTTAGGAACGGTTTAATTATGTTCAGTTCTGGACAGCCCCCAAATAAAAGCTGTTTCACCTCAAGTATTAATGACTTGGAGTCTGTAGAACTTGGTTGCATGTTCTTAAATTTTCTTGCCTTTTGTTTTGTTTGTTTAACAAGGTCTCTCCACTGTGTAACCCAGGCTGGTCTTGAATTCACAGCAGTCCTCATGCCTCAGTCTCCTGAGTGCTATGGTCACAAGCATGCCACCACCCACCACGGCTGGCTCTTTCCTTGCTTAAACAAACAAAAACAGTAAGCAAAGAAACAATGAAGCTCTTAAAGAGGTGAAGATACAAATTTGCAGCTTCCGTAGCAGCTGTCTTTGGGCCCGAGGGGAACAAACAGGAGGCAAGGCTGAGTCCCCCTTCTCAGAAACGCTGGGTACTTAGTGCATCTTTCTGGAGGAGAGGGGCCCAGAGCTTAGACACTTCTTAAAGAAGTTCCTGACTCACCAGGGAGGAACAACTATTGACTGAAAAGAAGAAGGGATTTTTTTCTCAAGCTGTGGAGAATAAGAATGTGGTAGAACGGAAACTAGCTTGTGGCTGAGTCTCAGGAGACCTGGGGGTTTTGTCCTGGCTGTGCTATTGACTGGTAGTATGACCTTGGGCTGGTCCCCTCCTTTCCTACCTGTGAAGGATGTAAGACCTCATTTTCAGATTCTAGCTAGTGGAGGCAAAGGGGGAGTGAACTTCCTCATTGGATTTGCCGGTGAGAGAGTCAACGGGTCTGTGTATAGGATGCTCACTTGAAAGAACTCCGTGGGATCTGCGGATGGGTACCCAGAACAGCCAAAGGAGGGTGGAGCGTTAGGGGAGGGGCTCAGGGAGGGACGCTTTGGTGGGCCTTTGTTATGGTTAAGGAGAAGCAAATGCTGCATCTGTGAGCACTGGTGACCCTTTCCAGTCTGAAAGTTGAAAATGCTTCAGAATCTGACAGTTTTTGACATGACACCACAAGTGGAGAATTCCATCCTGGGAACTCCATTTTTCATGTACAAAAGTATTAAAATTAGTGTAGAAAATCACCTTGAGGCTGTGTGTGTAAGGTGTATATGAGTCATAAATGAATTCATGTTTAGACTTGGGTACCATCCTTATATAAATAATCCAGAAATTAAAAAAAAAAAAAAAGAATCAGAGATCTGGAAAACTGTGGCCCCATACATTCTGGTTAAAGGATTCTTAGCTTCCCTTTCCCCCTCCTGGGCCAAAGAAAACTATGGAAGCTGCAAACTTTGACTTAGCTTTTTAGGAACATAGGTTTAGAGAAAAGGCAAACAGGTATGGAATCATTTTAGTAGGGTTTTCTTTAGGGTTGCTGCTGGCCCTCAGTGAGTAGTAGGATCAGTGAAGTTGTCCCTAAGACTGGCAGTCCTTCAGCTCCGTGGGTCCAGTGTACAGACTCAGTAGCAACAGCTGCAGGGAAGGACACACCCACAGCAGCTCTGTCCTTTGGAGCAAGCTTGCCTGTGGTTCTATGCAGGGACTGGGCCGATTTCTGAGTAACTTTAAGCCATTTTCCCAAGGAGCCTTCCAGTGTGGAAACTCAACGGCCTAACATTTGTGTCGGTCAGTGATGTCTTTCTTCCATTTTTGAAGTCTTTCTCTTCTTTTAAAACATGATTTTATTGAATGTATTGTTGTTGTTCAGTGGACATCAAATTTCCCCATCTGTGGGGTTCCTTTTGAGCTAACACTGTTTTTAGAAAATCTTGATTCTCACCAAATAGAGTGGTTCCTAAGAGATTATACTTATCATGCAGAACCTAGTAGCTTTTGTTTTCTGTGTTCTGTATTTTTAAGTTATTTGTGTGGGGGTGGGGGTGGGGATGGGGGAGTCTGGAGGCCAGTGTTGGGTGTCTTACTGCTTGCTCTGCACCTTATTTTGAAATGGTATGTCACTGGAACTGAAGCTCATCCTTTTGGCTAGCTTGTGCTGCCAAAGGCTTCAGAAACTGTTGCTACGGTTCCCCTGGTGCTGAGGTTACAGGCACGTGATTCCTCATCCAACTGATTACATGGGTGGTGGGGATCTGAACTCAGGTCCTTGTGTTTGCACAGCATGCATTTTACCAACTAAACTATTCCCCAGCCTACCCGTTTTCTGTGTTCTTCATAGCCACCCTCCTTCCCGTGGAATTTGTTGTCTTCACTGGAGATTCTCAGACTTTTCCTTTTATACGTTCTTTTTTTTTTTTTGGTTTTTCGAGACAGGGTTTCTCTGTGTAGCTTTGCACCTCTCCTGGAACTCACTTGGTAGCCCAGGCTGGCCTTGAACTCACAGAGATCCGCCTGGCTCTGCCTCCCAAGTGCTGGGATTAAAGGCGTGCGCCACCACCGCCCGGCTTCCTTTTATACGTTCTTTATTGTGTACATTTTCATGAAATGAGGCCTTAGAATGCTTTTCTGTTTTTTTCTTTAGAGCATGCTCTTGGAAGTTAGAGCTTTGTTCAGGACTACAAACCCGAATAATGTAGTGAAGTTAGAGGTGCCGTTAGTGGTGTGTGGAGCCCCCTAAGTTTAACAGGAATTAGAGACTACATTAGGACTGAATTGTCCAAAAAGCTACTTTAAAATTTTTTTGCCCGGCGTGATGGCGAACACCTTTAGTCCATTTCAGCACTGTGGAGGCAGAGGCAGGTGGATCTCTGTGAGTTTGAGGCCAGCCTGGTCTACAGAGCAAGTTCCAGGACAGCCAGGGCTGCGTAGAGAAACCTTGTCTCAGAAAACAACAAACAAACAAATAATTTTTCATTAAGAGCTGAAGAGATGGCTTAGTTATTAACGCACTGCCTTGCAGGCATGAGAACCCGAGTTCCATCCCCAGAATACATGTAGTAAAATCCAAGCTAGATGACTTGAAATCCTAGTGCTGGGAAGGTAGAGACCGGAGGATCCCTCGGGCTCACTGGGCAACCAATTTAGTCTACTTAGTGAGTACCAGGCCAGTAAGAGAGTGTCTCTGTCTCCAAAAGAAAAAGTCATGTGATACTTAATGACACATGAGGTTGTCCTCTGACCTCCACATGTATGTGTGTACCCCCCACACATACGTACCTGTGCTGCCTTAAGCCTGAAGTCTCAGCCCTGGGAAAGTGGAGGCAGAAGATTAGGAGTTCAAGGCCAGATAATACCTACTGTACTGTAGGCTGAAGTGGAGGCCAGCCTGGACCAGATTCCACCTTGTCAAAACAAACGAAAGACCAAAACAAAAATCACCACAACAAAAAGCCAAATCCAAATGTAAGCCTTTTCTGTTGTGTTAAGATCAGTATAGGCAAAATGATTTCCCACCCTTTAGGAGCTTCATGCACAGTGTCATTTTCTGTTACTCCTGTGACCTTCCATGAATTTACCCTTTAACCTTCTCCCGAAGGATTCTCAGTCTAATAAGGTCACTTTTCACCTCACTTCGTCCTGAAAGTCATAGGGACTGTTGAAGTTCATGTCCCTCGGAATCACCAGACATGGTGTGTTGGTTGCCTCTAGACTTTTCTCTTTGGGGGGTTGGTGCGTTCTTTCCAGGCAGGAAGGATCCGTGGCTCCTTGCTCCTGCAGGGGCTTCAGGCTAGCTTCCAGGTGTGACTGTCTCAGGTCAGCTTGTGTAGAGGACCGAAGGGATGTGGTTCGGGGTTTAGTGGAGAGTGAGGCCCTCCTCGGGTGTGGAGGGTCTGGGTGGCCCTCGTGAGCTGGTGAGGTAAAGGGGTAGCCGCAGCCTTCCTCAGACGCAGTGCTTTGTATCCTGAGTCAGATTTGTCATTTGTCTGCCTGTATGTGAGAGAGAGAACCTTTGGAGAGAATCTCTGACACAAAAAAGAGATTGTGGAGAGGCCTTTTCCTCCTTCCTTATTTTCTACTTTCTGCTTGAGAACCAACCACTTCAAAGAATCAGATGTGTTGGTGCCGCAAGCTGAGCAGTTATTGTTGAAGAATTTGGAAATATAATTGAAAACAAACTGTTGGGCAGAGCAGATTGAGGCAAGTTCTAGCTTTGAGAGAGGAGGGAATTCCAAGTTCTTCCTCTATTTGGAGCTGATGTCTCAGAACACTTGTTCTGTAGATGAATCACCAGTGAACTCTACATCTGGGAGTTATATCTTGGGAAACGGCATTCTTTTTAAATGTGGAAGAGACATAAAAGCTTAAAGTTACAGTGCAGTTGGAAAATTGTAGTCAGAGCTTAAAAAAACTAGCATTGAGGTGAAAACAGCCACGAGATTGTGATACTTAAAATGGAATGTCCGTATCAGGGAGTAGTACCACAGCCAATGTACTTATTGGACCTCTGTCATTTGTTCTTGAGGCAGATAACATTTTAAGAAATGTCATAAAATCCAGCTCTTCAGAATCACTAGTGACTGCAAATGTGACTTGGAGTCTGAGTGATCTAAGCCTTTGTTTTGAACTCCTTAAAAAAGTTGAGCTTCTATTTGCCAGTGAAGGCCTGAGAACAGGTCCATGGCTCAGGGTCTGTGAGGAGAACATGCGCTCTCATCTTCTGTGAGCTCCTTCATGTCACAGGTTGTGGTTAAGGGGTGGAAGATGAAGCGGCCATGTGGTTTCTGTTAAGAGCGGCATCCCTGGAACCTGGCTGCCTTCTGAGTGACTTTGGTTAATGTGCTTGGTTTCTCTCTGTCTCGGTTTCCTCCAGTAAAATGAGGAAGACTAAAGTGCCCACCTTATTGAGCTAGTTTAAGGACAAAAAAATGACAGTGCCTACCTACCACGTGGTTGAAGTACTAACAGTTTATCTTCTTAGAGCAGGATACATGTGTTAACTAATTGGATCATCATCCTGTTGAAATACATCATGAATGTTTTATGCCCCAGGTCCGGGGTTGGTAAAGGACTGGTCAGGCACTAGCAGTTGCTGGAGTTCGAAGTCTAGTCTGCATGCACATGGTCATAGTAGAAAGAATACTCCAAGACCAGTCCTGGCCCTTTTTGTTTTCCTTTCAAGTCTGACTTCCTTCAGGCCAGTCTCTGACTCCTCTGCTTTTGAGTGGCTGGAGTACCCAGGACAGTTTTGGCATACAGTTGGTACTCTATTAATGGTGTCTGAAATGTGATTTTGCAGCACAGGCTTCTTCCTGGACTGGCTTGTGCTTTGCAGACTCTTTGGTGAGAAGGGTGGTAGCATGCACATATGCCTTGCCATCTGTTGTTTATTGTTTCTGTTAGGTTGTGGTTTGTGTTCCTGTTGCGTGTTTCTTTGGTTTCTGGAGCAACTGCGATTATTATATGCTTGGGGATCAAAAAAAGTAAACTATTTATAAACAGTAAAGTACCCTTGGGTTTGGAAAGTGTTTTTCTCAAATGCGTGTGTATTTGGTGGCTTTATTATAATCTCACTGATGTATCATTAGACAGTTTGCAGATTGAGGCTCATCTAAAAGATGGGCAGGTCGGCGTCCAGCCTTGTGTAACCAGCACACAAACAGCCTTGGTGATAAGGCCCTGGTGTTAACACTGACCCGAGCGGTGTATTTTTAACTCAAGAACATATAAACAGTTTAGCCTGCTGATGGAGTTTATTCTTGCCTGAAATCCTTGGCATGCCTTGGTTTGGGTGTTCTGGGGATACATGTGGTCTTAGGAGAATGCTGTGACCACCAGTGACCCATGGCCCCCAACCCTTCATTTTAGAAAAAGGAATGCAGAGTTGGAAGGAATGAAGGGAGATGCTGGTTGTTGATTCCTCTGGTACATTTTACATTTCACTTTAAAAAGTACCTATTCTCTGGGTCGTGGAGACTTGAGGCAAGAGTAGAGAGCTGTTGACTCACATCTGTTTTGTCCCTGCCTTCTCCCCACCCCTCTGGAGCTACAAGGGATCTTTGCAGAGTCACAGATTAGAATAGACTTCCTGCTGCTGGCTGTCCACTCACTCTTAAGCATCATAGTGCCTTCCTACCTGTTTCCATCTGCCCATGCTACCATGCCCAAGCTTTTTCTAGCTTCTGTACTGCCTGTTTGTCCTGTATGTCTGGAGGAAGGTTCTTTGGCTTGGAGGCTCCTGTCTGTCCTTCTTAAATGTTTCTTCCCCTGGAAACTGTTGTTTGCGTTCCCTTTATCTGGAAGACCCTGTCTTACTGCACATAGGCTTTTCAGGGTGTGCATTTGGTCGATATCTGGCACCCTAAGCTGCCTGACAGCAAAGACCAGCTTCCTTTCTAATGCTTCATTGTTTTCACACAACCTAGCATGAAGTCTGGAGCACACAAAATGCCCAGGCAGTACCAATGCAAATGTAGACAAGGGCATTGACATTTGTTCTCCCCACTCTGGCAGGGTCCTAGATAGCCTAGGCTGGCCTCAGATATGCTAAATGGTAGAGATTGACCTTGAAGTTCAGATTCTGCTTCTGCCTCCCAAGTGCTGCCATTCCAGGTCGGTACCACCTCACCTCTTTTTTCAAGGATAGGGATTGATCCCGGGGCTTCATGCCCCTTAGACATTTAGCCGACTGATTGAGCCAGATTCTTTGTCTCTGCTTTTCTAAGTTCAATAGAGATAATCGGACAGAATTGCTCAACAGAATAGCTCAGACTTCCCAGGGCTCATGTATCTGTCCATTTCCTACTGACCTATTTGTCTGGTAATTCCCTTCATCTTCTACTGAGTGCACGTGTTGAAAATTTAGAAGAACAGGAAGGTTTTAATACTGTGAAACCGGACTTTAAAAGCTGATGGACAGGCAGTGGAGGCACTGCATGGGACCTGTCTCTCACGTGGGGTCCCTGGACTCCACTTCCTTGCTGGAGTCTTCCCCATGGCTGTCCTTGGCAGGTGGGCCAGACTGCACAGTTCTCTTCTGAGTTGTGCTTGGCCAGGGCACCCACGGCGTAGTTCCGAACTGTTGACATGGTCTCTCATCTGCTCTTTTGCCAGAGCTGCCTTGCCTGGTGGAGTCTGTTTTGGGGAGGGTTGCTTCTCACTTAGACTAAGGCTGTCTAGACACCCTTCCCCTTGTGGTTATTCTGCTCAGTTTATGCTGAGCCCCTCGCCAGGCAGCTGGTTTTGGTTGCCTGAGCCCTTGGTTACTCTGCTAAGACCTCCCCTGACAGAAAGCATGACCAGGCCAAGGTCGTTTTTCTTCCTCTGCTCTTGGCAGAGGGAAGGGTTGCTCTCCTTGACGGGATCGAACACATGCGCATTCAGGGCAGATTACTGTACCCTCCGAGGACAAAGCCAGCATGGCAACACAGATCTGTAGGGAACATGTACAACAGGAGACTGGCCCCATGGACTTGTAAATCTGACCCTTTCTGTGTAGCCCCTGCTCCATCCTCAAATACACAGGCCCTCTCCTCATGGCAGAGGAGTCACTGCTGACCTGGCTCAATGTGGGTCCTCACTGGGCGCTTAGTTTTGCAGAGATGCTGCTAACAGAGGTCTTTGGGAAGCAGAGTCTGCCATGAGCTCAGCCTTGTGTGTTAGTTTTGATGATTAGAAGGTAGGTCTTGGACTGGGGTTCTGCAGGGAGGCCTTTGTATCTGCCTGGACTAGGTGGGGGAAGGTGCTTTGTGAGGAGGCTTTGTTCTGTTGGGCATGTCTTTATTTTTAATTTATATGGTAATAAATGTTAGTAATTATTAAATCAGAGGCAAACTACAAAAGAAAGGATAATTGACCTCATTATTCCGTGATAAATATCATTTTGTTGTATAAATTTGCAGTGATGTTTCAATTGAATACCTGCTTCAAATTATGGGTGTTTGTTTTGATATAATGATATGTTGTACAGTCCAGGGTGGCTTTGAACCCCACAACCTTCTGCCTCAGCCTCTAAAGTGCCATGCTTGACTCTAACTATGGGTTTTGGGTTTACTTATTTATCTGTTTATTTTTGTTGTCTTTTTATTCTTTGATATTAAACTATAATTACATAGTTTTCCTTCTTCCCTTTTCTCCCTGCTATTCTTCCATACACTCTTCTCTTCCTTGCTCTCTCTCAAATTCATGGCCTCTGTTTCTTTGTGTGTGTGTGTGTGTGTGTGTGTGTGTGTGTGTGTGTGTGTGTGTGTATTTTAAGTATATGAATACAACCTGCTCAGTCCATATACCGTTACTTGTACTTGTCTGTATGTAATTGCAGGGCTGGTCACTTGACATTGGACATCAACAATTTCAACTTACATTTTAAAGACTCAGTATTATAAATATTTCTCTGTGGTTAAACTTTATAAAAAGTATGGTTTGAGTCATAATAAAACCTTCCCTGATATTGAGCCTCTAGGCTTTTCAAAACCCTAACTGTTGCTGGTCATCCTTTTGCGCATAATAGTTTATATATTTCTTGGTTTCCTAGGCTGAGTTACCAAGAAGTCTAGGTTGCTCTTGATAGGAAAACTCTTAGGACTTGCTATGACTTCCCCCAAGGAAGCCACTACCGACCCACGGGGAAGCTTGTGCTTGCGTTCCTCACACTCTGACACTCTGTTCCCATGTACCAGAGAACCACCATCTGCTCTCCTCATCGTCATTTCTTTGGATGGTAAGGCTGAAAACTTTTCACTGCTCACCACAGACCCTTCCTTTTAAAGTTTCCTTTTTTTCTTATGTTCAGTCCAGTAGTTACCTTGGTGTCCTTAACTGTGGACTTGAGACTTGGGCACTGTTGAACTCTCTAGAGCTGGTGGTTCTGAGACAGGGCAGGTCTAGTTCTATAGAAAGCTGTGCTCCTGGTGGCCCTGGCATAGTTTTGACCCTTAAGCAGGACATGCTTTTTATTCCCTTCCATTTTCTTTTCCTTTTTTACAGACTCGAGTTGCTCTTATGTTCCACAAAGGGTATTGCAGTGGCTCTGTGGCTCCCAGGCTGCTGTGGCCCCCATGGAGCCAGCTCGGCCCACTCAACCCTGGTACCCTGTCTGTGGCCAGTGTGCCTGGTACTTACAGCTGGTAGGAATCAGAGCAGATTAGCGTGGCCGAGAACCCTTCAGGAACAGCTTCCAGCAAATGGAAATTATTTTAAAACAAATTGATGTGGTTTTTCTGTCAAACCTACTTGGAACATAAACAAGGTTGGACCATAAGCTGCCCCCCTTCTACAGACAAGCCTGTGTTTAGAATGTGGCTTTCAGCAAAGTAAACACGGTCTCTAAAGTGAGTTGTCATTGTGTCTGATTTGAAAAGTAAAAGTGGCAGACTGGGGCAAGGCTGGCAGACAGTTCTAATACTGTGCCTAAGACATACCTCGTCCGTTTCTCGTCCTGCCACCAAGATACCACTTCCTGGATAGGTTTCTGGAGTGAGGAGTCATTCAGTGTTAAAAAGATTAAGGGGAAAAACACTAGGGCAATTTCTGTGGCCAGATAACTGTTTTCATTTTGCCCCTTTGCCACGTGGGAATATCAGAAACATCTTGTGAAATACTTAACCCTTGTGTGTGTGAGTATGTACCTTGCACCCTTTCCCAGTCTGTGTGTCTTTGAATTCTCTGCCGGGCTCAAGATGGTTCCCCCAACCTGGGAACAGTGTTTTTTTAAATTGGCCACAGTCTTCCTAAAAGTCAAAACAATGCTTTTAATGTTCTGATTATGTATTAATGAACAGCCAGGCCAAGGGGCACTTGCCAAAAAGGTTAGAGTGAGAAGGCCACCAATATAAGAGTGAACTTTGCACTCTGGGCGTGTGAATGATCTCGGGTGAAAGGAGTTTATTGCACAAGGGGAGCAAGGAGAATCCCTTTGATGTTGACTAGCATCCTGGCCCCATTCGACTCTGGGGCTTCCCGGTTAACCACATCTCTGCTGGCTGCGGTGGTGCTGGAGTGTGCTGTCCAGGGTGGCCAGGACCTTGCTCTTGACTCTGACGGGGCAGGTACTGTGCAAAGGGATCACTGGCCGCTCTCGTAGAGACTCTTCCTTCAGTCAACTTCAGTAAATGCTAGCCTGACCCCAGAACCAGACAGCTGCACCTCCCAAGTTTTCCTCTGGAGGGAGTTTTCGAGAAACAGCATGCTATTATTCTAAAACCTCCTGCCCCAACCACAGAAAGAGGTTAGATCCTAATCTTAATATGACTAATTTATTTTCTCCCCAATGCACTGACATTTCCTCCTGCCTTCTGGCTTCTTTTTAATTTTTGAATGGCTGGCCATTGGGAGCCCTGCTTCCCATAGCTTTATTAAATAATTACTTAAAAGAAGAAAGAAAGAAAAAAAAAAGCTTTCAAAATCTAGAGACTGTGGGAGGGAGGATCAACTCCAGCTCAGATTTTGTGCCTAGAGGATTGGCTGAGCCTGGAAGTGATCGTGTCCTTTAAGAAGCAGAAAAGAGGTAATTTGGTGTGAGGAGGCTGTGACGGAGGTATCCCAGGTTTACCATCATAAATGTGGGTACTTTGGCCTCTCCTCTATCTTCTAGCATGAAAGGAAAAGGTTATTTGTACATTGTTTGTGGTATTGAAGTGAGGTAGCATTTTCAGTCTGGAATTTTCAGTCCTGAGGTAGTGGGCTTTTTTTTCTTTCCCTTCTCCTCCCCTCCTTAGCCCCCTCCTTTCTTTCTTTTGTTTGAAACAGGGTCTCACTATATAGCACTCACTGTCCTAGAGACTCAAAGAGACCCCCCTGCCTCTGCCTCCTGAGTGCTGGGATTAAAGGTGAGTGCTACCACACCCAGCAACTTTTTTCTTTTTAATAAATAGCTTAATCGAGATAGAGTGTGAATACCACAGTCATCTTTTAAGTGTTGAGATTCTGAGTTTTTAGTATGTCCCGCATCATGCAGCTGCCACTCCTAATTCTGGGATATTTTTATAATTTGTACTTAATGGTTTTTAATTTATATTTTATATTTTATTTATATTTGTGCTGGGGCACAAAACCTCGTGCTGGTTGATGTTTTCATCTCCTCCTCCTTCATCCTCTAGGAATATCTACTTTCTGTGTTGATTTGCCTGCTCTGAATGTTGGCTGTAACTGGAAACATACAGTACCTGCCCTGTCGTACCTGCCATCTTCTTTTGCTTAGCCCGATGTTTTCCAAGTTCTTATGTACATATTATTCCTTCTGCTTATTTCTTAAAAGGTTATCTATTTATTGGTGTGCATGCATGTGCACGCACTCTCATATGTGAGTGCTCAGAGAGGACAGAAGAGAGTGTCATCTCCCCTGGAGCCGGAGTTACAGACAGTTGTGAGCAGTCTGATGTGAGTGCTGGGAGCTAAACTGGTTCTCTGTCAGAGCAACAAATGTTCTTAACTACTGAGCCATCTGTCTATCATCTTTACCCCTCTCAAAACATCTGAATAATACTCAGTTGTTTAGATATAACACATATTGTTTATTCATTTATTAGCCAGACATTTGGGCTTTCCCTACCTTTTGGCTAGTAAGAATAGTGCAGTTATGATCTTTTCCCCTTCAGACAAGGTCTTGTTCTGTAGCTCTGCTCTGCCTTCTGGACGCTGGGCTGGTGGTAGGCATGCACCACAAAACCTGGTATGAGTGTTGATGCGTAAGTTTTTGTGTGAGGGTTTATGTTTCTTGGATATGTACATGTGGAATTGCTGGGGCATATGGTAAGTACATGTTGAATTTTGCGGGAAGACATTGCTAGGCTGTTTATGAAGAATCTGTGTGTATCATTTTTAAAAGAGATGAGTAGTGTGATTTTAGGTAAGGTTTGGGTTGTTCCCCAGGGATGTTCCTCTCAGGTTTGTTGTCCTCAGACTTTTAGAACTATTGAGGTGTTCTGATAGAAACAAACAGGTGTTACAGATGCTCATTAACTCAGTAAGGTAATATCCCACAACCCATGTTGAGTTGGAAACAGCAAGTTGAAATTGTATTTGCCACCGGTAACTTGTAGCTTAGCAACACAATGAGTGGTTGTGTTGGTTGCTGAGAGCTGTGGCTCGCTTGCTTCAAGACTAAAGATCAGACCACACATCACTACTAGCCTGGGAAAAGACCACATTCAGAATTCCAAGTGTGGCTCCTACTGAATGTGTCTGCCTGTTGAACCATCACAAAGTCCAAGAAGAGTAACTGTCCGTGCCTAGTGACCTGCCTCTTGTTTGTAATCCCAAGGAAAGCAGTAAATGTGGCAGCAAATGGCAGTGGTTACTTCGGGAACTCTAGGTGCCGGAGTCTCTGCAGGATGGTTGTCAGCGCTGGCCGCTACCAGAACAGACAAGGGGACTTGCTTTCTTGCAGCCTGCTGAGCTTTGCTGTGCATCTGCATCTACCTGGGCCTGCTTTGGGGCAAGCCTGCTTTGCCAGCTGAGTTTAGCAGCTATAAATTTTGACAGAAATGCTGTATGGAGGCTACCCAAAGGTAGGCAGGGTAATTGCTCTGGACAGGTTTACAGTAGAGAGGTGTGAAGTGCTTGGTGGAGACCGAAAGCTGAGGGAGGGACTACAGATTGAACTTGAACAGTCTCTGGGTGATGGACTGATGCAAGTAATTGAAAACCATGGCTCTGGTGGCTTTTATTTGGAAAGGAAGCCACAGCTTTCATGGTTTCTTTTAAAGCAAGAAAACAGAGCAAAATCAGCTCGCTGGGTTACTCAGGAGGTTGGTTTGGGATCTTTTCAGGCAGTGTAGAACCTTGGGTAGGCAATGATATTCTCTGCTCTTTGCTTTTGTTTTCCCACGTGGTCAGAACTGAGTGGGACGACGTGGTGGGGGCGGGGACATCCTCGTGGTGGCAGTAAGCTTTTTAGGTACACTTTGGAAGCACTGACAGCCCCGCTCTTAGAACCTCATTTTGTGAGGTTAGTCAGTGGGTGCACCTCCCTAAGCAAGACATAGTTAACACAGCAGATGTTTGGGTAGCCAGTAGGCTTAAAAAATTACTAACAAAATATAACAACAAATTTTTTTTAATGGACCCTGAACTCAGAGTTAGGATGGTGTGTGGGCTGGAACCTGCATTTTAAAAGCTTCAGGAACTTTCTTTGGATTCTTAGTATGAGAGTCCCCTGTAGAGTAAGTGTGCGTGCCTGAGCTCAGCTGACACGTGATCAGTTGCTTAACTTCTTCTCAAGCCAGCTGTTTGTGACCCTTGGCTTTTCTGATGTGTTCTCTTACTCAAAACACTGTCTGTTCCTGTCTTAGTTTATTAAAACCCAAACCAAGAACTAGATTCAGTTTCATCCTTTTCAAACTCTCTGAAACAACTTGCAGAAAGTCCTTTCAAAAAGAAGATATGAAAAGTGTGTGGGGAGTGCCGGGCAGTGGTAGCACATGCCTTCAAACCCAGGGGCAGGCAGATCTCTGTGAGTTTGAGGCCAGCCTGGTCTACAGACTGAGTTACAGGACATCTAGGGCTACACAGAGAAAGCCTGTCTTGAAAAACCAAAAATCAAAACAAAACAAAATAAAAAAAAAACCCACAACAACAAAAAGGTGTGTGGGAAGTGGAGATGATAGTTTTCCTTGAAGTGCAGCAGTTCTCAATCTGTGGGTCTCAACTCCTTTGGGGGTTGAATGACCCTTTAGCAGGGGTCACAGATATCCTGCATAACAGATATTTACATTACGATCCATAACAGGAGCAAAATTACAGTTATGAAGTAGCAATGAAAGTAATTTTATTGTTGGGGGTCAGCACAGCATGAGGAACTGTATTAGAGGGTGGCAGCATGGAAGGGTGAGAGTGTGTGGTGGTTAACAGTTATTCTTGTTAACAAGGCTCAGGTGGACCTCTGTCGCCTTGCAACTAGGATGGATTCATAAACCCACACAGTGCTGCCAACTCAGACCCCCAGTTTCATTTCCTTTGGTTGGAATGACAGCCAGCAGCTGTTTGGTCATCTCCTAGTCTTCAGCATGTCAAAGACACTCAAATAGTGGCTGGAGCCTAAGGCATCATTTGCACACAGCTTTAGGTTTCATGTCCTGGCTGTAATGTTTCTTTGAAAAATGAAGGAGAGTGATTTTAAGTGAGACTGAGGAAAGAGCGTCAGAGAGGTCAGGGTGTGAGGGTAAAGGGGATGGGGTGACGAGGCACAGAGGATGTCTTCCTCCCGTGATAAGAAAGGTCCTCTGAGGCCCAGGCAGCTTGTCTCTTGATTGGTGGTTATTCTAGCCACACCCTTGCCTCTGTTGTGCCCTGGCACCTTTGGGGATTGTCAGTTTGGAGGGTCCAGCTTAGAAAGAGGAAAGCATGATTGCAGTAATGTCTCCATAGCAAATAGCATCCGTGTGGTGTATTATTACATTACTGTAACTGTCTACCTGCTCTGAGAGGCAGATGCAGGGCAGGTCTTGCACACTGTGGAACCCAGGGGCCGAGGAACCTGGGTAGTGGTATGTCTGGCTTCACAAACAACACTTTGAAGTGCTACCTGCTCCTAACGGCAACAGAGCCAACAGTTAAATATGCAGCTGTTAAGAACAGGAGTGTTTGCACAAGCAACCTTCAAATTTTCTGATCCTTGATGAAAGCTAGTTGGTTGTGAATTATTAACTTCAACATGCATGAGGAAATACTATCCACTTAAATGTCAGGTGTATTTTTATGTAAGAAAAAAATAAAACTGACCACACCCTCAGCTGTTACCATTTGGGGTTGAGAATCTGTGTGCTCATCCCGCAAGTACACCGGGCAGCATATTTAAAGCAGGGTGAGGAATGTTGGTGCATGGTGCGTGGTAGCTCTTCACTGGCCATCACATTCTGCTGGGAACAGGAAGAAGGGAATGGGCTCTGTAAGCCACTGGGATGTATAAATGCATTGGGTATCTAGAGTCAAAGAGAGGTATTTGGTAGGGGTACCTCTCCAGTTGGGAAACACATTATATGTCTAACATCAAAAGAGTATGGGTAAAAGCGTTGGCTTGAGAAATCGGCCCCAGTGTCACTTGGCTAGCAGTTTTTACAAGAGTATTTGAGGCAGGTCTTTAATCTGTCACTGGGGAGCCGTCCTTCCTAAGTTCTTTGATTCTGGTGCAGTCAGTGCTGGGAGAGCTGACAGAGGGAGCTACAGTGTAGCATCCACTGGGGACTCTGGGTTACAAGAAGAGACTGGGAGATAGCCATTGTGAGTCAGAAGTCCTTAGGACCTCTTGAAGCTGATATTGACTGGGCAGTTATCACTTCTGTCATTTACCTGGAAAGAAAAATTGTGATTAGGCTTTCATTTGGAGTAAGAGTGGAGTAAAGTGGGGGGGAAGGGTGAGAGAGGAAGGAGTTTGGGAAAACCAAAGCTGACCAAAAGGGGCCATTTCATAGCCCAGGTCTTCCTGTGAGCTTCACATGGCTTTGAGTAGTGGTGACTGAAATGGTGCTGTGGTGTGAGTAATGCTTGGAGGTGCTAGACGTGATTCTTGGGGTTCAGTTACTTCACTGCAAGCCCAAAGCTTTGCTCATTTCCAGGACATAAAGCATGCATGCCGTGGGAGGGGAGAAAGCAGGTGCTTTGCCGTCCTCCCCTGCCTCTTTATTGTCCTCAGGTGCAGTGCCATTTGATATTGGCAGTTCTGAAATACATTGAGCGCATTGTTCCCAGGCTGCTGGGATTAGTGCTGACATAAACGGTGGGTCCTGCCGCCAGCCTCCTGTATGGCTATGGAAGAGAAGAAACTCAAGCTGTAAATGAATCTCTGTTTTGGGGCTTTGTAGTGGTAAATTACACGAATGTCTGAATTGAAAAGGTGCCTGGTTTTATACCATCATGAATACCCAGGCCTTAGATAAATATTGACACCAGCAGTGTGACAGGTCTACCATTTGTCTCATGCCCCTAGAAATAAAAGCTCTTTTCTCAGGTGCTCATGACCTTATAAACCACCCTGACGAGTTTGTGCAGGTGCTCTTCTGCACTGGTTCTCGAGGTTTGAGAGTTGGTTTTTCTCTTTGTGCATGTGCAGGTATAGGCTGGCCTGATCTCAACTGGCTCTGGCTTATTGACCATGGCTGAGTTTGCTGCAAATGAGGGTAGTCACCAGCACAATTTTGCAGCCATCGGGCTGACCTGGGATCAGAATGCCTTTTAATGACGGTCGTTGGATTTGAAGACGGAGTGTGGGATCAAAATAAGAGAGGGAAAACTTGTATAGACCCATCTGCTGTATAGGTGTGGAGCTCAGAGCTGAATGCCTTCTGAGTAAACTGCCCGAATCCCAGACCATACTTTGATCCCTCTTATGGAAAAGAACTAGCCTGACACTTCTGAAGATAATGCTGATTTTGTTAGTGGGAACTGTGCAGCAAACCACCTCCCTATCCTCGAATGCTTATGGGCCAGGGAAGTCCTGGTAGGGTTGTGATGTAGGATGGGGTGATGAGCAGGTTCATCAGCTTTGGTTTGGTAGCGTATTTGAAAAGGTGTGATTGGTGGGACTGGGGATTGTTTTTATACGAAAAGTTACAGGTGGAAGTTCTAGCTGTTCATGGGGCAAGAGTCTCAGGGGACCAACCTCATGAGTATCCGGGTTTCATGGGACCCTGGGCTTTGATTTCCTGCTCAGATAGGAAGAAGCTCTGTGGGGCGACAATTCTGCTTTCCCTTGCACACACACGATACAGAGGATCTAGATCTGTGAATTTACTAGTCTTTGCACACACAGGATACAGAGATCTAGATCTGTGGAATGACTAGTCTTTGCACACACAGGAAACAGAAGATCTAGGTATGTATGTTGTATTTCTTGGGATTTTTCCTTTAAGTAGCATTCCAAAAGAGGTCATTTATGTATGACTTTTGCTAGGACTTCTAATCAACTTGGCTGGCCCCTTCCCATAGATACAGTAGTGTATCATTCACTTCTTGTTTAGTTAATAGAGTTGGCTGCCCTTACCAACTCTCTAAGACCTGTCTTTTGGGAGCAAATGACCTAGAACTGTTGAGTTTTGCATGGGGAAGGCATGACATGCTACTGTGAGCCTCACTGACGAATGAGTAAAAAGCAAAGATAGAAATATTTGTTATATAGCCAGCTTTCCATTAGATGTGGTAGGGTTTCGATATATTTGAGGAGAGAGGTCTCAGTATATGTCATCTGATTCTCTGCACTTGTAATCCAGTAAAAAGGAAGGTCCCTGTTGTAACAGCAGAAAGCCACCTATGAATGGTATGCACAGAAATATTGCTGTTCACACTCTGACTGTGGATCTTGTCAGGAGCTTCCACACCAGAAGCAGGGTGATTTCCACTGCCCTCTTGCTTCTCAAGCAGAGAAGGTAATGCTGTTGGCAGTCTTTCGTGTTCATACTGTTTCATGTTCATAGTGTTTCATGGTGGTCTACTATTGCAGAAAGAAAACTGGCTTTTGTCTTTAGCTAGGCATTTCATAATACACATAAATTTTAAAAAGTCCCCTGGAAAGCTGGACAGAAAGAAATCCCATGTCTATCAGCTAGTTAATAAAGTTGTTAACTGCTGGCCATGCAGCTGACCTCTTAGAACTGTGTCTTCATTAAAATATTTAGCTAGATACTCCCATGCCTCCCTGTGATGCGGAAGATGAATGCTTGCAGAGTTTTGAGTCTCTTCGGTTTTCTCATTTGGTTGATTTACTTCTGGCTTTCTGCTTTCTGCATTTGAGTAATCTTCAATTTTAAATTTGGGATAGGCAAGAAAGAGGCTGTTGATCTAGGAAATAATGTTTATAGGTACATTACACTTAAGTCCGTGTATAATGAGGTACATCATGGTAAATTCCAGTATATGTGGGCTTTTATATTTGGATTAAAGATTCTGGATGCTTGGACTTCATAAAGACTCATAGTGACATCAAATAAAAATAATAGCAAGCAGTGGGTGTCATTTTAGTTGAAAATTCGAGGACACATGTATGCAATGGAAGCTGACCGTCCACTCGGCAAGGATTTTTTTTCTTTTTTTTTATGAGAAGTTGCAACATGGTAAAGTTGTTACACTCACTTATGTCATTTGCCTAGTAAAGCTTTTTATATGGTAGTGAGAGGAAAGAGTACTGATAACACTAAGGTGAGCTGCTGTTTGTACAATTGTATTTGTTTAAAACAAACCACTTTCATTTCCTTCTTCCTCCCTTTTAGTGGAGGAAGATAGGCAGCATATTATACACTGTTCCTTTGTAAACCAGAACATATTTGCCTAGAATTATCCTTCTAACTACTTACTTTAAACATGAGAAGAAGCTGTAGAGATGACTCAATGGTTAAGAGTACTGGGCCCTTCCAGAGGACCTAGACTTCATTCCCAGTACCCACATGGTAGCTTACAACTGTCTGTAACAACAGTTCCAGGGCATCTAACATCCTCTTTTTACATCTGTGGGCACATATATACATGTGGTCAAAACATGCATCAAATAAAATAAAACTAAATAGTTGGGCAGTGGTGGTGCACATCTTTAATCTCAGCACTTGGGAGGCAGAGGCAAGGGAAATCTCTGAGTTAGAGGCCAGCCTGGTCTACAGAGTGAGTTCAGGACAACCAGGGCTACACACAGAAACCCTGACCTGAAAGAAAACCAATGAATGAATGAATAAATAAATACCAATAACTCCTGATCATTACATGTCAAGAAGTGAGTCAGTATTGAATTTTTTTCCATTCATTTCTGTGATAGGAAGTTTTGTACTAATATTTTCCCTGATTGGTTTATGTTAGGAGGTAGAGTTAGACTTCTGTGTGTGGAGGGCATACAAAATATCTGTAATTTCCTGGTTCTAGAAAACTGGAGAATGGGGTTTAGGATGGTGTGTGATGGGTGGCCCAGATTGAGAAGTTTTGTTTGTTTGTTTTGATGTAGCCTGTTGTACTCAGAGGAAGTAATGAATCATGGAGCCTTGATTCTTTTTTTTTTTTTTTTGGTTTTTCGAGACAGGGTTTCTCTGTGTAGCTTTGCGCCTTTCCTGGAACTCGCTTTGGAGACCAGGCTGGCCTCGAACTCACAGAGATCCGCCTGGCTCTGCCTCCCGAGTGCTGGGATTAAAGGCGTGCGCCACCACCGCCCGGCGGAGCCTTGATTCTTAATGTATGTTTATACCTTCTGCCAGAAAGACAGGCATGGGATGTGGCCACCCTGTGCAGGAGTGCTCCTTATGGAGCTGTGCTGAGATGGTATTCTTAAGCAGTTGTCCTCTCACGGCTCTTACTGTAAACACACAGATGTGAGTCTCTGGGCATGAAGTAGAGAATCAGTTTAGGTGCTGGAGCAGGAGCCTGGTCACGGCGCTGCTATGGGCAGTAGTTCTGCCAGACTTGACAACTAAATTCTGACACCCATTTGAAGTGTCCATAGGGTAGCCAGCTTCCATCTTCCTGTGCACACCCCAATTTAGTGAATTTTACAGCTGTCTTGTGAGCAGCACAGGAAACACACTCTTAGAGTGGATGGCTCTGTAGGAAACTGATCTCCCGAGAGTGCACATTTGGTGAACTTACCAAAGCACTTAGAGAACACAGTATTCCAAATTTATTTACTAGAGGAATACTTTTTTTTATTTCTCAGTCTCACCCATCCCTCATTTCCTATCCCTTTTGCCCACCTGATTTTTGTTGCTCTGGAGGCAAAAGTCCATTTCCTGCTTCAGTAGAGCATTTGGAAGACTCCTCCTCCACGCTCTCCCCAGGAGCATTACTAACTTCAGAGTAAGTAGCTAGAAGTGGACACTCTGTCCTCAGGTCTGGTGGCCATCCTGAGCTGATAAAGTGCCTAGCTCTGAGGCAGATCCACACTTTATACTACACAAGGTAGGCTGGGGCCCAAGGGTGGCTGTAGTACAAGTGATGACTTTTCAAAGCCCTGTAGAACTTAGACTCTGGAAGTGTGAGTGTGTGGCTCCTCTATAGAGCTGGTAGGATGGGGAAAGGCCATTTGGAGGGGCTAGACTTGTGACCCTGCTCCCCTCTCACTCCCATTTCCAAGTCTGTTTGAAGCCCTTCTCTAATGGTAAAGTCAAAATGGTGGCCCTCGGTACCTCATCCCACTTTGGTGGTCATGGTGATGCTCCTCTGGTGGTAGATTTGTGGGATGGTCAGGCCTGTGGCAGGCAGCCATTCCCTGCTCAAATGAATACCTTTTGCTTAGAAAGTATCCACCAACCACAGCAATCATGAGCTGGCATGCACCTTTATCATTGAATTCATTCATCTGCAGGGGTTAATGGTGTATGGACCACGTTAACAAATGACTATTATGGGAAAATTGTGGTTTTCTTCTCAATGTCAGCCTCCACCAAGGATGCTTAAATAATAAAATAAACGTACCTACTACTTCTCTCTTTGTCCAAGCAAAGATTTTGTAAGGAAAACAGATCCTAGAATCTCCTGTTGTAAAGTATGATGCCGAAAGCAGATGCTGACAGTCTGCAGTGATGGCAGGAACACATGTCAGGTGTCGTGATGTTTTAGGTTAAAGTGTTTCCTGGAGGAACAAGGAGCTAATTCTGTTCCTGTGGAAAGGACCTTAACGGTCCAGTGTTTGACATTCTGAGACCAGTATAACCATTGACTCACCTGCCTGTTGGGTGGGCCAGGAAGCTCCGGGCTCCCCCTTCGCCGCTTTGCCCTTTCCTTACCAGGTCCTGATCTCTTGGCTGCTTTACAGTTGCTTTACTTTTCACTCCGTGTCATCTTTGCTCCTCTAGTCCCCCTTCCCCGGAAACCAACTTCCTCTCACCTCCTCTTTCTGGCTTAGCTTTTTTTTTTTTTAAACCTTTCCCACCATAGCAGATCTACCTTGTCCTGGGTGCTTCTGGGCTTTATGTACCCATCATAAGGGTGCTAGATTCAAGAAGGGGCCAAGCAGATAGAGTATAGAGGGTGTCAGCAAGAGGTCTGTGGTCACTAAACTGCTTATAAATACACATAGCCTGTTGGTACAGAAACGCCCAAGAGAAGCTGCAGCACACTCATTGGTAAAAGCTTTAGGGTTGTTGTTGTTTGTGTTTGTGTGTGTACATTTATTTATTTCTATTTATGAGTTCAGGTATTTTTCTTACACCTGTGTACCCCATGCAGTGCCAATGGAGGCCCGAAGAGGGGGTCAGATCCCTCTGGAACCTTTACAAATGGTTATGAGCTACATGTGGGTGCTTGGAATCATTTTTCCAAACGTTGTTCAATCAGAAGTAAGCACGTTTCTCTGCAGACCAGCTTTGGTTTAAGATCTACCAGCGTGCAACTTTCAGTCTGCTACTGTGAGATACTTTCTGAGAGCCATTTGGTTGTGACTATTTGGTCAGGAGTCCTACCTGACCAGTAAGTTGTAATCTTCAGGCAACAGAGAACATCTTGTCCTAATTTTATCAGGATTTGATTGTTCATTTAAAAGTTACCTTATGTGTACGGATGTTTTGTCTGCATGTATGTCAGTGCGCCCCATGTGTGTGTAATGTCCCCAGAGCCGGGAGAAAGAGCCACATTCTTGGAGCTTGAGTTACAAATGGTTGTGACCTGCTATGTGAGTTCTGGGAATTGAACTCAGATCATCTGGAAGAACAGTCAGTGGTCTTAACTGCTAAGTCATCTCTTCAGCCCCATATATATGTATATTTATGTATATGTACATGTGTAATTAGAATAAATTGCAGAAAGTCTTATGATAGGCATATGCTCAAACATTTGTTGAATTTGACTATTATTGAGTACTAGAGGAAAAGGACGTATGTCTCTATCAGAGTAACCGTGGGGATGATGTGTATACTTTTAGGACAGAGTACGTACAAGGCCTTCTGAGGTCATAGAGGCAGCATGAGTTGGCATTGGAATTCAGAGGCTCCTGCCTGTAGATGCTGCTTGGTAGAGTGCTTGCCTAGCAAGCATTGAGCCCTGGGTTTGATCTATAGCACTACATAAAACAGGTGTGGTGACACATGCCTGTCATCCCAGGTCTTGGGAGGGAGAGACAGGAAGGTCAGAAGTTCAAGGTTGTCTTTGGATATAGCACTTTCAGGGCCAGTTTGGGCCACATGAAACACTGTCTTTAAAACAAAAAACAAAACAACAACAACAACAAAAAACCAGAGGCTCACACTAATGAATTGAATTGATTTACAGAGAAATGGGTGAGCTTTATCCTTATATGGCTGTGCTGTTATGGCTGTGTTCACTTCTCTTTTGAGTCACCTCTTAGACCTCCCTTATTCTCAGGGAGGATGGTCTGAGTAGTATTTTTAGAATTGGAAATAATCGCAACCCATGACTGCCTTTCTGAAATCGAATTAACCAGAAACACACAATGAGCTACATGTATTTTGTTGGGACAGTATTCACTTCCTATTTTCTTATTCACAGAAGGTATTCCATTGCTAAACCTCCACTTGGGAGTATGTGACTTTGGCTTATTTAAGAGCAAGGATGTTCTGTGTGAGAGCCCTTGGGTGTGGACTCCAGACCAATGGTTCTAGCTTAATTCCAATTGTATTGTTAACACGTAATATAATGTGTATTAACAGGCCCTTCAGTGTGGGTTTGGGAAAGTATCTACATTGGAAAAAGAGATAAAGGACATGTGATGTCTTGGATTTAAAGCATTTCCTACATTCACAAAGCTGGCAAATTGATGTAGGGACCACAACAGTGATTTCATTGGAGATTGCTGTGTGACATGTGATTCCCCAGAAGGTACAAACACAGAAGAAACAGCCTAAATGCTTGGAGCTCAAAGGGCTTGAACAGTTCTTGTACTTTAGAGTTCTTGAAAGGACCAATCCTGCTTTCCTGGCTCCCAGCAGGCAATTTCCTCTTTAATGGGTGACAAACTTTGCAAGTTCTGAGGTTGAAGACGAGATGAATGGCCAGAGCATGAAGTATCATGAAAAATGATTTTCCCGGACTAGCCCTGGGGACTGGCTGGTACTCAGAAGCTGGCCATTGGGTTGCCTATAACCTTCGCACCCCCTGCCCCCTCTTGCTGTGTTACTCAGTTTAGCAAACATCTGAAAACTTAAACTATGAAAAATTCAGTGCTGTCCAGGAGCCTAGCCAGGGCTGAGTAATGGGAAGTAGATTTACTTGGAAACCAAACTGCGTAGGGAAACCTCACAATGTGGGGAATGCTTGTCACAGATTTAGGACCAGTTCCTTCTGCTTGGAATTCTGGTCTGTTCACGTTGAGAACCGGAAACACCTTTTGCTGTACTTCACTGTGAGTTTGCCTGTAGAGGCTTGTGTGGGGGATGAAGTCTGCCCGTTGTGTTGTCTAGTAAAGTGGGGTAACCTCCTCACCACAGCTTACTCAAAATGTAAGTGGCACTTTTTGTCACTCAGCTTCCAAGAAGTCAATGGATTATTGTTCGCCAATGGGGAAGAATGCTTGCCAAGTCTGTAACATGTGGTTCAGGCTATAATCCAGGAAGGTGCTACTCAGATTATGTAAATACCGATTAAGCCTATAGCATTACACTGGAGCAGTTTTTATTAGAATCACCTTCCTTCCAAGGGACTTGAGCTTTCCACTGTTCCTTTCCTGCTGAGATAGTTAAGAACTTGCTGGAGAAGAACTTGGGAGCCAGGCTGGTGGTGCATAACCCAAAACCTGACACTTAAGAGGTGCAGGAAGATCAGGAGTTCAAGGTCATTCTCAGCTGTTTAGTGCACTGAGGCCAGCCTGAATTACATTACCTAAGATCCTGTCTCAAGAAAAAAAAGAAGAAAAGGAAAAAGAAAGACTTGGATTCATGCGTTAATATCACTGTACATTTTAAACAAAGCTCTTGTGTTATTAGGAAACAGATTTGTAGTGCTGGGGATCAAACCCAGGATCTTCTGAGTACTAGGCAAGCACTCTCCCACCAAGTACCCCCACAGCCCTGAATTGATATCAGTATCATACTACTTGGTGTTGGGAATCAAACCCAGGGCCTCACACATGCCAGGCAAGCACTATCCCTGAGCCCCTGAGATTAACTTTGAGCATCCATCTTTCTTTTGTAGCTGCCTTTTTACTAAGACTATTCTCTGATTGGCTAATGACTTAGAAGCCTTGCTTGCTTATGGTTCATTCCCATGCAGTGCAACAGAAATTTCAGCAACAACTGAAGTGCCCCTCCTCCACACAGTGCACACGTGTCTATTGAGTGCTGGAAATACAGTTAATGTGATAAGGAGCTGAGCTCATACTTTCTGATATATTAAGTAGTTAATACAAGGCCACACGGTTAGTTTGGGTGTACATGGTGGTAGCGATTTCTCAGCTATTGAAATTCTCTGGCTCAGGGAGGGGAGCTTGTTGGGAAACATGCTTAGTGAGCACAGAGTTGTCGTGTCCTGTTAAGCAGTGTGCTTTTCAGACACGCCTGAATAAAACTTGAGCTGTTCTCTGCAGCCCTGCCTCTTGTGTGTTCTGCAAACGGTGGGCCGCACGGCCATCTTTCAGCAGATTAGCTGAAAAAGTATCTGTGGCTGGGTTCAATTGTTCGAAGATCTGCATGCTCTTTGTGCAAGAACAGGGGCGATTTGTGTTGTGACAATGGCTGATGACGCTCAGTGAAAGCTGCAGTTGGCAGAGACTAAATTCCCAGAGGTTTCTTTCCTTGCAAGCTCTTTGCTCCCTAAAGGTCCAGAAATACTTTTGACAGTGTGTGTCCTGCTGACAGATGGATTGTTTTGACAGGAAAATCTGAACCCTCCACTGAAGACCCATTCACATGTCAGGCAGGAAGGGGCAGCCGTGCTCCCTGAAATAAGTGGGATGCTTTAGATGTGTGCGCACATCAGCTGCCACCTGGAGGAATGGTTTTTAGTAGTTAACCCTTTCACTGTTCTTGGGGTGGAAATAAAAATTCATACTCTTTTCTGCTGGCTTCTTGGGCTAAGTTTATTTCCTTTAATGTTGAAAAATGAATGTTAATAAGTATAGAAGGCAAAGGGTTAAAAAGACTTAATTTTTTTTAAGTCGGTAAAAAAAAAAAAACCTGGTGCTCATAATTACTTTATTTATATCAGCCAAAACTAGAAACAAGCTAAATGTCTGTCTGCAGTCAGTAGATAAGCAAAATGTAGGCTGTTCATACCAACTATTATTCAGCCATCAAAAGCAGTGACAACTTTGGCATCTGTGATGAGATTCATCTATAGCCTTGAAAGCATTGTGTCCAGTGAAGTAAGCCAGAAACAGAAGGTCTTAAGATTCCACTGACACGTGGTACCTAGAGAAGAGTTTATAGAGACAGAGTGATGGTTAGCATATCCAGGGCAGATTGGATTGGGGATCTTATGGTGACAAAGTTGATACTGGTGGTGGTGATGGATGTGTCTGAGTGTATGTGTGTCCACTGAGCAGCAACTTACAAATGGTTAAATGTTAAATTTTATGTTACATACATTTTACAACAGTGAACAAGTAGTGTTGGGAATTTGTATTTGGCTGATGTCTATTATTATTTTATTCCTTGTTATATTTCCACAGAGGAATTATGCTGTTTCCCCCTTTTCCTGGTAATGCATTTGAGGTGGCACAGTTTCTTCAGGGATTCAGGACCATTTTCAAACTTGACCCTAGAATAGCTCTGCCTCGGGACAGTGGCTGTGAGCTGGGGCACCTTCGCTGTGTGCTGCCCATGGTGCCTCTCATGGTGCTACAGGAGAGTGGCCCTTCTAGGCAGTCCCTGGGCACGTGTGTTGCTCTCTGGCTTTTCCGGTTCATTGACTACCCAGGCTGACCCAGTGAGGGCTAACACACTTGGTGTCTTGTCCTTGGAGTTGCTTGCTGTCACCTTGGTATCAAGTCCCAAGATGCTTCTCAGCTCTGGATTACAGTGTGTCCAGAACAGTTGTTTTCTCAGTCTCCTCTAGGCAGACCTGATTAGCATTTCTGAAAGCAGTGGGCGTCTGGCTTTAAATGGACATGTGAGGGGTGGGAAAGGAGAGACATGGTTTTTATCGTAGAATGTTCAAAACAAAGCCATCAGTGAACTGTAGCAAGCCTGCTGAGCCCAGCCCCTCCCCGGGGGCTTGCCTTCTGAACCTGTAGCTTCAGGAGCCAGGAGTCCAGGTCCCAGCAGAAACCTGTGCTCCTCAGGCCAGGGGTGGCTGGCAGAGAGGTTTTGTTTTACCCGTCCTTGGTAACTTTTTTGTTTTTGTTTCTGGAACTGAAAAGGTTTTCTCATAAGAATTCAGATTTTGAGCTTCTTTGGAAAGCCTAGCCTGGTGTTAGCACTGGCCCTTGTCCCTGGTGCCTGCACGGGTAGGTGGGCAGGCTTCCATGTTAGTGTCAGTCCATCAGCCACCTAGTCTGCTTGTTCTTCCACCTGCTCTGGCTTCTGAGAGCTTTTACTAAATTCTCTTCAGTACGCCCATGCCAGTTCCCTGTGATGATGTAAGCTTTGTGTTATCTTTACCCCCTAAGACAGTATCCCCATACCCTTTTGGATAATCTCATCAAAGCAGAAAACGATAGTCCAGTCAGCCCTTTTACTATGTAGGGAATTCTCTCAAACTGGATTTTCTTTCCCAGGTCTAAGCTATTAATGTCTCCATACTCATTAATAAATACCTCCCAAGCATAGTCAAGCTCATACTTGACTTCAGTGTGTGGTTTAAAAATTACCACCTTCAATCTTTATGGTAACTTAATCTCTGGACAAATTGCTTTTAATTCAGACTGTGCCATGAACACAGATGGGCCATTAGTTTCAAGTGCAGTTTGACTTTTATTTAGATGAATGTCTTTGAGTTCACAGTGAAATGGCTATCAGCTCTAGGGTAGTATTGATTGAAATGTCTCTGGAGTAAGTTTAAAAGATAGTTGCCATTTATGATTGGTAGTCTTGTTAATTGGCATTAATGTCGATGGAACTAATAGCCAAGATGAAACGTGTCACCCTCTCCCCACACGTGGGCCCGCGTGGACTTGCGGCAGGGAAAGCTCATCTTGATCACCTCCAGTGGCTTCTGTTGGTGATGGATCAGGCTGACTGTGCTCAGCCTGTGCTTAAAGAAGTTTAGCTGAGTGAACATTGCCAAACTTGCTCTGTCTGCAGCGAAGGCTACAGGTTGGCAGTGCCAGGGAGAGAGGCCCAGTTCTGAACAGGATGGGTGCTATTATCTAAATCTGTACCTCTGTGGCTTCCCTGATGGGGTTATCCCCAACATACATCCCTACCAGTTGGCTCCCCTCTCTTGTGATTGTCATTCCTAATTTTATTCATTGGTGGTAGGCATCCTGTGTTCATACACGGCCTTACTATTCTGAATCTTGTAGTGTTCATTTTCTAAACGTCAATTGAACTTTGTCTATTCTCCCGAACTTTTAAAGTTAATCTTAAATTCTTGTTCAGACCAAGTACTGACCCTGAGGTACTGGATGCCTGGTTATGGGACACTGACTGCTTGGTGTGGCAGGATGTTTGAGCAGCTCTAAACTAAAAGATCTTAGTGCCACCTTCCACCAGTGCTGACAGCTGAGCATATCTCTAAACATTGCAGTGTGTGTGTGTGTGTGTGTGTGTGTGTGTGTGTGTGTGTGTGTGTGTGTGTGTGTATGTGAAATCACTCTTGGTGGAAAACTGCTGGCTTAGAATGTGAAGTGCTGACAACCTGATCTCTTTTTCTGTAACTAGTACTTGATGTTGATACTTTAGTTAAACATTAATTTTTAAAAAGTCATTAAGGCCCGGCTTGATGGTGCGCTCCCTAGGAGAGGCAGGCAGGCTGATCTCTTGAGTTCTTGGGCCAGCCTGGTCTACATAGCAATTTCCAGACCAGCACGGGCAACATAGGGAAACCCTCCCTCAAAATAACAATAGGAATGTGTGGCTTAGAGCAGCAGTGGGTTACAATTCGGGGGATGTCGAGTGACCCTTTCTCAGGGGTCATCTAAGACAATCTGGAAACACAGATGTTTACATTATGATTCATAACAATAGCAAAATTACAGTTTTGAAGTAGCAACCAAAATAATTTTATGGTTGGGGTCACCACAGCATGAGGAACTGTGTTAAAGGGTGGCAGCATTAAAGGTGCACATGGTTGGCTCTGACCTACACACACACAAATAATAAATGTAATTAAAAATATTTATTTTATATGTGTGTGTACCTGAGTATATGTATGTGCATTGCGTGTGTGTATGAGTCTGCAGATATCAGAAGAGAGTGTCAGGTCCTCTGCAACTGGAGTTACAGTTGTAAGCCTTGTAGGTGCTGGGTACTGAACTCAGGTCCTCTGCAAGAGCAGTAAGTACTCTTAACTGCTGAGCTCTCTAGTCCCAGTAAATGTAATTTGAAAAACTAGATGGCCCTGGACTTGACACAGTGCAAAGCATTTGGACTAGGACTGGCCCACCTTAGTTTTTCAAGTGTTAGGTAGCCAGTTGGGCCTGTTGAAGTCTGCATGAGTCCACTCAGCAGTGTGGGTTCCCAGCTGTGCTCTGTGCATTCCTTCTGTGTGCACTGAAGCAGGTGAGGAGGAGGGGTGTGTTTACAAAGCTCAGTGTGTGTTACTAAACAGTGAACAGGATGGGAGGTCACTAGGCAGAGGGAATGGGTTTCTTTTGAGGGACTTGGTGAGTGAGGAAAGGTTTCTTAGTCTCTGATGCAATGTCAACTATTAATTTATTGTTTTTCACTTTCTCTTTTATCAGAAACCTGAGTTATAACAGACTCTCCGAGATTGACTCTGACGGTTTTAAGGACTTGACGAATCTGCAGGAAGTGTGAGTGTTCCCCTAAACCTATAGGGATGGAGGGCAGAAAGATCTGGGGGAAATCCTTGCATATTGTACTATTCTCACTCTCCTGGATGGGTGGTCTCAGCTTATAGGAAGGGACATTTGCATATGGGTCTTTACTGACAAATGGCACTAGGATGATCCCTCTTTTTAGTTTTTAAAAGTTTAGTTACCCATGGTTTTAGTTACCCACAGTCAACCAAAAATTCAAAGTAGAAAATTCCAGAAGTAAACAGTTGATGTGCTCAAGTTGCACTCATTATGAGTAGTGCAGTAGAGTCTTGCGTTTTTTTTGCCCAGGTCACACATCATCCATTTGTCCAGACTGTGTACACTATCCATGCCACTTGCCCAGTTATCAGATGTCAGCCATGGCATTGTGGTGCTTATGTTAAGTAATGCCAGTTTTCCCTAGTAATGGTCCCAAAGCACAGAACTGGTGTTATTGACAATGGGACATGCCAAAAAGAAGCTCTGAAGTAGGTCCTTTAAGTGAAAAGATGAAAATACAATAAGATTTTGTCTAAGAGACTGAATTCACATACATTTTATTTTGTAAGTATTCTTTGAATTATCGTCGTTCTCTTACTACAACTTACATATGGAAAAAGACTGTATGTGGGGTTCCAGATATCCTTGCGGGCCGAGGAGTGTAGCCCTTGTAGATAAAGTGGTGCCATATTAAATTTCTTTCCCTTTGCCACAGCCCCTGTGTTTTTTTTCTTTCTTTTCTTTTTTTTAGTTTTTCGAGATAGGGTTTCTCTCTGTAATCTTGGTGCCTGTCCTGGATCTCGCTCTGTAGACCAGGCTGGCCTTGAACTCACAGAGATCCACCTGGCTCTGCCTCTCGAGTGTGGGATTAAAGGCATGCGCCACCACTGCCCGACTCACAGCAGCCCCTGTTTTCTATGAAGGGCGTGCTGTAGTGCCAATAGGCATACTGAAAATCATGGTTACCCGATGGTTGTGTAAGAGAGTGCCCTTCGATGGAAAGCCCTGTTGACTAACTGGGACCCAAAGCTGTCCTGGTACTTTCTCACAGGTCCCACAGAGGTGGAATAGTTCAGTCAGTGGTGATACCTGGTGCCAGCCCACCGTCTGTGTTTCCCATGAATCTGACATAAAAGCATGGGCAATAGAGGCTCACCTTCCCTGTACCTCCTAGCAGAGCCAAGCATCGCTGCCATTGAACATCAGGCTTGCTACCTCTTGGAGCATCCTTTAATGCAGTCCCCAGTCATTCTTTTTTGTTTGTTTGTTTTTTGTTTTTGTTTTTTTTTCGAGACAGTTTCTTTGTGTAGCTCTGACTATCCAGGAACTAGCTCTATAGACCTTGAACTCATGGAGATCCACCTGCCTCTGCCTCCCTAATGCTGGGATTAAACGTGTTGCCACCACCGCTTGGCTAGTCATTCTTTTTATTGTAATGAATTCTGCTTTGATACATGCACTGGGATTATCAGGAATTTTAGCTCTGTAGCAACTTTACAGAAATTTCATGTTAGTTGCACAGAGCCAGCCACTGTGATTCTTTTCTGCAAACTACATACATATATGCACATAGTTTTAGAATCAAAATGTATATTACAGTTTTTCTGTGGGTTTTTTGTTTGTTTGTTTGTTTTGTTTTTTGAGACAGGTTCTTGCTATGTAACCTAGGCAGGTCTCAAAGTCACAATCCTTCTGCCTCAGCCTCCTGAGTGCTTAGAGTTACAGGTGTTTATAGTTTTATAACTGGCTTACCTACTAATCCTCATATTTAAAAATACATAATTTAAATTTTCCCCTCATTATTTGGAGTCTTTATTAGGCTTACTTTCGTATATTTTAGGATGTTTCCACTGCACTAGGTTCCCATACTTCCCCTCGAATGCCCCTTAATCGTAGCTGTCTCCCTACATTCTCTCCCTCAACCCCATCTCCACCTACCACCTGATCCTCCCGTTCTAGTCCCATCCCATCATGTCTCTGTCCCCCTCAATTCCCAACCCACTCATAAAGTCTGTGCTCTATATGAATATTTATATAAAACTACTATAAAATTATTATCAAGTTCTGTTATAGATATTTCATCGGATTATTAAGTTCTTTGTATTTTTACTACAAGCAATTGATAAAAGTCCTTGTGGTTATTCTTCTGTTCCATTATAGCATCTTAGCTAATGAAACCTTAACTTCTTTCACTGATACAGTTTGCAAAATAGCTGCATTCCCTCTCCTCATGTTCAGACTATATGGTTTTTATGTCTTTTTACAAAGCATAGACTTCCAGAGTTAAACATCAGAGTTGGAAGGAGTGTGGAAATACCTTGTGTTGGTTTTTCATTTGCCCATGAGGTCAGTTAGTCAGGGGTGGGAGGATGAAATGTGAAGAGGGCCAAGACCCCAGTAACAAATCCCACAGGCTGCTGGCTTCAACAGCACAGACTGATCCCAAGCCTGCAAGACCGGCTTCTCCTGTGCTCTTTTTCCTTTGTTTGCGGATGGTTGCCTCTTGCTAAGTCTTCACATGGTCTAAGTCTTCACATGGTCTTTCCTCTGTGTACATGGATCCTTGGTTTCTCGTGATGTATCCTGATTTCTTCTTATAAAGACACCAGTCCCATCACTTAGGATCCACTCATATGACATCAATGATATTCTCCTATAATTGTGCTGGAGATTGAACACAGAGTCTTGACCCTGCTAGCCCAACGCTCTACCACTGAGCTGCAGCCTCAGTCTCCTTAACACTGTCTTTAAAAGCCCTCTTTGTAAATATATCTATATTCTGATGTCCTAGAGGTTTGTGCTTCAACACACTAATTTGAGGAAGAGGACACAGTTCAGCCAGTCCTAGTTATCCAGGTTGATAAGCTTAGTCTATCAGGAGCCAGTTGGCTTTGTAACTCAGTGCTTTGCTTTGGTCTGGGATGTTGTTGACTCTTGAGGTTATTATGTGTTCAAATTCTGTGTCAGTCTCAGATATTATTATTGGGAGAGATTAAAATGATGGCATTTCCTGTGACATCACAGGCTTTCATTTGTACTAATTTACATGTCTGCTTTATGTTAGATGCTGTTCTGGGTCAAATGAAATACAGAAATAGGTCTGTGACTGGGGTGAGGCAAGTGAGGGCCTGTCCTTAGGCACTGATGTCACAAGGCCACCAAAACTTACCAGCCAAGAGGATGGATATTTTGATGTCATATGTTCAAAGGCAAGGTGAATGTTTTAGGAAGTTCACATGAACAAAATCATTAAAAGTCTAAATCAAGACAGAATCGATGTTTCTGGTGCTTTTCCTTTTACCTCAGTACCAGAATGGCTTGGTCGTGCTGCTTTTAATCCATCTTGTCTTAAACTTTTAAATTTGATCATTGTGGACTGTATTTTGCATTCATTTTGACACATATTTTTAAATTCTGTTAATGTATTCTGTGTCCTGTCATTCATGCATGTGGTAAGGGCTCCGAAGAGCACTTCCTGTGTTTATCTCCCTCCGTCCCTGTTCCTTGCTCATAGAGGCTTTCTTCTTTCTTGTTTTATTGCCTTGACCCCCAGCTGTAACCTCCATCAACCCCAGGTTCCTTAAGAGTTGATGCTCATAGCTAGTACAGGCAGCATGCACCACAGCTCATTCAGTGCTCTGTAGCCTCCTGGTGGGGTAGCAAGAGAGCTGGACTTGAGGTTCTGGTTCTGGATCTGTTCCTGCACAAATGACGTGGCTCTTCAGTTTCCCTTTCCCCTTTCTGTGGCATTGATGTAGTGACCATGGTCAGTCCTGTTGTAGTTCCTGACTTAGGTGGATATGTGACTCCTTCCTGCTTTTGGAACTCTGCAGCCCCCATGCTGAGTGTGTTGTTTAGTGACACATCCTTGAGGCTGACAGATTGGACTTTTTGCCACTGACGGCCTCCTACCTCTGCAGATGGTTACTTGAATTCATCATGCCCAGAGCAGCAACACTAACTTCTCACTGGTGGAGACCCAGGGCTTTCCCTAAGAGAATTGTATAAAATCCTGGTGACTCCAAGAGGTACCAGCAGTGAGTGTTGGGAGCTAAGTAAGAATATGGAAGGAAAAAGTCAAAACCAAAAGAACACAACCTGCTGTCAACACACCAGCACTTCCAGATGAACTTGGCTCAGGTCAGTTCTCCCAGACCTTGCGGTCTTTGGAGCCAAAGGCGGGCGCAGTAGTTGTGGTGGCTTAGCAGTGATTTAATTTTGGAGGCTCTAGAACCACATAATGTTGTGGGTTGGGTAGAGAGAGAAAGCAAGCCCTTTGGAGGCCCCTGGAGGACATGGCCTTGTGCAGCTGCTTTCAAGTCACAGTCTTCACTGCCTACAACCCCGAGGAAAGCCCACCAGGGTGTGCCTCCACCAGAGTGCTGGACACTGAGTCCTCTAATAAGAGGGCTATTTATACAGTCCTCTGTGAAAAGGCCCTTGGATCACATTACCACGGGTGGCTTGGGAGTGCTTGCTACTCTGCTGCTGTTCCCCAAATGCTTCCTGGAGAGGGCAAGAAGCCCTGCCTTCGGGTATTTATGGCTCAGCTCTGCTCTGTCCCAGGCTGCTGCCCCCTCCCTCATCCTGCTGGTGTGCGTGTACAAGCACACGCCTGGAGGGTTACGATGGTTGTATATGTAAAGGAAGGTTGAAGTACTGAGGGATGTTCTGATGGACTGCTTTTTTGCTCCTAGTACTGACTGCTAAGTATTTCCCACTTTTAGATTTATTTCTTCTGGCTCCTGCCCAAACCCTGTGACTCTGGTACTTGTATTATTTACATTTCTCAAAGGAGGAAACTACGGTCTAGCAAGGTTACATGGCACGCTGAATGTCATTTGATTGGTAAGGAGTAGAAGAACCAAGCCCTCTGTAATTTAAAAATCCATGCTGTCTGACTTCATGCTCCAAACTCCCTGCTCAGTTGCTTGCTAACTGCCTTTGTTTCTTTGTTAGAGGTGGATTTATAGTAGAGTGTACTCCTGAGGGGCTGGTGTGTTATTCAGGCTTTGAGCAGAGTTGGGCACACACTAAGCATTGGCCCTTCTTGTCATATGTGATTATTAACTTGAAGCAGCTAGTTCTCCATATCCATGGATTTATCATCTGTAGATTCAGCTAACCTCGGTTTGATAATTGAAAAATGCATCTGTTTGGAATACATACAGATGTACTTAGTTTCTTGTCCTTATGTCCTATGTAGTGTAATCTAATGGTTTACCTAGCGTTTACATTGTCTCAAGTGTGCTAAGTAATCTAGAGATGATTGAGGGTTCCCAGGACACATTCAGGTTACAGATGGGCACTGTATATATTTCTATAAGGTTCTTGAGCAGATTCTGCTATTTGCAGGGAATCCTGGATCAAACCTTCATGGAAATCTTGTGTCAGTATTATTCTCCATTACCTGAAGACCTGATTTAAAACCCGTGTTTGCTCTGCTAATGGATTTTTCCTTGTAAAAAACAACCAACCAAACTTTCAACCTGACTCCTATGAACTGTAGCTCCATCTCTGTTAGGAGATAGCCCACAGCAGCCACTCTGTCTACAAAGAGCCAGTTGGCTAAATCAGTTAGTAAGTAAACTCTGCTGGTGGTCAAAAGAAGGTCTTCATGATATATCCCTGAGGGGAAAGCAGTGTTGAACAGTGTGTGTCGTATGTAAGTGTCTGTGTGAAACAGAAACATGCAACTTTCTCATAACTGTCCCAGAAGCTTCCTCTTGGGCAGAGCAGGGGCCTGAAGTGTAAGGAAGCTTTCTCTTTCACTGAATGCTCCTTATATTCCTCATTGGAGTGTTTGGAACGCTGTTATGTGTCCATTTCAGCTATTCAGTAAATAAATACGGCACTAACCCACCCCACCCCCATAGCCTCCAATTACTCATTTGGTGGGTTTTAAATTGTTTATTAAAGCCAAATTTGATTACGTTAATAAAGATGATGCTGTACTGCAAACTGCCCTTTATGATACTGCACATCTTGCAGCGTGTAATACTCCTTTAATAAGCTACTTATAAGTAGAAGCTTTGAGAGAAAGCTGCAGGATCAGAGTGTCCCAGCTGATCTTAAGGGTCAGTGGGAAAGCATCCCACCTCCAGGTTCTGTCCTGGGGTCAGGCAATCTGTGTATCTCATTGACCCTACTTACACCTCCACCAACTCAGGGTTGGGCCATGATTCATGCTCTGGTCCTGAATCATCAGGAAAAGGTTTATAAAAGCTAGGCATTTCAGGAAGATTTGTAGTGCTTTGAGTGGAAGTAAAGTTTTGGGGGTGGGGGTGGGTGGGTAGAGTCAGCAGGGAGCTGCTAGAGCCCAGGGCATGAGGAATGGAAGTGTGTGGAACCCTAGATAGTGAAAGTATTTCATCACACACTTTCCTTAACCTCTAAAATGCCTGTATTCGTGGAGACTGCTAACCATCCAGAGCACCTCCTTTCCTTCAGTGCTCCAGCAGTGCTATTTTTGATCAGTCTCTATTTCAGTCTGGCAAACAGCTCTTCATGTCTCAGAGTGAGATTGACGATTTTGCCTTCTGAGGATTACATTCTCTTTCCTGCAGTACAAACTGGGGAGCCAGGAGCGATGGAGCCAGCAACTTACATTGAACTAGCATTTAGAAATGTTCTCAAAGTTAGCTAGCCGTGCGGTTAGTTCTTCTTCTTTGGGCTCCAGTGGTCCTCCCCATAAGTCAGGCAGCCCTGTTGAAATAGAACCTGCTATTTCTGACCGAGCCTGTTGCTCCGAGACTGCTCATCAAGTCATGCAATTCCCTGTTAATCTTTAGCCCCAGTCTACTGTTCCTGCATAATCCACTTCCAGCGGGCTCCTGGAGATGTGAAGTGCTAGCCTCACTCATTTAGTTCTGTGGTGTGTATCAAGTGAAGTGATGTGTCATATGCATAGCAGGGCTGGCCTGAGTTCCTCAACTGAAGTTTACCTGCATTGAATCTCATACTCTTTGTTTCAAGTTCAAAATCAAGTTATGATAAACAGTAAGGAAAACAACCTTGGTGTTACCTGAGGGATTGTGAGTGTTCAAGCCTGTCCCGTGCTTCCTAGCCTGTGAGCTTGTTCTTTTTTGACTTGTCCATCTTTGTTCATCTCCTGGCTGTGTTGTACATGTGAAGTGCTAGTGTGGGGTCATATGACCCCAGGCTAGGTATATAAATGGACTTAAACTTACTATAATGTAGGGAACAACAGTTGCTGGTATCTGACTCAAAGTTGCTGCTAGGACAAAATTATCTAATGCACATGGTATTTGGGTTGTAATTACAAAGAAGTAATGGGTAGTTCTTAGGAACCTAGATCTTAAGGCTTGACTCCCTAAGCCGTTATCATGTATCAGTTACTTTACATTTCAGTGTTTTGGCTGCTTCATTGTTGTGCTGGGATGTTCCTGGGACCTACATCTAGGTATCTAAAGATGAGGTGTAATGAATGGGAAAGCTCCTAGAGTGGTACCCACCTCAGTAAGTGTCTAGCAAAGCACTACTGTTGTTTGTACTACTACCTCCACCCTCTGATTTCCAGTAATCCTTAGAAATGACTTCTTACGCAGGATGACTTGTTGGCAACAGGCTCTCGGCAGTTTTTCTTGCTCTGATAAGATGTGAGGGTCCTTTCTAGTAATCAGCACACTGGTGGGTACTACGAAGATTTATTGGTTGAGATTAGGACTGATGAGAGTTTTCAGTACTTCCACACTGTGATGGGAAATGGCAGGGCAGGAAGAGATAAGGAGAAGCAGAAACTATGTGATTTAAGGGGCAGTCAGATAAGAGACTGTTAAAGTAATTAATTGTCTATTTCCACAAACAAGGGCTCTTTAAGTGGAGAAAGGATTGGCCACATGATACAGACCTGCCTTCTCCCTGCCAGATGCTTCAGTCATGGAGCTAGTGAAAAAGGCATTCTGTGTCCCACAGTCAGTAATTGCCAAGCTTCATCTCTAACTGACTTCGGCACCGAAGAAAGCAGATGAGATAATTCAAGCCCCGACCCTTCTATTCATTTCTGAAAAGATGGCAGACAGCCATATTCTTCACACAAGTATCCAAGCTGTGTACTTGTTTGAATACAGCTGTCATCTCTGTGGTCTTGTCTTCAAGTGGAATAAGATGCTTTTTGCAAGATACACCTCCCTTAAGAAATTGGGAACAAGAGCCCATTTTTATCCCCTCAATTCCTCTTGTTAAAGCCTATTTCTTTCTAGCCTATCCTCCCTAGAAGCTTGACTTTGTGCCCTGGGTTTCTTTTGGCATTTTGGGCTTACATTGGAAATCTGACTTGGCAGATTCTCTTCCCAGATTTAGAAATGCATGCCCATGTAAAGAGGCCAGATTGAACAGCCTTTGTAGACAGGCAGGCTGTGCTTTGGTTTGTGGGCTTTCCCTTCTGTTAAAAGGTATTAACTGTGGAAATCTGGACTTAGAATATTGTAATGGGAGGGGATCCTGGAGAGTGAATCCCGTCTTCAGAGGAGTTTCAAAATGTCAGTTTGCAGAAGCGCGGTACATTTGTTTTTGTTTGTTTTCTTCAAACATCACTGAGAGGCTTCATCAAAGTCCAACTAAGCTGGAACCTCAAATAGATGAGGGTGTGAGTCCAGCCCCCTTGATACGTCAGAGGAGGCACACTGAATGCCCCTGGAATGCCGTAGCTGGGAGTGAGAGGCTCCAGCCCTCATTCTCTTGTTGCCCCGTGCCTGGGACATAGAACCAGAGTAACTAGGAGGACTCTCTTCTTCCTACCCCCCAAATCCTTTGTGACTACTTTAGTTCATCAAGACCATTTCTGTTGATGGTCATGGGAACACATTTGACTAGGACCCTCACCATGGCCAGTTTTTACTATTCCTGTTTGTCTGATCTCTGAGCTTGATAGGAAGCCAGAACATAGTTCCTCTTGGTGTTTATTTCTTACCAGGAGTATGATAAGTGGTTAGGTTTTTTTGTTTTGTTTTGTTTTTGTTTGTTTGTTGGTTGGTTGGTTTTTTAAACTTTATATGACTTGTCTCTCTTTAAAAACTGATTCTAAATTCCATATCTTTTATCTCACATCTCATTGTAGCCTTACTCTAGTTAACTACAGCACTGATTTGTTAATTTTCTTGTATGTGATTTTTAACTAATTTAAATGCTCCAAGTGATGAATTGCTTCTTGTTCTTACAGGTACCTCAATAACAATGAGCTGACAGCCATACCATCCTTGGGCGCTGCCTCCACGAGTGTTGTCTCTCTCTTTCTGTAAGTGGTGCCACCTGGAGACCCTGGGCTGTGTGGTGGGGCCATGGTGCTTGCTGACACTTGCTAGCAAGAGCGTGTGTGGTCCTGTGTTTTCTGGTTAACAGTGGCCTTTCTTAATGGTGCCTAGTAATGGTCATAGCAAACACTTTGTTTTGCTGTTTGGAAGCTTATAGTGTTAAGTTGGAATTTTTGCTTCATTTCTAACTTGGGGAAAATTAGTCCATCCCCCTGCCACACGTGCTAGAGGTGCATAGAACTAGATCTCTTGCTTTTAGTAGTTAAGTCCCAACTTGAGTTAATAAAGTAGATTCAAAGAGTGAACTATGTCAGTCTCATCTTTGTGCAGTGGATTTTGGTAAACCCAGTTTACTACCCATAGAGCTCTGGAATCATCTTAGCATCACGGAGTTAGTTGTCTGTCACTGCCAGGTGTTAGCTGAGACAAACCTATGTATGGTAGCTGCCTGTGCATCTCTGTTACAGAGCACCTGGGGGAAGAACCTGTACAAGGAAAGATTGATTTGGGACCAAGGCTTCAGAGGGTTGACCCTTCATAGGGGATGCAGGTAGTGTAGGGAATTAGTGGGTTGCAGTCGGAGCTTGTGTCTGTCCACATGGTGCTATACCAGAAAGCAAGGAGGCTAGAAGCAGGGTCCTGGTAACCTCCACAAGCCTGCTCCTGGTGGTATGCTTCTGCTACATGGCCCTTGCTTCTGTGAGTTTTGCAACCTCCCCAACAGTACCGTCAGCCAGGGAACAAACATGAAAAACCTGAGTTTGTGGGAGACATTCAAACTCAAATCCTAGCGCCGTGTGTTACTGTAGACAGAACATTGACAATGAGAAAAGGCATACAGGAGCTTAACCAGAAAGGAAGAGGAGGGAGCTTTGGGGGTGTTATCATTTAAGCTGCTCCTAGCCTTTTCTGGGGATTATGCACCTGGCTCCACCCCATTCCTGTGGCATCAGGTGAAGTGCCACTGGTTTAAGCTCACTCAATGGTCTTTCCACATATGCCCTGAGTCATGAATGATCGCTACCAGGTCTCATTGGCAGCTTCCCCAGCAGAATACTTTGTTATACTGAATTTCCCATCTCCACTTGCTCCCTGCATACCTTTAATTTGTTGGTTTTAGGATTCATTGTCCCACCTGTATACATCGTTTTCTCAACACAGGCTCAGCAGGCTCAGCAGAGGGACTTAGCAGGAAGTTAATAAGATTGCTGGTGTAGCTTTCAGATCTGATTCTGGCTGGCCACAGGCACTGTGTTCAGGGGTGCTGTGTCCTGTGAACTTTGCCCTGGAGCTTAACCCTTTATCAGGCCTGGTAGCTTGCAGGAGAGCCTGGGGAGTAGAATTGTGACTCACTCTCTGTGTTCTGGAAAAATGACTTGCCCTCTCAGAACCTCTTTCCCCTCATTTACAAAATGTGTTCCTTATCCTTTACACATTCCCCATGAGCAAGGCCAGGACTAACGGGGAGTGGAACGAACATAAAGCATTTATTATCCCATGAGACATGATACATGGCCACTGCTTCTGACTGGTGGTTAGTCACAGCTCTGTGGACCTTGGTGAACTCTCACTTTTAGGACCATAAGATATGTGAATCAGCCCTTGTTCTGTGAGGTGCTTTGGGGAAAGCTGTATCCCTTTTAGACAGGCAAAGCCTGGTTTTCCTTTGTATCTACTTGGCCTTTGTGCACAGCATCTGGAGAGTGTTTAATTGCTGGTAAATTAGGTCAGTTAGCCTTATGTGAAGCTAATTAGGGATGTGATAATCCCTGTGTGTCCATGAAGCACAGCACTCGAAGATGCTTGTAACTTGTAGCTTCTGGAAGCCCAGGTTGCAGACTAGCAGTTCCTGTCAGCTCTAGGCATGCTGGAGTGCAGAGCAGCAGGCCATACCCATCACAGTCCTTATTTAACAAGGCCACGTGCCCACCCACTCGCCCACCCGCAGGTGCTGGTCTCATTCCGCCTGCTTCTTACTGAGGAAGCCAGCGGGGAGCAGCTCTCCACAAGTCTTCTTAGTTGCAAGACAGTGGTAGAACCGAGGCGGACGAAATGCCCTTACAGATGATCTGAGCCGCGGCCACCTCTTCCAGTGGCAGGAGTGCCCCTGACGTAGTCTCTGGGCCTGTGGCTCTTTGAACTTCCCTTGCTCTACTAACGAGAAATCTGTTTCTATTTTTTGGCACCAGTGCCCGGGAGCAGTTGGGCTGCTTGGCCCTGTTCCTCTTCTTCCATTAGACTATGCTGAAATATGTAAAGAAAAAAAAGCCTCCCTTTCTGTTGTGATCGGTGTGGAAAATACAGGTTCATGCTGGCAGCCACCTCATTGGTTTGCTCTCGTCCCCATCTGACTTAGGCAGTAATTGCTCTGAAACTAGAAGTTTGTTCTGCAACTGCATTTCTGGTACCTTCAAAAAGGTTAGTTAGCAGTCTGGGGAGCATGGTTATAGACTGTTTTGCTTCCAGCAGATGAGCAGAAGGCCCACAGCCCCTCCTGATGGGAACAGGCAGGGAAGCCACTGCAAGTCATGCAGACTTGGAGCAACATGCATTCTTAACCTCTGCTGTGTTTAAGGACTGCAGAATTAAAAGGTATCAGCATTCTGTAAAGACGTAGTGGGTGCCTCCTTGGCTGCTCCTCTCTTCTGTCTACAGCTTTCCCCAGATGCTGTGCATGAAGGTATGGCAGTTCATAGACACTTCTTGTCCTTACCTCGCCATTCTTTGTTTAAGCTATGTAATTTTTGTAGTATTGGGGATTAAACTCAGAACCTTAGATATGCTAGGCAGATGTCTGTCCAGGTATACCCCTAGCTTCTTTAAAATATTTGTGTGTGTGTTTGTGTGTTTGCACAGATGTGCATGTGGAGGCCACAGGCTAAGTGCCGTTTTCAGAAATACCATCTACCTTCTTTGAGACAGAGTCTCTTTGTAGACCTGAAGCTTACTAATTAGACTAGACTGTCTGGCAAGTGAGTCCACGGATCCTCCTGTCTCCACTTCTCCCAGCACTGGGATCACAAATGTGCACTGCTGTGTCCAGCATTGTTATATGGCTTCTGAGGGTCAAAATCAAGTCATTGTGCTTGTAAGGAAAGCATATTACTAACACAACTCCAGTTCTGCCTAATACCAGAACTTTTAAGACATATTTAATTGAGACAGGGTCTTACTATGTTGTCTGGGCTGTTCTTGAGCTTGAATTCTCCTTCCTCCAGATTTGGAGTAGTATCACTGTATCCAACCCTGTTTTGAATAGATGAAGGATCTGTGGAATAGAATATATGTCTACTGCAGCCATGTGAGTTAGGGAAGCTTGGGCAGCATTCTTGGGGTAAATTTGTCAATAAACATATCAGGAAAGCAGGGACCAGTTGTCTGCATGTCTCTCATTGTCACTGGTACAAGTGTGGCCTGGGACAGGTTGCTTCCCCTCCCCCACTTACATGTTGACTGTGGGAATTGAAACATGGTAGAGTATCCTCCCAGCTTTTCACTTTCCTCCTGTGACTGGAACTTGAGAAGACTGCAGTGTTAAAACAAACACATTTACCCCTCTGCTTGAACTCCTATTGGTACTTGAGACCTTAAGTAGTGAGTTTGTGACTTTCAGGGCAGACATCTGCCATTCTGGATGCCAGCCTTAAAGTGTCCTCCCTGTCACTTTCTTACTCAGGACTAGGTTTTCAGCTCATAATTCCCTGCCCTTCCTTGGGAAGGCCTCATGGAGGAGATTCAGTTTTGTGCCTTTATTTAATATCAGGGCATCAAAAAGAGTTTGAGAGTTTGGGGAACTGGGATCATCCAGCACACTTTCAGTTAGTTAATGCTTTCTGATTGAAGGAATCTATTCAATTAAAGTATTTGTCAAAGAACAGGTTTATTTGCATTAGTGTTGAGGATCATGCTGAGACCATTTGTTCTTAATAACAGAAAGCATGAAAACCCAAGGAAAGCTTTTAATAGGATTGGGTTGGAGTGAGGGAACTTATTTCATAAAAAATAGATCTCAGAAAAAGAAACAGACTTTAAAAAGGAATAGAATCTGCCAGCAGATTTTTATGTTCAAGATTTAAAAATTTTTTTTTGGGAAGTACAGGAAACTCAACTTTTGATTCTCATGGCAACAGTACTTTTGTCCGACAAATCGCCATCATTTCTGTTGAGGAAGGGCTTGTGTTTTCCCTCTGCATTGCTATATTGAGACCACTGAGCAGTGGAAGTGGGTTCTTCTCTCAGAGCAGGGAGCCTTGCTGCCATAAAGTAGGCTCTGACTGCTGGGCAGCAGCTGCAGTCGACTTCTCACGTGACCCTTTTAGGGCCCGCCTTACTCCTCCAGGGGTGGAACACTTCAGACCTTATTTGTCACCATGCCCTGCTCTTTGCTCTTCTGGACCTGTGTCCTAGCTAGACAGGACACCTGAGCAGCAGTTAGTTACACACACTTGTTTGCGACTTTGTAATACTGTTGTTTAAAGTTTTCATTGTTGCTTAGAAATACTTCTCTTACATTTTTAAATTATTTTAGTTCATGTGTATGGTTGTTATGTCTCTGCACAGTGTGCATGCCTGGTGCCCACAGAGGCCAGAAGATGGCATCCCTTCACTTGGAACTGGAGTTACAGGTGTTTGTGAACTGCCATGTGGGTACTGGGAGTCAAATCCAGATCCTCTGGAAGAGCAGCTCATGCAGAAATCAGTTAATAATGAAAGTGTAATTGAGAAGCAAACCTTAAAGGGGAGAGAGCTGTGATCTACAGATGCCTTCCTTCCCAACCTTCCATGAGCATGTGCCAGGAAACCAGGAATACAGGGATTTCACTCAACTTTGCAAATTATTCCTGGCTTCAGGACCTGAGCTATGACCATTGGAAATTAGGCTTGAAACACAGATGAATGTATACTGAGTGATAATTAGCTGCTAATATCCTTTTTCTTTTTTTTCCCCTGTGTATTGTGTTTGTAGAGACAGATCATAGTTCAAGGTTACAGGTGTAACTTTGCTGGATGTAGAACTCCATTGCTAATAGTCTTGAAGTGGTGTGTGTGTGTGTTGGGGCAGGAATGCTTACCTCTTATCTGAGATGCAAGAGTAGGTAAGGCTCGTACCTTTGTTTTTCCTTAGCTTTCTTTCAAACTTCGTGTGAGTGCATCCCCTGAAAGGCCAGTATTAGGCTAGTCATCAAGAGAAGAAAGACAATTGGTGTTGAAGCTGGTCCCCGTCTTCCGATTCAACAGTTTTATATGGGACAAGACAATTAGCTTATGTCTTCCTAGATGCTGTTGTCCTGCCATGGAGAACCACTGCCTAAGTTTATATGAGATATGGGAGAGAAGCCCCAGGGCTCAGGTGTCCTTCCCAAACTCACTGGATTTTGAAAGAGACTAAATCAGGCATTTCCTGATGTCACCTGTGTGGTGACAGGCACCTGCCTGAAATATTGGGCTCCAAGCAGTCACTGCTCAGAGTTGAGTGGCAGTAGACAATAAGCATAGTACCACGGATATACTGAGCATGCTTGAGACCCGTGGCTGTTACCAGTGTGTGGCTGCTCAGTTTGTTGTTCGTTGGTGACCTACTTGGGACTCTCCAGCTGACTTTCCAAGTTACTAGAGAGGGAAGGAGACAAGGAGCACTCTGCATAGCTTCACCTGGCGTGAGACTTCACCTGGCAGGAGAACACTGTCTGAACACTGGTGGATGTTGAAGCTTGCGCCTCCGGGCAAGAGTCTTTTTAATACCACTTACCCTGCTGCTGACTATCAGTTACCAGTGTCTGTTAGGTCCTGTCCTTACGTAAGTCTTGAGAGTACTTCGTTTCATGTGGTCGTTAACAAGGGGTGTTGGGGAGGTATGCAATTCTCTCCTTGCTCTAATGGGTCCCTCTCTTGTCTGTTCCCAGCCTGGCATTGTGCATAACCATTTCTTTCTGCTTCCACAACCTCTGCCCTGGAAAGGCTGTAGTCCTGATCACCAGTAAGCAAAAGAGATAATGAAGAACCAGCCTGCCTCCATCTTAGGCTTAAAAGCAAATTTATAGTGAAGACAAACTAGGCTCATTCCTGTTTGATTAAACCTTTGTTTCTCAGGGATTGCGCCATGCCCCACCTGTAACCTTAACTACAAATGGTTCTGTACTGCCTGTTCCAGGAATGGCAATCTTGTCTTTGTTTCAAAAAGTTAATAACCATCTTGCAATCCTACCTTTGTTTCTAAAGGGTTGTTATGGCTATCTAGTTAGGACTACCTGTTGTTACGACCACCTTGCAATCATGTCCTTGTTTCAGGAGGTTGTTGTGACTAACTTGTTATGCTTATGACCCTGCCTATTTTGCCTACCAAATCCCCCATTTGGAACCCTCCTGCCCCGAGCTATAAAAAGCCTTGTCTTCCTCACACCCAGGGCTGCTCTAAAATCCCAACTTAGGCTGGACAGCCAGCTGGCCAGTTCCAGGTGCACCTCTAAAATAAAGCTTGCTTTAATTAGGCACTCATGGATATGGTCTTTCTCCTTGCAGTTTTCAGGCTTAACAATAAAAGAAAAGCAGTAGGGTACAGACTGGTTTGTAATGGACTCCAGAGTTGTACATTAAGGCTGCCATGCCTCCTGTGAGGCTCCTAGGAGGGGTCCAGGAGAAACTCAGTAACAACTGGTCTAGGTCATCTTCTCCTAAGCAACTCCATCTAGCTGCAGAGAAAGGTGGACAGATAATCATCATACCAGGGCTGAGCACTGTCTGAGGTCCCTTCATGTTGCTGATGGACACATGACAGGAAAGGTCTCAGATAAAGCGTCATTTTACCAAGGTTGTGGCAGTAGTGTATGGCATGGAGAAGTAGGCATCAGAGATTAATGCAAGGGAAGAAGCCAGTTGGCAGACTGGAAACTCTTCCCTATATGAAACAGAAGTTCAAGCAAAGCCCATACAATCTTCAAGAGAAGGTAGGTGTGATGGCAATGACCTGCAGAGGGTCACCAGGCTTAGGGTGGGAGGCTTTGACAAAAGTCTCAGTCCTGCCCCAGCTGTCTAGCCCATTCCCATTCTTGGGAATGCCTTTCTCTTCCTTAATACATGCTCCCTATTTCTATCACTGTCTGTGTGTTTTTGTTGTAATTCTTTGTTCTAGGACTCAGGAATTTGGAGATCTCAGTTGGTACCCTGTGGACTCTGATCCACATCTCTAATATTAGACTTCCGTTCTTCCTCCTCCCCGAAGTGGGTGTAATTTACCACTGTTCAGCCAGCACAGTGAGACCCTGGGGCATTCACGGGTACTAGCAGGACTAACAGACATGGCTAGCTCCATTTTAGGGACAGTTTGCCTTTCTGTCTTTTTTCTTTGTCATCAAACAGGCCATTAAGCAAGCCAGCAAGTTTCTGCTGAAAGGCTGAGGAGGACCTGTGGTCTCAGAGCTGCAGCCCCATTGGATGCTGGGTACCACCACCACTGAGCCTCAAAATAGAAAATTCCCACTTTACAAAGAGAGCAGCCCTGTGTTCCGGCAGCTTCCTGGGGATTCTGCAGCGCAGACGTCCTTTTGCCCCCAGTTGAAGTGAGCCTTTCTCTGGGAAAGGAGCCGATGTGGCCTCCTAGAGAGCCTGCCAAATCACACACAGTCATGACTGGTCCTTTTCCTTCTCTCTCCCCTCCTCAGTCTTTGAGAGTGGGGGTGGTAAGCCGGGGAGATGAGAGGTACATCTGCAAGTTATTTGCTGAGAAAGTGAAGGAACACCAGCTGCAGAGCTGGGGGAGCCGAGGCAGGGGATCACTTGTGGAATACCAACTTGGTCATGGAAGTTCCTGCCTTTTTGGGAACCCGGCAGCTGAAGTTGTACTGCTGAGTGTTGACTTTTGTTAGATGTTTGGGTGGTGTTCATCCCCCCTTCCTCCCTCCCTCTCTCTTTATCCCTCTCTCTCAATATAGTACAGGATCCAGTGGGAATACAGACTGCGCCTGATGCTTGAGAAACCAGGAAAGACTTAGAGGGAGGAGCCACTCCTTCCAGCAGTGGGCTCTGAACACCCTCCAGGGCTCCGTGAAATGCAGCTTGGAAGCAGAGCTGCTCTGGTTGCACAACCTCCCGTGTGGAAGGGGCTGGCTCCTGCCCATATCAACAGACTCATTCCAACTGGGCCATTTCCTTCTCCCCTCCTCCCCCTCCCCACTTCCTGCAGGTGGCTTCTGTAATCCAGTTAGCACTTGGGGAAGCCTCTTGTGCACATGCACCTAATCCGAAAATGGTTGGCTTGACTCTGACCTGCAGGATGACCTTGCAAAGAAGGCAGAGCCTGTTGTGTCTGCTCACACCTGGGAGCCATTTTCAGCTGTTCTAGCCCAAGTGGAAGAGATGTGTGTGTGTTTATGCCAGGCCTTTCTTTCACAAGGCCTGCCATTGTTGGGCAGTATATCGGGAATACAGATTCAACCCATTTGTGCAAAGGTTAACAGTTTTCAAGATAGGCTAGCTAATTATTACATTGTCAGGCATATGAAATGGACATTTCTGTAAATAAAGAGGATCAGATGTTATCTTAGCGTCCACCCTTTTAGATATCTAAAACAGTGACTGTAGATTTGGTGTATGTCGGCATTGTCCTGTGTGCCCTCTGAAGTGTAGTGCTGTAGTCTGAGATGCTGAAGGCACAGAGACTGCAGGTGTATTCCTTGAGGTCACAGAGAGACAGACCTCAGAGTGTGGGCCAAGATGCTTCCGCCCAGCTTATTCCTGCATGGATTTGCTTTACAAGCATCTTGTTGGCCTCAGGTGAGCTCATTTGGAGCAGCTGGTGGTATCATCCTCATTAAGGGTTGCAGATCCAGGGAAAGGCTTCCCCGTGCCTGCAGTTCAGCTGATCCTCCCGATCCTCTCATGTAGCTGGTCATTCTGAGGGGTTATGGCTGTCTACCTCCTAAGAGGTTGACACATCCAGGGACGTGATCTTGCTGCCAGGCCTCTGCAGAGCCCCAGCCTCCTTTGTGGTAATGCCAGCAGAGTTGCCCATAATGGGGACCTGCCCTTGAAGACATCACTCTAGGGCAGATTCCTGTGCCATTTCCTCACTTCCTGGATGCATTTCAAACCCAAACAACTGAGGCAGAGGTGCCAGCTTGTGGTTTCTCTTCCCACCTTCTTCACTGGGCACTGAACGTGAGTGTGGGGAGGCTGCAGCACAGTAGTGTCAGGGCCTGTTCTCTCTAGAGCCACGCTTCTGCCCAGATGTGTTGCTACAGAGCCTTGGGAAGATAAAAAAAAAGATACTGTCTTTGGGAGGGCTACTGGGAAGTTACTCCTGAACCACGTGACTCTGTGATGGAGGTAAGTCGGATCTGCTTGCTTCATATTGTCGCCTGTAGCCTCAGGGTTGGGGTGACATGGCTTTTGCCTTGCTGCTGTGCTCTGGGGGTGTTGGTTTCTCAGGTGTCCTGATGTCAGATAGTCAGTCTGCCTGCCCTAAAATTGATCTCGTTTGCAGATATTTCTTCTGGATGATCTCTCAAAAACCTGTTGGAGCTCACAGGCATGTGTGTGTGTGTGTGTGTGTGTGTGTGTGTGTGTGTGTGTGTGTGTGTGTGTGTGTGTGTGTGCGCGCGTGTGTGTGTGTGTGTGTGTGTGTGTGCGCGTGCGCGCGCGCGCGCGCGCGCGCGCGCATTCTTGGCTTTCTGGCATATTAGTTCCTTTTTGGGGAGCTGTGACTGCCTAGTGTTTTGTTCTTGTTATACTTTTTACTTTGGGGTACTTGTTGATTGACAAGTGACTGTGAGAAATAGAAATTCCCTTAATATCTTTACCTCAGTGTCCTCAGTGGCTCTATCTTGTAAAACTTCACAACCAGGATGTTGATATTGATACAGGCGAGACCCAGAACATACCCATCCCCACTAGAGTTCCTTCTGTATGGACATACCTACTTCCTTCCTGCTCCATACCCAGACTGCTAGTCTTCACATTTATACTTTTTCTTTTTTCATTTAAAGTGTTATGGAAATGGAACTGCACAGCACGCTGTTGGGACTGGTCGTTATGCTGAGTGTAACTCTCTGGAGGTTGGTGCAGTTGTGTGTTGGTACTTTGTATTCCATGGTATGGATATATCATACTTCGTTTAACCTTTCACCCATTGAAGGGCTCCTGTGGGTCTTCCAGTTCTTGGTTGCTCTGGACAAAGCTGCTGTGCCCATTCATGTACCAGTTTTTGTGTGAATATAAATCATTTCCCTGGGATAAACGTCTCAAAGTGCAGTGGACAAGTTGCATGGCAGCTCATGTTTTGTTCTTAAGAAACTGCTGGACTCTTCCAGAATGGCTGTACCGTTTTATATTTCCATCAGCAAAGTATGAATAACCCAGTCGTTTTTTTTCCGGTCAGTATTTGGTTGTATATTTTCATTTTTTAGTTCTTTGGCCATTCTGGTAAGTACTTATTAGATATATAGATACAGTTCATTGTGATTTACATTTTTCTGGTGGTTATTGATGTTAAACATTTCCTCCTACTTTATTTGTCACCCATGGGTTATTTTATTTCTGCTGGTTTTGATACAGGATCTTGCTGTGCAGCCCCAGCTGACTGGGAGATCTCATTTCTCAGAGGGGTGCACCCCAGTGTCCAGCTAGTCTGTGAGTCTTTTTGCTGAAATGTTGTCAGACTTCTTGCTTATTGTCAAATTTTCAAACTAGGTATTTTATTTTACTTTTTGGTATTTGTGTTTTGTAAGGTCTTTATATATTCTAGATACTTTTTTTTTTTCTTTTTTGGATGTGTGGTTTGAAAACATTTTTACCTAAATAAAATCTGGTATTTTATTTAACAAACTTGTTCACATTATAATTACCTTAAACTTGGTAATAAAGTCCAGTGTGTTCATTTCTTACCTTATGGATTGTCCTTTTAGGGTCAGGTCTAAGAATTTGTCTATCCCTAAGCTGAAAGATTTTCTCCTGTTTTTTCCTATATGTTTTGCAGTCTTACTTTTTGCATTTAAGTCCACAATGACATGCTTTAACAGCATGTGTTTCCAGGAAGAGCAGAGCAAGTGCTTGCTCTTGTGGGAATGCAGAGCAGACTGGATGGGGGACTGGTGGCTTGGGGATGTGGAACAGTGGTGCTGACTGGTGCCGCTTTGATGGTGTGGCAGTCTTGTCATCTATGGGGTGGATAAGGAGGACGCCATTAAAGGGCCAACTCTTAATCCCATCCTTGATTCACCAAGTGCACTTAGTTCATATGCTGAAAGGCTTGGGAAATTGCGTGGTAAGAGATAGTCTAAATCATATGATCAGATCAAAAGTCTTCCAGATGAGGCAGGAAATAGGCCTGATTTATTTTTAAAGGCACATCATGGTATAACTCCCCAGAGGGAAAGGACTTTGTCTTAGAGGCTGCAGCCAAATGCTGAAACAGCTTCCTCCTCTGCCTGGAACTGTAGGGCTATTTCAAAGCTGGCATGTGGATCTAGAGAATGTTCCAGTGGCAGGTGAAGACAGGCGGCCCTTTGGTGGCCCCTGAAGACATTTCCAGAACATCCTGGCTCCCTCAATCCCCTCTCTGTTCTCTTAGCCACTGGCTGAGTGATCCAGCTTCCTGTGCTGCTTCTGCTCATAGGACAGCACAGCTAGGAGTGTGAGAACACCTGGGCTTGCACCCTAACTGGCTGGATGACTCCCAGCCAGGGTGTAACCCCTGAGTTAGGATCTGGATAAACCTTGCTTGGCATGGTTGGGAGCAGAGGGTGGAAGGCTTCTCCTTGGAGAATGCTTCTGTGCCATCATACTTCCTGCCTAGGAAATGAGAGGCATGCTCCTCATGTGTGTAGACATGGGGAAGCTGACCACCTCAGTCATGCTCAGTGTATACAAGGGAGGTCTGGTGCCCTAGAGCAACAGTGAGTTAGAGCTTGTAGGCTAAGGTCCTGGGAAGATCCTTGCAGGTGTGTGGGCCATCATTAGGATACTGGGGTGGGGGCGGGGGATATACAATGTCTCCTAACCTCACTTGCTTCCTCAACATCTGTACAGACAGGTCCTACCACTGTTCTGATCACACGCTGGCCCAGCATAGGGGATGCTTCTCCCTGGTGGGAGTTCTAGGTTCTCTCCAGTGATGATCTCTTCCCTAGGAGTCTGACTATTACCCACCCCCATCCTGAGGCCATTCCACATCACTGAGATTGAGATTCACCTGTAAAGGCAAAATGGGGAGGTGAGCCTGACTGTGGGCAAGCCCCAGTGAGTTTAGTCCAGGTTCCAGCTACAATGGCCCTTTAAAGTGTCTGCCACCTGGAATAAGCTCACATACTGTGAGACTGTTAGGGTACAGGGCACTTGGAGACTCCAGACCTCAGTACCCCAAATCTTGGTCTGTGCCTGGTGCACAGGTAGTAAAGCGGTGAACACCATGCCCTGTACATACACTTTACCTCGGCATTTCCAGTTAAAGATTGGGTCCCGTGAGACCTGGAGGGATGGCTTAGGCCTAAGAGCACTATCTGCTTTTCCAGAGGACCAAGATTTAATTTCCAGCACCCACATGACAGCTAAAAACTGTAACTCCAGTCCCAGGAGCTCCAATGTCCTCTTCTGTCCTTCACAGGACTATATATATATATATATATATATATATATATATATATATATATATATATAAATCTAAGAAAAAAACTTTTTAAAAAGATTGGGTCCCACAGTTCAGCATCTAAATTCACATCTTTTTTTTTTAAAAAAATAAGCTTATTTACCTAATTGGCAAGCACATTGATATTGTGCAAAATAGTAAGTGCGATGATTCAGTTACTTTCAGGCTCTGGGTGAGAGCTACACCCTATTTTGCTCTGTCTAGGACTTTTAGAATAGAAGTCATGCACATTGATAACTCATACATCCTGCCTTTTGGCTCACCACATTGGATGGACCTTCTCCTGGGTATACTTGATATTAAGGATGGCACGAAGTATGGCCATATGAAGGAGGCTGTGTTCCATTAGGGAATGTGGAATGAGGTTACCATGTTGTTTCTCATCCTGGATGGTGAGGTCACCAGGAAGAAGGATCACAAGAGTTGGTGACAGGGCCCATAGGTTTTTGGACTCCTGGTGCTCCCCTCACAAACCAGCATTTGTAGGTGGTCTCTTCATGGGAACCCTTGCTGGGTAGAGGCCTTAGTGGAGAGAGACTGCTCCTTACAGCTGCTTGCTCAGAGTAGCTGGGGTGTGTTGCTGACCTCAATGGGTCCCCTTCCCAACTTGTTTTAGCAACTGTCATCTCCTTCAGTTTCTTCTCCCTCCCTCCCGCCCTCTCTCCCTCCCCCCCTCTCTCTCCCTCCTCCCCTCTCTTCCCTCTCTCCCTCCCCTCTCTTACCTCTCTATCCTCCAACAGGAAGAAAAATCCATTTAGTAGTCTGCTAGGGGCAAGGGGCCTGGTAGTAACATGAGTGTTGTATGGCTTTGTCTGATTTTGTTGTCCAGAGACAGCTGCCTGGGCCCTGGGGGCTGGGAGATCTATTGCTCCTTATTGTTCTGTGTAGGAGCTTTCTTTCCCACAGGCATGGACCATGGCCTTGACTGTGTAAGAGACTGGCCTTAGGCTTGCTATTCTAAGTCAGACAAGGCCAGGCCAGCCTTGCAGTAGCCCTAGCTGTTTGCTTCAGCAAGGGCTAGAGGCTTGACAGTCTGGTGGTCTGCTGACTTACAGGAACACATGAGGGCTAGGGTCTAGTAGAGGGGAATGATGTGGTGCACAGAAGCACCATGGGTGTGCTGGGGTCTGTGAGGTAGCAGGTGTATGTGACTGGGGTCTGAAACAAGGAAAATAATTTGGGGGAAGATAAAGCTGAGAGAGTATCTGGTGGCCAGGGTGGCCTTGACTAGGAACGATAAACACTTGTGGCTTTTCCATTTAAGATGTCTGTATGTAGATGGAAATTCTGATGGAAGTGACTGGTCTTGCCTTGATTTCTGTCTCCTGACTCCAATTGATACCATGTTGCCCTGCCAAGATGCCAGGACAAATTCCATTCCTGCAGGCATGGAAGGAAGTCCAGGCCCTCAGAAATCCCTGCCCAGTGTTGGGGAGGCTCAGCCTGTGTCCTCAGGGATAGAGGCAGATGTGGCTTTCAGAGCACACTGGTCAGTGGCATCTGATAGGCACTCTCCTGAGGGAGTGGAGAGACATTGTTTAGGTGACACTCAGATGACCCTTAGCTTGCTGTCCCAGAGCCAGGCAAAAAGAAGCACTAGGCAGCCTTTCTTGACCTAGCAATGTCTCACCCTTGCTGAGCATCCATGAAGCTCAGTGTCTGGGGCTAAGTGATCACCGGAAAGGTGTAAGGACCTCAGAAACTCACTTCTCCCTACTGTTTGTTTAAGATTGCCTGCAGGTTCCGTACCTGAAAAAGACAGTTCATTCTCTGCTTTACTTTTAACTCCTTTTCCTTGTTAAAAATGTTGGATTGGGTGGTTTTACCTCTGTTTTCTTCTATGTAGTTGTCAGGAGGTTGAGCTAGAGTTGTAATTCACTTGTTTGCTCAACAAACTCTGGTGGAGAAATTTCTATATTCTAAGTGTTTTTCTGGATACTGAGGATATAGCAGTAAAGAAAGAAGTGAAAACTCACAGCCATACATCTGCTGTGACCTCAGGAATGCAAACTAACTACTCCAGAAGACTTTTTGAGGTGGGGGCAGAGATTGAAGACAGGGTCTCACTTTGCAGACCAGGCTGACTTTGGACTCACTAGGCTGCTTCAAGCTCAGTCTTCCCTGGCGTTCTCTCCGGATTGCTGGGTTATAGGCATGAGCCACCCACACCTGGCTGAGATTCTGTTTTAATTAATACACTTTTAGAGCAGTTGCAGGTTTGTAGAATAACTAAAGTACAGAGCATTCCTGTACCCCACCCCCACCCCAGCCTTTGTTTCCCTTGTCTTCCTGTGGTTCATTGTTCAGACCTGATGAACCAACATTGATTGAAACATTACCCCTAACGAAAGTGTAGAATCTATGTTAGGATTCACTCTTGGCGTTGGATATTCTGTTGGTTTGAAAATTGTGCAGTGACTATCCTGAGGCTCCAGTGTGACCTGCCCCACCTTCCTCCCTATCTAGCCCTTTTGACAACTACTGTTGACTTGCTGTCTTGGTGTTTTTAATTTGCTCAGAATGTTCTCCTTCAGAAGTGTGTATTAGGAAGCCTTTTCACCCAGCAGTGACATTTTCCTCAGGCCATTTCTTTGTTACTGTTTTATTTGTGCATCTTTATATGGAATGCAGCAACAACCCGACAGTTTGGACTGTGTCTTCATGAACCAATTCTCCCCGGGCTGGTCACTCTAGACTTAGTGCTGGCTGCCACTTGATCGTCCTTGGGATCTTCATTGCAAACCTGAAGCTTCTAACTCAATACTTGGAGGCCGATGGCCGCAGAACCAAGTGGGATCTACTGCAGCAGGGTCCCTGGAACATGCATTTACATGGGCTTGAGGCATCACATTTTTTTTTTTCAAAGAGTTAATGGAAACTGTCTGTTGAAGACCCCCAAGGGGGTCATTGGTCCTGAAGGAAGTGAGCCGCCTGGGAGATTGGTTGACACAGCCCAGTCCTGCCTTAGGAGAGTTGACCCTGCCTGGCGGAGGTCGTTTATCCTGCCACTGGGCTGCTCTTGTTTTTTATCCAGTCTCCACCTGAATAAACAGATCCAGAATGTCATCTGCAGCCAGACAGAATCTGCCAAAATTCCCCAGGGAATGGGTGATTCACCAGAGCAGGGGAAGGAGAGAGGCAGTGAGCAAGAGACCTGCTTATGCTGCTTCTCACTTCCTGTCCACCAGATCATCTGAACTGGGCTGTCTCTTTCAAGACACCAGTGTCTTCAAGCAGGTGGTCAGTTTGTACAATGGGGCAGATGGTTTTGGTTTTCACTTTAGGAAGATGGTTATAAACCAGGCTAGTGGGGGAATGATACTTGTGATTGTCGTGTTGAATTTTTCTTTAGGTTGGCCTTTCAAAGGTCTTCTGTACTCACTTGGTTTAAGACTCTCCTGGGCCCTGCATTCAGGATGCATATGGGCATTTATCTTAACATTATTCTTGTCAATTTATACCTTACACTTGTTATCATCATTTTCTGCTCATTGGGTCATCATCTAACAGCTAAACAAGATGATTAAATTGAACTTGGCCATATTCTGTGGCCCTGAGCTATATTCCTAATACTTAATTTTTTTACACTTACTCAGAGATAGATAGATAGATAGATAGATAGATAGATAGATAGATAGATAGATAGATAGATAGTCTTTCTTTCAGGAGCCAGTAGTCACTTTCCACCCTGTGGGTCCCAAGGATTGAACTTAGGTGGTTAGACTTGGCTGCAAGTGTCCTTATCCACTGAACCATATCACTGGCCCTTGTAATATATTTTACTGAGAGGTGTGGAAGTGGGGGTGGGTGAGCAAGGTATGACTTCTGAAAATGGTTAAATGAAACAGCATGAAATGGGCACTTGGAACAAACCGTTTCTCAGGTTCATTTCAACCTTGGAGAATTTAGTCTAAAAGAAAACTACTAGTGTTAGTGTGAGGCTAGAGATGTGCATGCCTGCCAGAGAACACACAGATACACACCAACAACCACGTTCAGAAGACTCATCTGTGTTCATGGTTATGATTTCCACACTAGTCCCAGCTGGAAATACCCCAGTGCTGCTTTAAAAATGCAATGAGAAAACAAATTTCTGTGTATTTCTTCAATAGAAACAGCATGCTGAAGTTGGGATGGAGGCATGTGCCTATGATCCCAGGAGGACGGATGGAGGCTCAAGCTTTAGGAGAGAATAGTGCCAGCCTGGGCTACACACCCAGACTCTGTCACACACACACACACACACACACACGCACACACCCAAACACCCAAAACTCTGTCAAACACACAAAGACACGCATGCACACACACTCAGTAGGAAAGAACAGTCTGGGTGGATCTCAAAATGTGAGTGAAAGTAGCCAGATATAGATGAATTTATGTGGAATAATTTTGTGTATATAAAGCATTAAAATAGGCACAATTATTCATGACTGGAAGAAATTATAGGTTTGGTTTAAGAAGAATAACAGCTAAGAGATCAGGAGGTGGCAGTTTTCTGTTGTGATCTGAATGATGCTCTTGTGGGTTGTATGTGCACCTTTTATAAAAATACATTGAACTCTGCATGTATAATTTATGCATAAAAGTCTCAGTGTGGCTTTTATAGCGTAAAATGTTTATAAATAAATAGCTGCTAGTATCATGTGGCCTGCCCTGTTTGAACTCATCATCTGCATTCTGTCTTTGGTGTGGTTTACATCATGAGACATTTGAATGCAAATACCTCCCTAAGTAGCATGAGGGCCACTCAATGCTGCACTAAGTTTTACCCTCAGTGCCAATCTCCAGATACTCACATTGCGCCAGTTACAGGTACAATGTGTTAAGCTGTACTGTAGTTGCCCACGGCACCTATGGATGGGTGGGTGCCTTCAGTTGTTCTGACCAGACTTTGAGTGCCTGCTACATGTGCGTAGTGAGCTGTGTGCTACCTGGCAGTCCCAGAATCCCAGAGCACCACCATGATGTACAAAGTGCTCTAAGCAGTCAGAGCTGCCCTGGTGGAGAGTTTGATTAACTGTCTCCCAGGATCCTGTGGTGAGGGCGGGCTGGAGGTGAGAGAGCCGGAGGTATGCTAGGTATGTTACAGTTTTTTCCTGTTCAGGTCTAGATTGTGTAAAAACTATGTTTCCTTTGGAGGGTCAAGCAAAGAGCTGTAGTTTGGATTTTGCTAACTTCAGTGATTTAAAATTATGGAAGATTTTTTATTTCTTGTTAGAGTCTACATTCGAGGAATGGACTTTACCATAATGGTTTGGAAGAACTAAAGGTCATCCATGATTGGATGTGAGGACTGGTGAGTTGGCCAGCTTCGGTCTGCTTCAGAATAGCTGGGAGAGTTATAGAGGAGAGACCCGCAGGGTGGCTCTCTGTATTCTCCACAGCAGCCTCATTGGTTTGTCTCTTTCCACTGGCTCCAGGATGTAACCTGGGTCATCTCTGAGGAACATACAAAGCTGGTAATTTAGGTTTCATTTTACTTTCTGAAGAGCTCGAAAAGACATAGGCAGTAAAGAGTGCAATAGTAATGCCATCGTAGTGACATGGGCAGAGGAAGAAAGGGAGGGTGTCTCTGCAGAGGGATGTTCAGCACAGTTTTGCAGGTAGCCAAACCGGGTTGAGAAAGCAGATTGACACACAGTTACAAACTATCAGACCTAGAGCTAGAGTCTCTCCTAGAAACAAAAACTGATTGCCCTGCTATCAAGAAGGTGGCAGATAATAGCGTGTGGCCAGTCCTGGTCTACCGATTATTTTTGTAAGTCAAGTTTCAATGGAACACAACCCTCTGATTGTGTATTGTCTATGCTGCTTAAACACTATAGCAGCAGAATTTGAGTAGTTGTGACAAAGACCACATGGCCCACAAAACTTAAGTTGTTCACCACCTGGCCTATTATAGAGTAAGTTTACTGGTATAGACAATAGGTACATAATTTCAGGAACCAGAAATTTCCACTCAACATGTCCCTGTGCCTTTGATCCACTCACCCTTTCCTCCTAGCTATGATCTGTGACATAAGATCTTTTCCACTACTAAGGGGACCTTGTGAACTAGGCTTTCACAGGGTGTAGTGGAACAAATGCTCATGATAAAAAGTTTTAAGTGTTGGTTTTGCATGCCTCCATCTGCTTTACTGTCTAATATCAGCTCTGAAAATGTAGCCAAATGGAGGGAGCTTAGCATGCCTGCCCTCCTCCTTTGAAGACTGATATTATTTTTGAAGCCTTTAACAGGTGTTGCTTTAATAGACTTCTGCTGTATTAAGTTTTCCTTACCCCAGAGGGCAGCCCCGGGGGTAAACTGACACTGGTTGGAAGTGAGTGCCATGTGACCAGGCTGCCACCCGCTACCCCCAAATTCCTGGCTGCAGAATCACTAGCTTTGTGTTCCTTTGATGGGGCCATTGACATTATTCCTAGCACAGTGCTGTCCCCTGTCCTTGCCTTTTGTAAAACTGAAGTGTGTCCTTTTGCAGCTTCACCCACCCCATGAGGAGATGGATGTAGTCCTCTGACAGCAGCTGGGAGAAGGTGTTCTCTGGGGAACCACTCTTCCTCCCTCCATTGTGGGGCCTTTGCTCCCATCTGCCATGCTTGCTGAGGCTTGGTCCCACAGGTCCTGTACCACATGCTATTCATGTAGAACCCTGGCAAGTTGGGGCAGAGCTGGGCCACCTGGTGGAGGCTGGTTTACACAGACCCATCAGAGTTGCTCAAGAAATAGAACGTACTAGGAGAACCTCTTGAGTGGGCCAAGCCAAGAGTCAAGTTCTTCTGGGTTGGCCTCTCAGCTCCTCCTGCATCTTAGCTGTGACCTCATTCGATTTAAATTCCAACAGAACTTTGAGTTCATTGCTTTGAACCATCTGAGAAGAAGTGGTAGCCATAGTTACCTGATTAGGTTGCTGTTTGGTTTCACTGTTTTGCCTCGGGCCGGCTATATGACATGCAGCAATTGATCAGCTACAGTTAAGAACTTGGAGATGAATAGGGACCTTCTAGGGAAGTGAGCACTCAGGTTAACAAGTGATGTAAAATGACTTGTTTGGATATTCATTAAGAACAGTGTGTTTTGCCGGGCGGTGGTGGCGCACGCCTTTAATCCCAGCACTCGGGAGGCAGAGCCAGGCGGATCTCTGTGAGTTCGAGGCCAGCCTGGGCTACCAAGTGAGTTCCAGGAGAGGCGCAAAGCTACACAGAGAAACCCTGTCTCGAAAAACCAAAAAAAAAAAAAAAAAAAAAGAACAGTGTGTTTTCTGACCTGGGTTCTAAGACTTTGTCTTAAGCAAAGAAGCAAACAAAAAGAATAGGGAGTTTTGTGAAGTAGTATGCTGTCCTGAGTTGGGGCAGCAGATAGGCTCTCCAGGCCCTCTGCGAGAGCCCTCTGCTTTCAGCGGGGAGGTGGGATGGCTTTCCTGTGTGATCTGAATGCTGGTTATTTTCTCTAGACTTAAGGATGGAGAGCTAGAGCGAAAGCCAGTGACTAAGAAGAAATGGGTTTGGGGGTGTTGGCACTCATGGGTCAAGGATATGAGCTTGCTGTGGAAATGAGAAGGTGATCTACCCCAGCTGGTTGAGGACCGTCTTGAATTTGCTTTGAAGTCTGGCTCCCTGAGTCAGCTTGGTTGTTGCAGGGGCTGGGGGTGGCATTCTGCAGCTGAAGCAGGCCTGGTTCCTAAGTGGAGCTGAGAGCTCTGACTCAGTCCTTTGTTCCTGAGAGGGGAGCCAGGCTTGCCTGTGCATTGAAATGTTGCAAAGGAGTTGAAGGGAACCAGTCATCCGTTCATTGTTCTCACTCACTTTTTCTTTTCAAAGCACTTCCTGTGGACTAGATCCATAGCTTGCTTCTGAGGATACAATGTGACTCATAAAACAAGGACCTTTTTATTAAGCAACTGCTGGTACATGTCAGGTCATATTAGCCCATGGTTATAGGATCTTCATACTCCACTTTACAAATGGGACTCTTGAAGAGTCATACCTAGTGGCACCACTGGGCTGTGATCTTGGGTGACAATACTCACAGCACATCTTCAGTAGGACTGTGCCGTGTTTCAGAGCAAGAGTGCCCATTCTTGGGTGGAGATGCCAGGATTGTCAGATCTCATGCACACAGATTGTCCTTCAAGAAGTGTGCAGAGTTCTGCAGGATCAGAGCTTCAACATCCACATTCTGAACTTGGACAGGTGTTCAGGAAGGGTTGCTTGGGGCCCAGACTGTAGTTGAGAGCAGCAATGAAGGGAATATGGTGTGTGTTCTCAGCAGCTGGGCTGCCTTGGGCATGGTACGGGCATTTGTAGCTGGGCAGGGCTGTCACAAGATCTGTGCCATGGCAAACTCCTTTCTGCTCCTCTTGATTCTGCCTGGAGTTCTTGGCTTGGACAGTTTCTGCTGCAAGAATACCAGTGAATCCCATTTGTATGCTCACCCTTAGCCCTTTTGAAAGTAGGTGCATTCACTCTTGGGACCTGTATTGAGCATCTGTACCCTTCTAATGCCTGGAAGCAGTCGGGCATAGAGGTGTGTCTTTCTTCATGGCGCCATGCCATCGTGGGAAAGAAGATGGTGAACTAGATAAGCGAGTACCCAGTTTATCAGATAACAATTAGAGCATAGAGAAGGACAGGGCAGGTGATGGGAGGCAGTGCATGCAGGTGTGTGATTCTAGAAAGAGTAGCCAGGAAAAGGCCTCACCAGGAGATGATACTTGAATAAAGACAGGGAGTAAGGGATGAGACAAGTGGGTCCCTGGAGAAGCAGCATTCCAGGCTATAGGAGCAGGAAGTACAAGGGCCCTGTGGCCTGCCCAGTGTTAGGACAGACATGGGGCAGAGCATATGAAGTGGAGGAGTAGGTTAGGCAGGCCCGTGGCAGATACTGTGCCTTGGAGGCCTGAGTGAGGAACCATAGCCATTTGTTTTCAGCAGAGTCTCATGAACCAAGAATCATTTTGTTTTCCTTTAAAACTGTGATAAAATATATATTAAAAAATTAAGCAGAAAATTTTAGTATTTTTTGTTGTTTTTGTGCAGCCTATCTTGAACCATTTCCTATCTTGCAATACTAAGACTCCATGTCCATTACCAACCAATCTTCATTGTCTTTTTTAAAAAGCCCTTGACTTTGGAACCATCTTTCTATTTTAGTTTTTGGTGCCTGCCTGCCCTCCCTCCCTTCCTTTTTGAAACATGGTCTCATCATGTAGCCCAGGGTACCTAGAACTCTCTAGAACTGCTGTGTAGTTGAGGCTGGCCTCAGACTTGCAGTCCTCAGGGTTAGGGTTAGGGCTCGAACTTGGATCCTAGTACCTATGTAATACTCAGCATTCTGCAGACACCTGTAGCTCCAGCTCTGAGAGATCCAGTGCTCTTCAGGTCTGCACACATGCACAGGCTTGCATACCTCCACCACACGTACACATGTGCATACATGTGCGGACACACACAAATAAATCTTTTTTAAAATTTATCATTGGGGGCTGGAGTGATGGCTCAGTGGTTAAAAACTGGCTGCTTTTCCAAGGGACCCCATTTTGATTCCCAGCACCCACATGGTGACTCACAACAGTCTGTAACTCTAGTAACAGAAGACCCCACACTCTCTTCTGGCCTCTGAGGGTACCACAAATACCTGTACACAGACATGTATGCAACCAAAACACTCATACACATAAAGATAATAATAAAGTGAAGTTTTTAAAAAATATATAATTGTTAGTGCTAAGAATGCCATTTTGTATATGTTGTACAAAGTGGTAAACGTATGTTTAGGTCCATGCTCAAATTGTTGGAAATTCTATCTTAATTTAAACCAAAATTCACTGAACAGTTTTTGTGTGTGTAAGAAACTGAAGTCAGCAACTGAAACAACAATTTAAAAAAATGTAACATTTGAATATAACTCAGATACACTAATTTGATACGTGCTCAGTAGTGACAGGAAATTTAAGTCTTTGTTTTTAGAATCAAATGATTTTGTGTCTATAATAACAGAAAACTTACACAGTGGTGGGCATTCAATGCTTATTTTGTGTACCGGGTGTATAAAATAGGTACACAAATGAAACATTTACCGACAATAAGTAATACATTATTCTGAAACATTTCTTTGGTATATCTATAGACAGTACAGTAAAAACACAGGTTTGCAACAGACAGTGTTTGGAATGTGAACTGTTGTGTTTCCTTGGCATGTCAACATATGCAGTCCAGGCTTTTGTGCGTTCAGAATCTCGGCTGCAGTGAAGCCCTGTGAAACACCATGGGCCAGTGCCATCAGAAACAGTGTGGATCCATTACACATTCAGTTTTGAATTAGTATTTTGTCATTGTGCATTCAGAAATCTACTACGAAAAGTTTGCAGCCTCCGTACATTGTCATGTGACCCCCATATAGGTGATACACATAGTTTAGGAAAGCTGTAGTTTATATCCCATTTTCCTTATCTACTCACCTGCCACTGGACATGTGGGTTGTTTCATCTTTTGAATATTTTGAATAATACTTTCTGTGAACACGTGAAAGTGTCCATGAGATCTGACTTCCGGTTTGGGGGTGTGCTAATGTTTTAGATAGTTAACTGTTTTCTAAAGCACCCTCACTCCCCCACTGCTTGCCGTAGTCTAATTTCTCTACACTCTCATGTACATGTGTTCCTTTGATAGCAGCTATCGTAACTGACCTATGTTTCTATACAAACACTGATACCTGCTGAGCATTTGTGTATCTTCTTTGGAGAATGTCTGTGTAAGTCCTCTGCTGATTAAAAACATTATTTTTCTTTGGTGTGTGTGTTTGTGTGACGGTATTCATGTCCCAGGGTGGCTTTAGATTAGAGGCCATAAGGTGATATTAGATCCCCTGAGCTGCTGTTACAGGCTGTTGTGAGCAACTAACGTGGGTGCTATTCATGTCCCAGGGTGGCTTTAGATTAGAGGCCATAAGGTGATATTAGATCCCCTGAGCTGCTGTTACAGGCTGTTGTGAGCAACTAACATGGGTGCTGGGATCTGAACTCAGGTTTTCTGGAAGAGATCTGAGTCATCTCTCCAGCCCCCTTGGTTGATATTTTAATCAGAATGTTCTGTTGTCGAAATGTAGAGATACCTTATCCCTGAATGCTTCAGTTCTGTATGGAAAACAATGCTATATTTTCATGGACCTGTGTACAGTTCTTGAAGTCATCTCTGAATTAGGTTTAATAGTCAAGAAAGTGCAAGTGCAAGTACTTTGTAAACCGTTGTCTGTCTTTGTGGTTTCAGGGATGATAAAAAGAAAGTTCGCACGTGTGCAGTGGAGGTCTGATGATTTTTTCCTCCTGAGTGTCTTGTGTGAATGCATTTGCTTAAATCTGAGGTGTGAGATCCGCAGGATCCGAAAGTTGGCCCTCTTCTGAGCCTTCACCCCAGTTCCCAAACGTAGTCTGCACGTGTCTTCCCTGTTGCACTAGGGACCCCACTGGCTTGTTAGACTGCTGGGCTGGGAACTGACTGCAGGTGGCACTGCTCACTGGAGGTCTTCGCTGACCAGCCATGCTTCTCTGGGGTGGTGCAGGTTCCCGAGGCCCTCTTCTAATTCCCTTGTCCCTGTTTCTCTCACTTGGCCCACAGAGTGCCTCTTGGTTTGGTTTAGCCCGACAAGCCAGCTCTTAAGTCTGACCAGCTCCTGATCTCCCCGCCTGGCTTCCCGCCTCAGCCCTTCTCTCAGGCCTTTCCCGGATCCTTCCTTCTTCCTGGCTCATCTTCCCAGAGCTCATGCCTCACTCCCACAGTCCCTCCATCTCCATGGCTGCCTTCTCTGCTCAGTGGGGAACTTTTCCACTGTGTGAAAATGTCTTGTCCTCTTCACAGTGGCATTTATCCAGAATGGGGGCCTAGAATGCGGTTCAGTGGATAAATAGACTGCCGAGAAAGAAGAAAAAGTGTAAGACAAAAGACAAAGACAGGCGACAGAGAGGAGGTGTGGGGGAGAGGAGAGGGGCTAGACTGTCCCCGGGCTTGCTTGTGGAAGGCCTCGGGTGCCAGACGCTTTGTGTGGAGCCTGTGCTTTCTCTGCCCAGGTCCTCTGTTCCTGGCTCCCTGGTACTATATTCAGAGTTCCCGGATGAGGCCCAGCGCTGTGTCCTTTATTTCTTGTTCTTTTTCTTCCCATACTTTACATAATAAAGCTTCTATTTTCCTTTTGGAGTCAGCAAACTGAAGAGACTGCCCTATTAAAGACATTAATGAAGGACTCAGGAAGTAGCTTGGGGAGGGGCCAGGAGAGGTAAAGTTTGTCTCTCCCTCAGCACAGTTGTGCAAATGCATTTTGAGTTTCAGGGCCTGGGAGACTTGTGAAGAGAACAAAGGAGCCTGAGAGTCCCAGAGCTTCTGGGAAAGAGGTCCTTGTTTATGCCTGTTGGAACCGATTTGGTCAAGTGTTTGTTTAAAGGAGATGCCACTTGGTAAGCAACACCAGGCTCTTTGGGGTTTTGTTCCAAAAGGCTTTTGATTGGTTGGAGAGCTGCCCCTGTTTACTCATAGCTGGCAGAGTGTGTGGCTGGGATCGGCAGTCCCAGCACTACCTAACACCCAGCGAACTTCACTGTGACCCCTCCAGGCAGAGCCAAGCCCACATCAGTGCCCAGCCCACACCCCCTTGCCGGCTGTTGCTAATGCTCGCTGGTTAGGTTTTGGTTTTTGCAGAAAGAGGATTAAAGGTGAGAAGAAGTCATGGCAGGAAGTTAAGCACCACAGTGCCCTCCAGGTGCTTTAGTGTGGTTTCAGGGAGCAGGCTGTAGCCTCATCTCTCAGATGAGGAAACTGAGGCCCAAAGTCCCCAAGGGTGGGGATTCTGGGATTTGGTTCCAGCTGGGTCCAGCAATGAGCTCCTGTCTCACTTCAGAGTCAGGTTTGGCCATCATCATCTTTGTATTCTTTGCAGTCCTTTCTGTCTTCATGCCTGGGATACAGTACATGACGGGAGACTTAACTTGTGTTGTGACGTATTCAGTAGGATTAAACTGAGCTCTTGGGGGGCGGGGGGCTGGAATGATGGCTCAGAGGCAGAGCCAGGCAGATCTCTGTGAGTTCAAGGCCAGCCTGGTCTACAGAAAAATGGCTCAGCAGTTAAGAGCACTAACTGCTCTTCTACAGGACCTGGGTTCAATTCCCAGAACCTACATGACAGCTCACAACTGTCTGTAACTTCAATTCCAGGAGACTTGACACCCTCATACAGACATACATGCAGGCAAAACACGAATGCTCATAAAATAAAAATAAATAAGTTAAAAATCAAACAAACAACTGCGCTCTGGGCTCTGGTGCCAGCAGTCTTTAGTCATAATGCTAGACTAGGCACCAGAGATCAGCGATGGGGTGGGATTGGGGCAGCTTGGTGTACTTGCATGTCATCTATCGCTGGGCACTGGACATGTCAGCACCCTATTTTCTTCTCTTGGGTGGAACAGCTGAGGCAAAGAGCTTATTCTGCATAGAAGAGCCTATATATAACACCGAGCCAGCAGATGACAATGCAATAGACAGAGGAATAGATCACATATTGAATGTTCCTGAATTGTAATTTTAGGTCAAAGTAAAATCACAAAAAAAAAAAAAAAAAACCAGTGGGGAGGATAAGAGTTTGTTGCCTCACCCCCTGCTCTGTCTGAGGCAGCACAGGATCCACAGGATCCACAGTGTGGGAGGCGGGGGCTGAAGTCTCACCCCCTGCTCTGTTTGAGGCAGCACAGGATCCACAGGATCCACAGTGTGGGAGGTGGGGGCTGAAGTCTCACCCCCTGCTCTGTTTCAGGCAGCACAACAAGATTCTCAGTATAGATGGAAGCCAGCTGAAGTCGTACCTGTCCTTGGAAGTTCTGGATCTGAGCTTGAACAACATCACGGAAATCCGGAGCTCTTGTTTCCCGAATGGCCTGCGTGTAAGGGAGCTGTAAGTGTCTCTGCCATCCATGTACCCCAGCTTCCAGGCCTTGTAATGACTGCCCTGGTGCTCAGTCCTAGACACAGGATGGGTGCTTGCTTCACTCTGGCCCTGGCTGGGCTAAGTTCGTGAGGTTGTGCAGACCTTTGGCAGGCCAAGAGTGGGGTCTACCCATGGTCCCTTGGGCACCCATTTTAGAGCATTTCCAAACCCTGTGGTACCCTATGGCTGTCTAAGGAACTTGCCTCTCACAGTGCAGAGCCCAGAAGTCAGGCCCAGTCTCTCTGCTCACAAGTCTAGTTTTGCTCTCATGCTCTGAGCTGTCTCCCAGAGAAACTTGGAGGGAGTGGTTGGGTGGTGAGTGGGTGCGCATCCCAGGGAGACAGGTTCAACGACAGTGTATCATTAGAGACCTTTCGAATAAGCCATGTTGTGGCTGGCTCCTTTGGAGAGGGCAGTTACTCGGCTTTGTAGTTGTTTAGATGTCTATTTTTTTTTTAAAAACATGTCTCAGTACCTGCCTCACACTGAGTGGATGGCAGACAGGAATGAAGAAGCTAAACCTCTGTAATCCACTCACTGCAGGTAGGAACACACTGCTTTGGGGAGGAATTGAAGACACAAGCTAAAGAGACAGTTCCTAGTTATAAATGCATTTCATCTCCTGTCTTGCTGCTGCTTCTGAGTTATTCTGCAGCTCATTTGTAAGGCTGCTTTGGGGCTCACTGTGACCCATCTTCTCAGGAAGGATGACACATGGTACATCTTTTCCAGTCATTCTGAGACTCCAGGAAGAGAAGTGATTGCTTTTGAGGGTTCATCAAAGCACAAGTATTGGGAACAAGAGGCCCTGGCTCTTCTATAAAGCCCTGGGAGGGGGCTTTCAAAAGGTGTCCAGCTACCACCTGGTGCTTCTTATGTGGCACAGAGAAGCACTGACTGCTCCCCTGGGTTGCATTGTTCTTTCCCTGCACAGATGCAGAGGGCACTTTCTGTTGGTGGCCGTTGACTGCCATGTCGTCATCACACCGATTGCTCTGTAATCGGGAGTGCTGAGAACAAACAGTCCAGCCCCATCTACAGAGTCCTTATGTGCCCTGCTCTGGGCTGCTGCCTGATGGCGGGATCCGAAGCGCCTCACCCCCTCTTGGCACATAACCATTGCGGTTGAAGAGTCTCTGTCTGTCTCGTTTTCACTCAGGCTTTTGGCTGGGGATGGCAGGAAGAGAGGTGTGCAGTGGGGTGGCCTCTCGGGAGGAGACTGTATCGTTGGCTATGTCTTGTCGTTTTACTTCTTGATAGAATTTGTTCTGGGAGCTGCTTGCATCTGAGTACACTGCCCTGTATTTTGAGGAAGAGTCCCCTCCTGGGTGGTCACAGGAGGCTCCCCTGACACGTATAAGGTGTAGCCCTGTGAAGATATATGTCTTCTTTTCTAAAGGACTCACAGAGGTCTCTTAAGTGCTTCTTGAAGGTGTTAGAATTATTTAAATGAATGGTTTGCACATTTTCATTATGTAAATTGTACAGTCAGAACCACTTCAGGATTAAATAAAGGCTGTTTCTCCGAAGTGTAAAACCCACTGATATTGACTCCTAATTGACTTTTGCTTTTAGGGCTTTTCTGTCCAGTGTGAACTAGTTGGTGGTGAAGAAGGAACCCACAGGTTCTCTTGAGGCAGGCCTTGTGCTGTGCTGTTGGGGTGGGGAAAGGTTAGTGTCGTCCCCATCAGCAGAAGTGTGCTGAAGCATGGTCTGCCTCGGTGTCTCCTCACCAGGCAGTCTGCTACCAGCATGCCCAGGTTCCCTGTCTTGAGTCAGGATGGGCTTGGCAGCCTGGAGATAAAGGACTCAGTGGAGATCTGTCGCTCTGGGTGTGTCTTAGATGGTTCCTAGCAGCCCCTGCTGGGTCTGGGCCTGTAAGGAGTGAGGAAGGCCTCCTACTGCCACAACATTTTCTCTCCTGAATCGTTCCAGCAACTTGGCAAGCAATCGCATCAGCAGCCTGGAGTCTGGAGCATTTGATGGTCTGTCACGGTCGCTGCTGACTCTTCGTTTGAGCAAAAACAGGATCACCCAGCTTCCTGTGAAAGCATTCAAGCTACCCAGGCTGATACAACTGTGAGTACAGAAACCTGCACTTTAATTAAGGTTAGCCAAACTTTATGGGGGCCAAATTTCCCCAAGGACCCTGTACCAATCGCCACCCCTTCCTCACCCCCCTTGGTAAAGCTCTGCATAAACTATCATTTATGACCCTACTGCAACACCTAATAAAAGCAAATTAGGAGTTGGGTCTGGTGTCAGCAGGCTCCCTCGGATGGCCTCGGAAAAGACCCACACGCTTGCATGCATGCTTGTCCTCGCTGACACTGAGCTTCTGAAGTGCAGTCCCTGACTCCTGCTGATGGCTTTCCCTCTTTGAATGCCAGATCTTCCTACCTCAGCCTCCCAAGTGCTGGGATGACAGGCATGCACCACCATTCCCACCTCAGTTTCATTCTTAGCTCAGGTTTTAGTGAGGGTTAAGGTACTGAGGCAGTCTGTACCTTGGACACGAAGTTATCTGGACCTTCTTGAATTGTTTGGTATGAAGCTAACCTGATCAGAGGCAGCCCCCTCTTCATTTCCTAAGTTTTAGAAGGTTAACTGGTTTGTTTTTGTATGAAAGCATGTATTCATGTGTCTCTAGATATCATAAATAGCAAAAGGTTGCTAGAAAACTTACACTAACCAAAACTTCCCAGCCAGTGAAAGATATTTCAACTTTGTTTGTTTTTCTGTGTCTTCCTTTTAGCAGAAGAGTGTATTTCAGGAAAATGAGCCAAAATTCAAAATGTGGTTTAAACAGAATGGAGCAGGTGCAGGTCAGGCTGGCCCGAGGTGGAGCATGTCCTGTCCGCATGCTTCTGTGCCCCACCCCATAGGTGCTGGAGCTTTGCTTTGCTCTTTTCCGTCTAAGAAGCTGGAGACGCTGTGTGTAAAGCGGGTCATGAGCCACTGCAGAAATATCTGGGGAAAACCAAGGGCTTCCCAGTTAGTGCTGTGTTCTCCCACCTTCCCAGAGTTGCTGATGAGGTCCAGCTGACCTAGAGCCCTGCTCTCTCTTGTCAACTAAGACTGTTCTGCTAGGACTAGGGGCCAAGTGTCTATGCTCCCGTCCCCCACGTCTCCATGAGCAGTCACTGTCAGGTGCCCGAGTGGAAGGTTTGCTGCTATGTGATACCCAGTGGTTAGGATTTTCTTGGGTTGAAGCATCTGGTCTGGATTTCTGTTGCTGAGCACCTCAGCTAAGGAATGCACCTCCTGAGTCATGCCGAGGGCCTGCTGTAAAATCATGAATGAGGACTGTTTTCAGGGAAGAGATGTGGGTGCTTATGCTCCCACGGTACCGGGGCCAGCACAGAGCGAGCTATACAGTGTTCACTGTACTTCGTGTACTGCATTACCCATGCTGTTGACAGTGTCAGTGTGCTGGCTGAGGTGTGCCCTTGGTTTCCCTAAGACTCCTCCTCCATAGTTTCCACATGGACTCAAAAACCTGCTTGAACTTCTGGGAATGGTGCGGGCCAGATGTGCACATGGGAGGTTCTGACCTGATGGCTTCGTCTCCATAGGGACCTGAATCGGAATCGGATTCGGCTGATTGAGGGTCTCACGTTCCAGGGGCTCGATAGCTTGGAGGTGCTGAAGCTTCAACGGAATAACATCAGCAAGCTGACAGATGGTGCCTTCTGGGGGCTGTCTAAGATGCATGTGCTGTAAGTGCGGGCATCCCTCCTGGGCTCTGGGAGGACATGGGCATGGGCTCTTTGGAGCACGTATGCACTCACACATTCATTCAGCTGGGTGTGGTGGCTACCTGGACCGAGTCCCCTGCTCTTTGGACCTTTTTCTGCACGATGGACTAAACCCCAGGTTGTCTTCCCTGCAAGGTAGGAGGAGGTTCTAGTAGACACATGGTCAGCTAAGGAAGTGGAAGGAGATGGACTGCTCCAGTCTGCTGGGCCTACTCTCCACCCCCCACTTCCTCCACGAACCTAAGACTCCGGAGTGATTCCCTCCCCACATCCTCTCCACTCACACACTTATAGGAAGTCCCTTCTTCCTCCCTCACGCTGGGTCGATGGTCTTTCTTGATGTGCAGGTGGGCCAAAATGTATAGTTCATCTTGGGAGATTTATTCCTGTCTTGTGAGCTAATCAAGACATGGAGTGCAGATGTGCAGCTTTTATCAGGGGAGTTTCCAGCCAGATGTGCGTAGCAACAGAGCTGTCTGCTGCCAGAATAATGAAAGAGAAGAGCAGAGACGCAATTACTGATCTTCTGATTTGAAGCCTCTACAGTTGTTTGAATCTGCACAGCTAGGCAGTGACGGTGCTGTCGTGTCCCGCTCTGCCTTTGGTTCTCTGGTTTTCAGGTTTGCCAGTGGCTCCTTCCAGATTAACACGACTGTACCACTGTCTTTACCTGTGCCTGTCAGTGCTTCAGCTGGCCAACTCCCTGACTCCCTGCTTCCCATGCAGATTACATCACAGCCTGTACATCTGCTATTATCTTTGTAGCTGAAACCAAGGCTGGAAGCCTGGGCCCCCAGCCGCCAGTGTGTTGCCCGTTCTCATCCTCAGAAGCATCTTCCACTGCCTGCCCCTTCCCATACACTCACTTTGTATGGCATGAACGGGAGGAGCCTGCTGCTCCGCTTCTTGCTGTTCACACTTTCCACTTCGGATTAACCGGATGTCAGTTTCCTGTGTTCATTTTGGAATCTGAAATCTAAATGGTCACTTGCTGAGATCAGAGTTCTCAGAAGAAAACTGGTTACCCACCACTTGGTTTTATGTTAAACTTGCAAATAAGGAGTGGTATGTTTCTTAGGATTTTTTTTAATACACTAAGCACTCATGATTTGAATAGTGGGAGAAAGTCAGATGGACCAAAGCAAGTGCCAGTTGCTTAAACTTCCTCTCTAATACCGAACAAAATGTGCATACTTCTCCGTTCTGTTACCTTCTCTGTGCTGAGGACCACATCTGATACGGATTGGCCTCCTGCTTGCTGTCTGTGTGATGAGGGAATGGCAGTCTCTTCATCCTGGGTATCCCTCTCTGCAGGCACTTGGAGTACAACAGCCTGGTGGAAGTGAACAGCGGCTCCCTCTACGGCCTCACGGCCCTTCATCAGCTGCACCTCAGCAACAACTCCATCTCTCGAATTCAGCGCGACGGTTGGAGCTTCTGTCAGAAGCTGCATGAGCTGTAAGTCTAGGGCAGCAGTCACTCACAGTACCCGGTGAAGCATCTAGGAACCACTGGCCCGCCTCACCCCACAGGGTCCTGATGAGGAGGCCACCTAGAGGCAGGTGATCTGTTCAGGAAGAAAGACCCATGCAGAGCCACTGCCCCCAGGCCTTAGGCTTGGAGTCAGCAGTGAAGGAGAGGATGTGCCAGAGAACAGAGGCCTAGGTGTCATCACAGCACTTTTGAGTGACAGTAGTTCCTGTGTATTTCTTGAGTGAAAAAGTCCCATTAGTGTAGGACAGCAGCACGGAAAGATGGTGACACGCTGACAGTGGGGGACCTCCACCATCCTGTCCTCAGACGGTTTCTGAGGACACTGGGTTCATTCCTGCCCCATCTGTGTCCCAGTGCCTGATGGTGGCTGTATGGAGATGCAGCATCCCTTAGGTCCTTTGGGAAGTTCTGGGACAGGGTTCCCAGGTTGTACCCTTGCTCCTGAGAATAGTAGTGACAGACTCCCCTGATGGGGGGCATGTGGCCTAGGCATCCCTTCACAGAAGACACACTATAGTGCCAGAGCCCAGGACTCAGCAGACATCGTGTGTCCCTTTGTTCCTGCCCTCTGTCCAGTCATTCTTCCCGTTTAATAGATGCCTTGTAGTCCAGTAGGTTTATTTGGGGAGGTCCAGAGGTTGGTTTCCTTCCTTCCTTCCTTCCTTCCTTCCTTCCTTCCTTCCTTCCTTCCTTCCTTCCTTCCTCCCTCCCTCCCTCCCTCCCTCCCTCCTTCCCTCCCTCCTTCCCTCCCTCCTTCCCTCCCTCCCTTCCTTCCTTTTTTTATTTTATTTGGCTAGGCTTGGCTACAGGATCCACCAAAGCAAATGATTGGTAGGAATGCCACACCTTGCTCAGCCTCTCTTGTGTGTTTTGACTTCACCAGGCATCCTTAGAGACACTTCAGCCTGATGCTGACTCTCGCAGCCTGTGTTTTCTTCTGGTTGTCTCTACTCTGGATGCTATCTGTGGCCCTCAGTGTATATGTCTCTCCGTACCCCACGCTTCCACATAGTTCAGGGTTTAGCTGGTCCCTGTCTTTTGTAAAAGGCCATAGTCCCGCCCCGGACTTTGTGTTCATTGCACTTAGAGCTAGTGTTCATTCTTTGGGTTTAGCTTCCTGCTACCTCAAGAAGATGCTGTTGACCACTGCCCATGGTACCAAGTGCCATTGACCAGCCCTTGATTTGTGGTTTTCTGTTGGTGGCTAGGAGTCGTAGGGAAGGGAGGGGCCTTATAGGTATTTAGTCTAGTTCCCAAGCAAGGACAGTCCTCTGGAATACACCAGAAAGTGTTTGAGCCCCTGGAGTTGGGGCCACATGGAAAGGTAAGCTAGGCAGACCCTTGCGTCCCCTCCTCCTGTTTCTGCCTGGCAGTATGACACTCTCTTGTGCCCTTTAGAGAAAGGGAAGGATCTCTTGAGTGTACTGGACTAGTCCTAGTAATTTGCTCCATATTAGAAAGCCTCAGCTAGATGAAGGATTGCTTTCCAGCAAGTTCTTGCCCTTCCTTTAAGCTAAATGTCTTAATTGCAGGTGAGGATGTAATTTGGGTCTCCTGTCAATCTTTGCAACTGATAGACACTTTGACTTAGTTCTCTAAGAGGGACAGAATAGCGTTCACTGCCACCTTTAAAACCACATTAACCTTCAGTTAATTCAGTTTGCTTCTTTTTGTACCAGTCCAGGCTTAACTTTATGGCTGTAGATAACTAATACGTCACATAACCAACCCAGTGTTGTGCAGTAGTGCTGGGAAGAGCTGGATTCTGACAGAGAGGCAAAGTGCATGCTTTGGGGCATGATCCCTGTTGACTGGTGTAGTCTTCACAACCAAGGCCTTCTGTGTCATGCTCTTACCCTGCTAAGATGGGAGGTCCTGGTTTGGCTGTCCCAGGCAGTGGCTCGTGGTGCCCTCTGCTGGCCGATACAGGGAGTGTAGCTGTGGCTTCCTTGCAGATTCTGTTTACTGGGTGAGTCTCTGCTGAGAGGGGTCTTTCATTGCCTGAATCAAGACCTGCAATGGAGGGGCCTGGAGCCTTGAGGTCTGGGTTGTATGGCAGGTGTCTACAGTGTGTATAAGCAGTAGTCCTCAGTTTTGTGGCACTGATTTCATGACCTGCATAATCCTTTCATTATCAGACTAGATGAATGTTGACCTGATGGGTTGCTTTCTGTATGGGCACTTTTACTCAGGGTTCCTGAAGACAGTATCCCCTTCCTGGTGAGGTCAGGCCAGTTGTGGCGTGACTGCTTGAGAGAAGAGGGCATCCATGTAGCTCAGTGGTGACATTTGCCTTCCTCTTCTCTTCCTCAGGGTTCTGTCCTTCAACAGCCTCACTAGGCTGGATGAGGAGAGCCTGGCCGAGCTGAGCAGCCTCAGTATCCTGCGCCTCAGCCACAACGCCATCAGCCACATCGCTGAAGGCGCCTTCAAGGGACTCAAGAGTCTGCGGGTCTTGTAAGGATTTTGCTTTTGAGGGTGACAATGAAGGGTACCCAGGTGGAGAGCAGACCACAAAGTGCCTGCTTTGTTCAGATTCCCCTCTTGCTGGCTGCTAGTCAGAACTGGACCCAAAGCTGGCCTACTATGGGAACATGGACTTGAACCTTTAGATCACTGACAAAAAAGTAACCATTGAGCAGAAAAGTCTTTACTTTCCCAGGATGGTGCCGACAGGGGATGAGAACTCTTTAAAAACCGTTGTTGTCAGTAATTCTCAGGACATGAGGCGGGACGGGGTGGGAGGGTCGGAAAAGCGTGTCTACACAGGGTACCTGCAGCAGCAGCCAGACAGTGCTGTGCGTTTCTTCTCCAGTCTTCTGGCTGTGACTTCTTATGTGTTGTTCTTTCTGAGCAGGGAGGGTGGTGGTTTTGTTCATTGGCTTTTTAAGGCAGGATCTCTGTAGCCCAGGCTAGTCTCAAGCTCCTATAACTGAGGCTGGACTTGAACTTGTGGCTATCTTCCCATCTCAAGCACTAGGATTACAGGTGTGTGAGCCTCTGGGCCTGACTGTAAATTTGGAGGATTTTTTTCTCATGTTGCTGTAGCTCAAACCCTGGAGCCTTGAGAATGATAAGTGTGCTCTCTTCCACTAAGCCACATCCCCAGCCCTGACTTCTGTTTTTAGATCCTATGTGTTTGTTTTGTTTTTGTTTTTGTTTTTTTTCTCCAAGTCAGTGCCATGGTCACTTTCCTGCTACTTTGAAGCTCTTCAGTGGATCTGGTATCCACGAGAGAGGGAAATGAGGTCTGGTGTCCTTGCGTGAGTCTCATTAGGGAGTGGTGTAACACAGAGGAAGTGAGATGTCATGTCCTTTAAAGTGCCCAGTTGGGTGAGGCGGCTAGAAGTTGCTGAGGGTACTTTTCTGGGACCTTTCATAGAACTTTGCAGTGATAAACATTAGGCGGATTCCTAGCAGCCCTGAGCCTAAAACTCCCAGAAGGGCCTAGGGTTCTCAACAGACAGGAGGAGCAGCTTCAGCTGCCGCCTTCTCCACCATGGTCTTCTACTGGGAGAGCACGCCTGTCATGTGTCTGGCGGGAGACCTCTCCACTCACACCTGGCAGAGTGGGTTTTAGGAGTGAGTCACCGCTGGCGAGTGTGTAAGAGCTAGTGCCAAGCCATTCGACCGAGGTCAGTCTGCGAGCCCTTGAGAGGCCTGAACAGAAAGGCCAGGAACACTCAGGCTGAGCCGGCCAGAAGGAGAGGGAGACTTTAGTAGGCAAGGCCCAGAGCAGGAAGACAGGCACACAAAGCCACAGCCTGGACCCCTGCTGTACTCAGTCTAAAGATGACCAGGAGAGGGGAGGTCCCTTCCAGCAGCATGTTCTCTTAGCTTCATGCTGGAAAGTGAAGGTCACAGCAAGCGTCTTGCACTTACATCCCAGCTCCACTCCCCACCGGCGGTGACTTTCCAGCTTTTTCCCAGAGCCAAGAGCTGCATCCCTCTCTGTTCTTAGCCATATCTGCAGGGATTCTGGAAAGGGATGTGCAGAGACCATGGCCCTGTGAAGATCTGGAAAGAACAAAATGTGAGGAGAGTTGGGGTCTGGCTGCCAGGTGTGGTATGCTGCTGGGCACTGTGGCCTGTTCTTGGAAGCTCAGGGAGGAAGCTGAAATACTAACCTTGTCCAGGCAGTCTGGGGCTGAGGAGGTGGCTTTATTTTTCCTGTCCTGGCAAGTGGGTCACAAGACTGACTCAGCACCCAGATGTCTGCTCTGGCTCAGAGTCTGATGCTGCGTAGGCCTCATGAGGAGCAGGGTGCCGGCCCGGACTTAGAGCCAGCCTGAAGGACACCAGGGCCGAGCCCTATCCGTTGCTGTCCCTTTCTTCCACATACCTTTCAGTGTCCTGGTTGAGCCCTGAGAGAGAACTGTGGTTACTACAAGAGTAGACAGGAACCACAGGAGTCATGTGGGCCAAAGGTCCACTTTGTGGAAGGGGTACATGCCTGGCCTCTTCTGGTGCAGTCCCCACTGTTTCCCTCCCTGGAGCCAGCCAGAGCATTTGATGGGGATGCTGGCTTCACTGGAAGCAGAAGCAAGGTCACACTGCAGAGTGCAAAGGGGTTTTCTCCAGCCACACTTCTCGTGGCAGTACATAATGCTGGGCCCTCTGGGGTACACTAGATGCTTTAGGCCTCCTGGTGAAGGCCTCAGTGTGGGGCTAGTCTCCCTCCACGGTGAAGAACGAAGCCAGAGCTCAAGAGGGAGGGTGAACTTGTCTTCTGTCTTCTTCTCAGGGACCTGGACCATAATGAGATCTCAGGTACAATCGAAGATACCAGCGGTGCCTTCATGGGGCTTGACAACCTCAGCAAACTGTGAGTATTTCTGAGTGTGCAATTCTGCAAGCTCTGGGGTGCACTCCTGCAGCTCCCTTGGGTCTCCGTGGGCCCACAAAGGCCAGCAGGAGGCCTTCTGCTGTGTGCCGAGAAGAGGCGGAGGACTGGTGTGAGGGCTCCATAGTGCTCACAGGCTGCTCTCGGTCTTTGTGCTGTCCTGTGTGGTGGTCCTTAGGCTGCTGGTCTTGGTCCTGTTCACAGCCCGTCTGAAAACCCTAGATGTTTTGTCCTTTGCACAGAAGGGTGTGGTTGCCTTCCTCAATTTCTAGAAAATGTGTGAAATATCTCTGAGTAATTTGATAGTTTCGAGGCTCTTGTTGGTATTTTGCTGTTAATTATGATCTCTAGTAAAGCAGCCATTATTTGAATTTGAATTCAACCTGGGAGTCTTTGCCCTGCCCTCCTAGAATTTGCTAGTTGCTGCAGGAGGCTCACGTCTGTGTGGGGTACCTGGTGATCTCATCAGGACAGGCTCTATGATGCTACCTTTAGAGGTCAGGTGAGTCAGGTGAAGGGACTGACCCCAGACCTTGCAGGTGGCAGGTTCAGGTCTGTGCACCTGGCTGTGGAACTGGTCTACTCACTCTCTTGCCTAAGTTTCAGAATGGCTCTGGAGTTCTGCTGCTTGTGAGGAAGGGAGCGTTTCTGGACCTCATAGAAGAAGTACTTAATTAGAGCCTGAGTGACGTGTAGGAAAAGCAGTACAGCGCCGCACTGTCCCCTCCAGTTCCACCCTGGCACTGCTCGGGGGGGGGGGGGGGGGGGGGCTCTATGGAGGGTGCACATGAAGGGAAATATGTGGAGTGTAGAGAAGTGGCACCTTAGCCTCCTGCCTGGATGGGCACTCCATATTGGGAGGAAGGTTTGTCCATGCCATGGCTCCTTCCAAGAACATGAGTACAAGGCCCACCTTGACATGTTCCCCCACCCTGCACACACTAAGGTGCCTTTGTGGTTGCTTTAGCAAGCAGTGAACTGGCCTTTGGGAGCCTTTGGCTGGGCTGGCCAGATGTGTAAGAGGGTTTAAGAAGTGATATCTGAGGTCACTGTCTGATCTGAATCCTTACTAGGGGGTTTCAGGCTAACCACCCCTTCCCTGGAGCACCTTCCAGCCCAGGGAGCCATCAGTAACTGGTAGCTTGAGAGCCACACCCCACATCACCCCCAGGTATCTGCTGAGAGAGGTCAGGGCTTGTTTCAGCCTATCAGCGGAGTGATTGGCACTGTGTAATCGAGAGTTCGTTTTATTGCCGTTGCCACCATTAGGACTAACAGCTGCCCTCACTGTAAAAGAGGTCAATGTGACTAATATTTAATGGATGAAATAAGGCACAGCTTTTCCCTAGATCTAGTTTATGGGAGATTTCACTAAACAGTTCAGTTTGTTTTTACTGGGACCTGGAGCACATGGTGCCCTGGCATGTGGGGATCTGAGTAAGTGCAGGAATTGGCAGTCTTGCAGACACACTTGGGGTTCAGTGTCCCATGAGCTGTTAATTGCTGCTAGTTTTGTGGCTAAGGAGCCAAAGTGAACATGGCCACTGGGTTTCTGGGCATTTGGTTTATTTAAAGTAAGAATTTCAGATTTCGAGTTGTGGAAGAGTTTTCGGGATGAGATTGTTTTTGTGTCTACACAGACTGCCCCTGAGAGAAGGAGAAGGTGGAGAGGTCATTGGCCTGCTTGCCCTTCACCTTACGAAGGCTGGAAACAGTAGGCTTTGCCTAAAGGCTGAACTGACTGCTGGGGCCCCCGGGGCAAGAATCTGTTTCTAAAGAAGCCTCTTGGTGTGGTTTGGATACCCTTGGGAGCAGGTGGAACTGGCACCTCTGTCTGTGTTCCTTGCACTGTTTGGGCCTGTTCTGGGATGTAAGCCCCGTGGTGGGTGATGGCTAGGCCATGGTGCAACTTGGGCTTTCCAGGCATCACGTCATCTTCCATTAGCTTCCAGCAGCAGGCTGGTTCTTGTCGTCCCTGTGGCCTCTGTCTTCCATAGGTGGAGGGTGGCCAGCCTCTAGTCCCGATCATATCCCTGGTTCTTGCTGGGATCCTCACCAAGAAACACCTCTCTCTTAGGAAGAGTTGAGCCAGACTAGGTTTGTCTAGGTGCTTTTTCCTCTGTCTACTTAAACACTGCTGCTCAGCCTTGTGGATTTTGACATTTCCCAGGCATCCAGCCTGCTTAAGGATGACTGTTAGAAAATTCTGGAAGACATTAAGATTGAGGGGCAGAGCTGATGACAAGCATCACTTTGGGCTGTCCTGAGAGATGCCTCTCATCAGAGTCCTCAATAATAAAGGAAGGAACTCTGTATGTAATTGTCTGGTGCACTCTAGGGTCTCCCTCTGGTGGGAGCTCTGAGCTCAGTACCCAGAACAGAAACACTCTGTGTATATTAAACTGAATATTCACTGCTGAGGCCAGGATTAGAACTGCTAAAGTCCTGTCCCGTGCTCAAAAGCCTAAGGGTACTGACTTTAGTTACCTGGAAAGCTGACTGTGACACCTCAACTACCTGGGATTTAATGAACTTCTGGTCTACTGCATATAAATTCTGGGCTCTTGCTCAAGAAGCCGGAGTACAGGCCCTCTTCTCCAGGCCCTAAGGGTAAGGGTAAAGATCATGACAGCTGCATCCTGGCCACTATAGTGCATGACAAATGCAAAGAACTATGAGGCCATCTGGATAGATGCCCACCTTCCTGTTCTCTTCTGGTCGTTGTGACCCTTTATGCCCACAATGCAGTGCATGGAGGTGGATGGCAGACTTTAGTACCAGTTTACACTGCCTTCTGACTCACTTCTCACTAAAACAGTAACCAGCCTGTTTTTCCTGCAAGGCTACCACCCTGACAAACTTTGTACCTCCCTGGGTGGTCCTAGGACAGACAACATGGCATGGCTATGGTGGTTTTCACTTGACACTACAAGGGGTCTCTTGAGACTGAGTGGAATATGCAATTCCAGCCTGTCGTCAGCATGAAATTGTAATAAAGCTAGAGGTATTTCATTTCGGAGTGGGGATGGCCTGTGTACTGCAGCCCTGTAACCCCCACATAGGTCAGTACTGCACCCGCCTCTCTAGACACTTGTCAGGTAGCGCTGCCCTAATGGTGTGTTTTCTTTGTCCTAATGCTCCTCGGTCCCCTACTCCTGTCTACCCTGGGCCTGGATGTTTGGAAACTACAGAACTCTGTTTGGAAATAAGATCACATCTGTGGCTAAGAGAGCATTCTCAGGGCTGGAAGGCCTGGAACACCTGTAAGTATCCTGCCAGACCCTGCCTGCCTGCCCCACAGGCCTGCTAAACATGGCTGCTGGAGAAGTCTGCTAGCAATTTAATCACTTCTTTGTAAACGGAGAAACAGGCTGTTTGGAAACACCATCTGCTTCCTTCTCATTATAAGTCAGCTTCAACTTCGGCCTTTATTTTGCCCATGCCAGGAACACTCACAGAGCGTGTAGTCTGCTGGTGTGCTCCTAATTAACTCAGTTGGTATTTGAACCTTCCTCCCACCTGCTGGACTACATCACCCTGTATCAGACTCCTTGAAGAGTCCCTGAGCTATTGCTACTTACATAAAGATACTTATCTTGGCAAAGCCAGGCAAAACCCCTCCCCTTTAGCAGCTAAGCCATTCCTAGCACATGCTAGGACCTTTTCTACTGGGATGCTTGCCTAAGGGACCTTGGAACGAAGTAGGCAGCACTAGTCCTGAGAGGTTTATGCTGTTGTTGGGAGTGGATGCCTCTAGTGCCTGGCTCCTAGTTTTATTCTTCTTTGAATCAAGGTTAGCCTTTGTTCTGCTGGGTAAGTTTTTTTTCTCTCAGATTTCTACCTAGCTTCAAGCCAGCCCTTATGGTTGGCTTGGTCCCCAAGTCATTCTGTGTGCTTGCATTAGCAAGAGAACTGAGAGCCATTCCCAGTGGATCTGGCACATAGGTGTGGGTAGCTCCTGTGGGTCATCTGTAAACCAGGGCTGGCCTGGAAGATCCCTGAGTGTTCTCACTCGGCCCCAGTTGACAGGTACCCACAGTTCCTGTGCACCAATTGTTGCGTTCTCTTTCAGGAACCTTGGAGAGAATGCAATCAGGTCTGTCCAGTTTGATGCCTTTGCAAAGATGAAGAATCTTAAAGAGCTGTGAGTACCCGGGAATCCAGGGCCTGATTGACATGAGTGGAGACTGAGACTAAGCAAGACTTGTAATTGTATTGTGCTCACTTTACGTGATAGCTCTGATCATTTATAGATTAGATGGAAGTTATCTTTAAAAGAAAAATGCCTTGTGGGGCTTAGCTCTGGATAGGGGTGGCAAGTTTTTTTTCTGAGACGCTGACATAGTAAACATTTGGAACTTTTGGGGTCATAGGGGCTGGATCATGACTCTCAGATAGTTATTACAACAGACACAGTAAAACACACAGACACATGGGTGCAGCTGTGTGCCACTAGATCCATACCAACAGAAACAGTGGGCCTGCAGGCCAGTCTACTAAGCGCTGTTCTGATATGTAATAGAATCTCTTCTCTAAATGGATCCTCACCTTTTTAAGTATACCAGTTTCGATCTTTCAGGTTTGATTTTGTACTTGAGAGGGGTTCCTGAAGGAGTTTGTTGGACTGTGAGCGAGGTGTCTATGGCCTAATTCTGGAGCCTCAGCCTTGCTCTCTTGCCTGGTTTCTCATGGACTGCTATATGTACTCAAGCCATGGCTGGCCCTGGGCCCAGTCCTCTGATTGGAGAAGGAGGTTCACTTTGCTTGGTCATTTTCTTCTCCATCAGATCACAGCAGGTTATTCTGTGCCCTTAGTCAGCCTTTGGGTAAATTTCCACAAGCCAATATTAGAAACACACTTTGAGTTGAAATCATGAAAATGCACAGTGTAAGCCAGTGAAGAACTGGGCTGGTTGGAGCCATGGAAAATACTGCCTCTTAGTGGTGGCAGAGCAGTTTTGCCTGAGTGAAGAAAAGACTGGACTCTATAGGGCCCGGGGCAGCTCATGGTCCCACCATCCAACCAGCCTGGCCTGCGCCTCTGACTATGGGATGCCATGGTTGGTGTCACAACTCCCTGTGTTCTCTGAGCTTCAAACTCATCATTTAGGAAGACCTTCCCATTTCTAGTGCCCATGTTTTGCTGGGTCTAGCCTGGCCTCTTTCCTAGGGTGGGCTTCACTAAAGACCTTAGTGCTGAACCCAGTAGATATACTGAATGTGGTACAAAGCCTGATTCTTTCTACATACATCTTATCAAAGGTTGAAGTGAGATTTATTTCCCCCAGTTTGTTCTTATGACTAAAATTTAAATAAACTGAAATACATCCCTGTCCTGTCTTTAGCAGTGGCCTGGCCCTATTCTCTAGGCCTCTTCCTATCTGTTGTGCTCTACCACACAGAAGTATCTTTTGATGAGCAGTGGTTCTGACAGTGGGAAGTTCCTTCTGGTCCTTCACCTGGCCTCACACAGCCAGCCCACCACTACCCCGGGCTCATTCTGACACTTGCCTCCTTGTGTGGTGTATGAATTAGTCACTCTCTCATGGGTAGTGCTGCTGGCCTTCTGCTATCACAGTAGCCCCACAACAGGACAGCCCTTAGAGATCTCGCAGAACACAGCCTGCCCATCAAATGAAAATGTAAAACCTCATATTGATACTGTGGTCTGAGAGGGACAAGCATCCCTGTTTGAATGCTTTGAGAGAAATCAGTTGAGTCTTTGGAAAACTATTTCCTAAAGCGATTTGGAGAGGCTGAAGGTGGGAATCTGAAAACAGGAGGAAGGAGGAGGCTTTACTCTGTGTGGTCAGCATGGGCTGTGTTCATCCCTCTGTGCTGTTGACGAGCTCTACACTATTATATGTACAGAATGTCACTATTGATTAGATCGGGGGGAGAGAAAAGAGAAAGCTAGTTCACCTGCTGGTGTGGTTTGGAATCGCCCGTTTCTCACCATGTACCACAGGCAGTGCATGATGGGCAGCCCACACATGTACTTTCTTCTTGTCCTTGGCTGTGGGCGAGTGTCACTCTTAAACTCAAGACTCCAGGTCTCTCCGGATTCAGGCAGCTAGACTCTGGATGACTTATCTGAGTGACTCTTGGAGAAGGAACATCTGCTCAGATGGCCATTCTGATTTCTGTTTGGAAGTATAACCTCAGTTGCTGAAAAATGAAAATGTTCTCTGTTTTGGTTGGAGCCTCACAAAACCAAATTTGAGCATTCTCATGCCTGCTGGGCTACAGCAGTTAACTCGAAAGCACTGCCCTCCACAGTAGTGCTGGTGTGATGGTAAACACAGGCAAGAGGAAGGTGTGCTGGTGAGGCTTGGGTTTGTTAATTAAACATTTACAGTTTTGCCAAATAAGAAGATAACAGCCATATAGGAAAGGATTTCTTAGGATTTGTTGCAGAATTTAAAGTCTGCTTCAGTTTGGAAGTTCCATACAGTTTATTAGAAATGTGGAGAGCCAGTGGTGGGCAGTGCTGTTCCCATGTGGAATGCATTCATGATCACAACAAATTAGAAGGCATCCCCAGGGCGACAGGAGCTTTGACCCCTTAGGACATGGGTAAACTCACAAGGTGCTGCTGTTCCAAGTGTGGTCTTTGGACAAATATTCTGAGTATCTCTTGGGGGCTTGTTAGACACACAGCATCTTGGGTTCTGCCCTTCTGACTCTATCAGAAGCTGTACTCCATTTGAATCTGACCACATTGCATGAGCTGGTCCTCGTCACTGGAGAAAGCCATGAGGAAAAGCATTCCCTTTATAGCTAGATGCCCTGACTTCTAAGCTGATTGGTTGCAGTGTTTTGCTCTTTGTATAAGGGAGTCCCCTCCCTTAATGGACACATGTTAAGTGTCTACCTCTTGTTTCTCTTTCAGCCACATCAGCAGTGAGAGCTTCCTGTGTGACTGCCAGCTCAAGTGGCTACCCCCATGGCTCATGGGCAGGATGCTACAGGCCTTTGTGACAGCCACCTGTGCCCATCCAGAGTCTCTGAAGGGCCAGAGCATTTTCTCAGTGCTGCCTGACAGTTTTGTGTGTGGTAAGGTTATCTTTGAGATTTGATTTTGTTTGTTTGTTTGTGTGGGTTGTTGGTTTGTTTGTTTGGTAGATAAAGGGCAGAGAGGCCAGAAGGAACTTTTCATTGTGAGACTCACTCCTATGACACAAGTTAATGTAGTCCATGGTTACAGATTAGCTGCTGGGTGCAATTTATTTCCCATGGAAACCACATGTATTTACTGTATGGTGCCTCATTATGTGGTTCTTGGAGTACATGCATTTAATTAGAAGGGAGTAAGTTCAGCTCAAATCTAAATCATTGGTTGCAAGGAGATAGTTGTAGTCATTTCAGAAGGGTCCTGGTGCCTGGGTTTGGCTGTGAATTCACACAGTGGATGAGGATGGGGTTTCAATGTGGATTTCTTTCCAGCCCTAAGAACGAGAGGTTAAACACAGGAAGAACGGGTCTCAGGAGAACAACCACTGTAGTAAAAATAATTCCTCAATGTTGACTTGCACTCTTGCTGTGTGTCCAGATCACTGAAATGTGCACTGGTGAGAGGCTTTCTTCCTCCAGACTGCTGGAACATAGCTGTCGCCATCTTTTTGACCAGGGGTGGTCAGGATCCAAGTTGAATTACAAAGAGCACAGAAATGCAGAACGGCTGAAACATACACATAGGCTAACCAACGAAATGGACTCCAAGAATGTGAAGTCTTTTGAGGTCTGAGCAGGAATGGGGTGTACAACCCTCTTGTCAGTGGTTCTCTCTGGCCTCACTGAGCTTCAGGATCTCTTCCTGGACAGTGCTCATTATGACCCTGTCTAGCAGCATGGGTGTCCCAGGGCCACTTGTTCAACCCCTTTTCTTTTTAATTATGCCTGCTGGAGGCGAGACACATGTCCTCTTATCTACTCATCCTCTACTTCCCACCACATTAGTTCACAAAGCAGGTTTGCTGACTTCTCGGGGCTTTGACTCCCTGGGTAGAATCCAGGGTTGTACAGAGGCCCCCTAGTCACAGAAAAGCAGGCCCATTTACAAGGCCAGTGCTAATTGAGCCCACCACCATTAACTTGTTTGGGCTTACTGAAGTTAAGTAGTCTGTGGCTTCCTCCATTTGTCCTACTGAAGGGCAGTCTTCGTTTGCATGCACCCACGGGACTTAGGACAGGTTATACCTGATCCCTAGCTGCTGGCCTTGCCGCACGTGGCATCACAGCAAGCCCCTCGTAATCACCCATGAGAATTTGAGAATCACTAGAATCCTTGATAGGAAATCAGAGGTTCAAACTCTTCTTGGTGTCTCCCACTTGTGTGTTATTTCTAAGAAACAGAAATAGACACCTTACCCATGCAAGGAAGTTAGCATGAAGCTAGGTGAGTGCCAGTAGCGATGATGATGGAGAGGTCTAGCCCTTTGGTACTGCACAGGGAACGTTACTATGTAAACAGTACACTGTGAGCTACAGGGCCCACCCTTGCGATACATGTAAAAGGATAGGAGCAGCTCTGACCAAGTGCTCGCAGAATCTTCCTTATAACAGCCCAAGCTGGAGCTACCCAGACACCCATGAGTAGATGGTAGGCAGGGTAGCTGTCCAGTGGGACATCAGGTCAGTCAGTCCATCTCACAGCATGGATAGGCTTTGACAATGATCAGCCAAGTGAATGAAGTCACATGGAATGCTTAGAATAAGGGAACTCTGTAGAGGTAGGAAGAGCATGTTACCAGTTCCTTTGGGCTGGGGAGCAGTGGAGATAGAAAGGGAAGAGCTAAAAAGGTCAGAGTCTTCTCTGAGGTGATAAAAATGTTTCAGATTGATTATGGTAGTAGTGATTACAACTATTTGTGAAGATACTAAAAAACCACTGAATTGTATATTTTACATGGGTGGACTATATAGCTGAATAAAATCTTTTAAGAGGAAATATAGTTTACATACTGTAAAACTTTACCTTCTTAAAATGGCTTTAGATAGATAGTCAAAATTAATGCCAGTATTACTACTCATTTTATATTTTTATTGCCTCTAAAAAAACCCCACCCCCATGCTATTAAGCTGCCCTTGTCCCAAGTCTATTCCCAGATCCTTTGAAGGCACCAGTCCAGCTGTATCTCAGATCAATCTCTTATGGGCAGCTGACATAAATAGAACTATACAAAAGTTTAGCTTGTTCCTTCTGGCAAGTTGTAACTGAGTTCTCAGTTCTTCTGTTTGGATAGTGCTGGGGTTTGACTTCAGGACCTGAGGCATGCTAGGCAAGCATTCCAGCACTGAGCTATGCCCCAGTGTAGAATTCCTTAACATGTACTCACTTAATGGCATTATGGCCTCGTGTTGTATAGATACACAATTTATGTATTCATCCATCAGAAATTGGGCATTAGGTTGTGAGTACTCTTTGGATCTTTTGAATAATGTGCTGCACACAGTCAGGTTTTTATGTATGTTTTCTTGGGTATACCTAGAATAGAATTGCTGAATCTGTTTTTCCAAAGGGGCTTCATGATTCTACATACCCACGGACAGTGTATGGGGATTCTAATTTCCATAGGACATTTGTTTTCACTACGGCTTAGTCACAGTGGGAGCGAACTGTCATGTGCTTACTGGATGAATGTGTCTCTTCTTTGGAAAGCTGGCCATTAAAATCATTTGTCCATGTCGTGTCTTTCTGTTCCTTAGCTGTAAATGCTTTTTTATATCCCAGACTCTGATCATATATAGGGTTTGCTAATATGTTCTGCTCTGTGAGGGTTTTTGTTTTTTGTTTTTGTTTAGTTTTGTTTTTTTAATCAATTTTGTTGACAGCCAAAGAGCAAAAAAGTCTTACAGTTTCCTAGTCTTAAGTTCTCCACACTGTTGTTTGTGCTCAGTGTCATTTTTAAGAACTAGTGAGTCACACAGGTCATGATACCTTACTCCTCTGCTTTTTCCTAAGAATTATAGAACTTCAGCGACTCCATATTTTGTTCTTTGTCAAGATTGTTTTGACTATTATGGGTCCCTTGCCATTTCTCTACAAGATATTAATTTGTACATTTCTTTAATAAAGGAAGCTAGGATTTTGGCATTTTACTGACTCTAGATTAACGTGAGAGCATGGCCATCCTAACTGCATTGTCTTCCTGATGCATAAACATGGTGTTCCCACTTCTCAGCTTGTCATTTATTTACTTATTTTTTCTGTTATTCTTTCGGTCTTGCTTTTATAGCTTGTAGTGTAAAAATGTTACTCTTACATGGAAACAGAGATGCAGTTGAATGTGATAGAAACTGGAATGCTGTATATGGAAATGCAGCTGGTTTGGATGATGACTTTGTATCCCATGACCGTGCTAATATAATATATTCTGGTTGGTTTTTGTTTTGTTTGTAGACTTTTCTGTTGTATGCATGTGTGTGGAGGCCCGAGGTCAACCTCAGATGTCATCCTCAGGACCTCTCCACCTTGTGTTTCTGAGATGAATCTCTCACTGGGAACTAGGGCTTCGCTTACCAGTTGCGCTGGGCTAACTGGCCTGTGTTGATTTTATACCTGTGTAATTTCCTTTACAGTGTTTGGATTTGTTTTGTTTGTTTTTTGGTGCTTGGATCTAGTCTGAAAGACACACCCAGAATACATGCAGCATAGGTCTGGAAGCAAGAAATTCTCTACTGCAGATTGCCCTTTTTAAAAAAAAATCTGGAAATGTTTAAATTACTCCCTCAACTTTGGAGGTATTTTTGATGGCTATGGGGATTTAGTTGATAATTTCTATGTAAGGACTTTGGATATGTCTTTGTACTGTCTTCAGCCTCCCTGATTTCTGATGAGACGTCTGCTGCTGGTGTTTTGGAGGCCCTTTCTAATGTGATGAGTTGACCTGGGCTGTTGTGGCATTTAGCAGGTTGACTATGGTGCATCTTTATCACGGTGTGCATCTGGATGTAGCTCTCCAATACACCCTACTTGTAGTTCACTGAGCCTGGGATGTATCTTTCCCATCAGACTGAGTGTGCTTGGGCCTGTTTCTCTGAAACCTTTCCTTTGTCATGGTAGTGTCTGGTTAATCTTCACGTTGCTGTGCCTCTTGATGTTGTGGCATAGGCCTCTGCCATCTATTCAGTTTTCTTTCTTTTTTCTACTGGTTTCATGGAGTAGATAATCTCCATTGATCTGTCTCAAGTTCTATTCTTCTGCCAGCTCAGTTCTACTAACAAGCCCCTCTTAAGTGATTTTTTAAAATTCGCTTATTCTACTTTAAAACTATATTTGGTTCCTTTTTATAATGTGTGTCTTTGTTAAGGTATTTATGGTCTTTAATTATTATATATGGTTCCCTTAGTTCTTTGACTATTTTTATAGTAAGATACAAAAAGGTCAGAATCTAGGACTCCTCAGATAGTTTCTCCCGACTGCCGTTTTCTTATCTGTATATTTGCTACCTTTGTTGTTGAAAAGTGGGCAACAAAAATCACACCATATGAGCAGTGTGAGGATCAGATTCTCGGCCTGCTGTCCTTCTGGGCTGGTTGCTGCCGTTTATTAACTGTTTGTTTAGGGTTGTCTCCTGGGCCCAGGCTGTAAAGCGTGCTCTACACAGCTCCCTTGGGTTTCTGCTTGGTTATTTTAGTGATTCACTAACAACTGGACACAAACATCCTTCCTGAGTCTCCTGTCCCTTCCCTAGGATCCCTGTAGGTGTTGAGTTTTGCCATCATTTTCTGTTTGTGCGGATCCCCCAGCCCAGTTACAGGAAAGAAGTTAGAAACCCTTCAAGCCTTCCCTGGGTGTTTGCATAGCTTGAGAGACCCATGTGGCCTTCTAAATTCCCAGGACTCTGTTGGAGGTTTTCATTGTCCATTACTGGTGTCTTCTTCATCCGAGTCCCTTTGAGAGTTGCTTCACCAGCTGCCTGAGTGCTAGGGTGGTCCCCTGAACAGCTGTGGGTTAAACAGTGGTGCTTGACCAGTTCATCAGTTGCTCAGCAGTAGGGTTTCCTCTGCCCTGCGTACTCCTGCAAGGTCAGAATTCCCAGTTCTCCAGACAGTGATGGTTCTCATGGAGCTGTTGAGGGAGCTGGCCCTTGCTGGTTGCTAGCTTCTGGGTTTCAAGTTTGTCACAGACCTGGGGACAGACCTAGATATATGAAAACACTGCACTCTCACTGTCCTTACTGAGGTGTGGCCTTTTTCTTGAATCAAAAAGCCATGGGTTGTTATTAAACACATGGTTTTCCACAAATTGGAAAAAATTATTTTTGCCATTTTTGTGGTATTTTACTTGTGTGAATAGTAGTGTGTGTTTGAGTCCTGACACTCAAAGTGCATTGAACCCCAGTTCTTTGGGAACTAGGTCTGCAAGTATGGCTGACAGTGCCTGGAGATTTAAAGTGGGCCAAGTGGGCAGAGTTGCTGAAAGAAAACGCTAGGCTGGTTTCTAGCCGAGGAGGCAGGGAAGCCTGAGAGCATGGCACAGTGCTCACCGTGTCTGGTGGAACTAACTGTGCTGGCACTGTGACCAGAACTGACCCAGTTCCTTCTTAGCTCGACTGGCAGCCGGCGTACACAGAGAGCAGGGGTGCCTTACGGTTGTTTCTCTCCCCAGATGACTTTCCAAAGCCACAGATCATCACCCAGCCTGAGACGACCATGGCTGTGGTGGGCAAGGACATCCGTTTCACGTGCTCAGCAGCCAGCAGCAGCAGCTCCCCAATGACCTTCGCCTGGAAGAAGGACAATGAGGTCCTGGCCAACGCAGACATGGAGAACTTTGCACATGTCCGCGCACAGGATGGCGAAGTGATGGAGTATACCACTATCCTGCACCTCCGTCATGTCACATTCGGACACGAGGGCCGCTACCAGTGTGTCATCACCAACCACTTCGGCTCCACGTACTCACACAAGGCCAGGCTCACCGTGAACGGTAGGGAAGTGGCAGCTCGTGCTTCTCTGGCAGAGTCCCACAAGTGACACTCTTGATGGTCTGTCTGTCACTGGTGTAGGAGACACAAGCTGCTATGGTGTATTGCGTTGCACCATTCCTTGGGTTTGTCACAGACCGAGTTGTACAGATTGAATCGTTCTTTCTGGTTTGGGGTGGGTGATTTTTAAAGTCCAGTTATGTAAAGTGACATTGCGGAGTTAAGCTTGTATTTTTTGTTCATTGTCTTCTACAAACCAAGAGATGTGGTTTCCAGACTCCAAGCATCCCTAGATCCTGAGGAAGCTTCTGCCCTTAGAGTAGATGGTATATCTGGGAGCAAGGCAGCTTGGGACAAGTGCCGGTCCCCATCCCTCTAGACAAGTGTGACCCTTGAATTCAGTTCTTCATGTTGGGGTGACCCCAACCATAAAATTATTTTCATTGCTACTTTATAACTGTAATTTTGCTACTGTTATGAATCATAATGTTAATATTTTTGGAGATAGAGGTTTGCAAAAGGGTTCGAGACTCACAGGTTGAGAACCAGTGCCCTAGAGGCTATGGAGATTAGGTGTGGGTTGAGCCCCTAGCTTGATGATCCAGTGTGCAGGGAGGTTGTGACACAGCCCATTGGGTGCCTTTCTTTTGGACTACTGTTTGATGTGGTATGTTGGGAGGTGAGGACAGCATGAGGTAAGCCTTCCACACCAGGCTGATGAAGAATTGGCTTGAGGGTGGCCTGAAGCACTGCCTCCATCCTCCAAAACAGTCTTTACCACAGTTGGCAGATCGCCTGGGCTTGCCTGAAGAGGCCTGGGTGTTTCCTGGACACTGAGGCGGCTGTTAGATTCTCCACCACAGTGGCTTGGATATCAAGTCTGGATACTGTCCACTGTGTCTGCATTGATACTAAAGCTACAGAAGCTAGTAAACTGCATATCTTGGCCTAGGTGTGGCTGATAATGTGGCCCCTATAGGCCCCAACCACAGTGGGTTTCCTCAAGAGAGGCGAGCCAGCCCATTGGTTCCTCCATGGTGAAGACATGCAGCTTTCCGTAATAGCGGATGTCTTGTTGCCCGGCTCTCTCCAGATAGCTAATTAAAGCAGGTCAGCCCCAGACCTTGACTCCTGGAGGGCCCTGTATAGTGACTATTGTGGAGGTTCAGGCAGACTGTTCCATCAGAAGCCGTACCTTGGAGTGGTTAGCACCAGCCTACAGCAATAGGAAGGCTTTCAGTGTAGTGGGTGCAGTGTTGTGCCTGGGATGGGGAGAAGCTGGGTACCCCTGGAAAGGTTGGAGTAGCAGTGAGCTGAGGCCTGGACATAGTGGGGATATTTGCCAGGAGTCTGCTTTTTCATGCAGCCAGCCCATATAGTTTTACCTGGATTTTTTTTTTCCAGTGTTGCCGTCATTCACCAAAATTCCCTATGACATTGCCATCCGGACTGGCACCACAGCCCGCCTCGAGTGTGCGGCCACAGGCCACCCTAACCCCCAGATTGCGTGGCAAAAGGATGGAGGCACTGATTTCCCTGCAGCTCGTGAGCGACGCATGCATGTCATGCCAGATGATGATGTGTTCTTCATCACGGATGTGAAAATCGATGACATGGGGGTGTATAGCTGTACTGCCCAGAACTCGGCTGGCTCTGTTTCAGCAAACGCTACCCTGACTGTCCTAGGTTCGCTATTGACAGTGGGTGGGGTGGGGTGGGGGAAAAACTCAAGTAGTACAGGTATCTGCTTTCTGGAATAAGTGTGGTAGACTCTACTTAGTTTGAAATGCGGGGCTGCTTTTAAACAGACAGTTCTGGCTCATAAAAGACAGTGAGCAAGGAATTCAGTCTGGACAGTACTCAGCTGGCTGTTTGTCTGAGTAAGAACCCCTCTGTTCGAGGGGGATGGGTGGGTGTGATTTTGGTCAGGAATAGTGACACAGGTCTACACTAGGACAGTTTGGTGTAAGGTAAGGCTTTAGATCTTTGCTCCGTTGAGGCCGTTCCTAGAATGGTAAGGATTTAGTCACGTTTGGCCTTCTGAAAAGCTTGGAGCACCAGTAAAAGATCTCAGATGGCATTTCATTACTATATGGGATTGTCTCTTGTCTGGAAAACAAGTAGACCTCCAGCAAGGAAGACCCATAGAATAAGTGTGCAATCTCCATTGCCTTCCTGCAGAAACTCCGTCCTTGGCAGTGCCTTTGGAAGACCGTGTGGTAACCGTGGGAGAAACAGTGGCCCTCCAGTGCAAAGCAACTGGGAGTCCCACACCACGCATCACTTGGCTTAAGGGAGGTCGCCCACTGAGCCTCACTGAGCGGCACCATTTCACTCCAGGCAACCAGCTGCTGGTTGTTCAGAATGTGGTAGTGGAGGATGCAGGCCGGTATACCTGTGAGATGTCTAATCCCCTGGGCACCGAGCGTGCACATAGCCAGCTGAGCATTTTGCCCACCCCTGGCTGCCGGAAGGATGGGACCACCATAGGCATCTTCACCATTGCTGTGGTCTGCAGCATTGTCCTTACCTCACTGGTGTGGGTGTGCATCATCTACCAGACCAGGAAGAAGAGCGAGGAGTACAGCGTCACTAACACAGGTCAGCAGTGTGGCAGGCTGTTCAGGGGCAGTGGAAGTAGTGAGGGCTGCAGTCTGGCACGGTGACACCAGGCTTGAGCTTTTGTCTGGAATCCAGGTTTCTAGAATCTTTAGGAATAGGATTCTGTCTGTAGAGTTGAGGCTTTGAGCCCCTGACAGTGTTAACGCTGAAGGACATAACAGGAAATGGGAACACTCAAATTCAAGCACCTGCTGGGCCCTGCAGTTTCTGGTCTCCATGGTGATTCAGAGGCACCAGGGCCCTGCCTGTTGTCATGAATCAGATTGTTCCCAAGCTCTCACAGTCTTGTGATTTTGTTAGGTCCCCCATCTTTGTGGACTCAGGTGTCTGACTGCCATGATTTTTACAACAGGATGGAAAGGAGGTTAATGAGCAGAGCTTTCAGACCACCTTTGTGTGGCCTCGTGGACCACTGTCGTGACTGCCAATACATGGCTGTATTACTGTTGTGGCAGCCCTGTTATTTCATCATTTTGTTTCCTTGCAGATGAAACCATCGTGCCTCCAGATGTTCCAAGCTACCTCTCCTCTCAGGGAACCCTTTCTGACAGACAGGAAACTGTGGTCAGGGCTGAGGGTGGTCATCAGGCCAGTGGGCACATGGAAAGCAATGGTAAGTGAAAGAGTCTGATCCAGCTGTGTCGGGGACACAGCTTTACCTCCTCCCTGGGGTAGGGTGGGCACCTGTGTCACATGTGGTGAACCAGGTCTTTGACAGATGTTTTGCTTTGGATCTGGTGTGTACAAGTTCTGCGGTTTTAACATCTGGTTTGCCAGAAGTCCCTGCACTGGGCTTAGCGCTATGTCTCCTAGTCAAGGTAGGATTGCCAGGAAGAATAGATGCAAAGGACATTCCAGATCCCAAACCAGCTTTCCAGTACTGTAGCTTGAGTTTTCCTGCCTGGCCCACAGTCAGGACAAATCTCTCTCACCTGCCAGTCCCACAGCCACTCAGACCCAACCAAGTAAACACAGAGACTTATATTGGTTACAAACTGTATGACCGTGGCAGGCTTCTTGCTAACTGTTCTTACAGCTTAAATTAATCCATTTCTATAAATCTATACCTTGCCACGTGGCTCGTGGCTTACCGGCATCTTCACATGCTGTTTGTCATCTTGGCGGCTGGCAGTGTCTCTCTGACTCAGCCTTCCACTTCCCAGCTTTATTCTCCTCCTTGCCCCGCCTACACTTCCTGCCTAGCCAATGGCCAATCAGTGTTTTATTTATTGACCAATCAGCAACACATTTGCCATACAGAACATCCCACAGCACAGTACTGTTGGTGCTTTACATGTGGTGGTTCAGTCAACCACAGATTGAAAATATTCAGGAAAGCAAAGTTGTATCTGTGCTGACTATGTATGGAGGTTTTCATTGTTACTGGGTACTAGGGGTAGAGTCGACTTAAGGTCTATCTGAGAAGGTGTGCAGTTTGTGTGCAAACATCATTCACAGAAAGGACTTGACCATCCTTGGATTTGGGTATCTCGAGGAGCATAGGAACCAATCCCTGTTGGATGCTAAGAGATGGGTGCTGCGAAAGAGCTGTAGCCTGTTCATTAGGCTGAGAGACCTACGAGGTTTCTAAATTGTAAGGGGCTCCATTTCAGGTGTGTGTCTGAGAGACTCAAGCCTCTTCCCAGAGGTCGACGTGCACAGCATTACATGCCGGCAGCCCAAGCTGTGTGTTGGATACACTAGAGAGCCGTGGAAAGTGATAGAGAAAGCCGACAGGACAGCTGCTCTGTATACGACAGGTAGGAGTCACTTGGATCAGGGAAAGCCATTGCTTTTGACACTGAAATCGGGGTTGACTTTGATAAATTAGAGGAGCAGCACGTCCCTGACTCATATACTTTCTGAATTGTATTCAGAAGACAAACTGGAAGCTCTGGCTTCCTTCGGTTTCAGCCTTCTGTGTCTCTTAGGTAAGTCTGTGATTTGGTGAGCCACTTACAGGCAAGGCCCACAAACCATGGAGGTAGCATCCTTGCACCCAGATGGTCTTGTCTTGTTCAGACAAGGTTTTACTTTGTAGCCAGGCTGTCCTCAGCCTTCTGAGATGCTAGGATAACAGGCATGGGCTACCACGACCCACCATTGGCCAGAGGTTGGTGTCTGTCCCTCAGTCACTCTCCACCTTATGTATTGAGCAGGGCCTCTCACTGAAGCCCAGAGTTCACTGATCAGTTATTCTAGCTAGCCAGCTTGCTCCAGGATTTCCAGCCTCTGCTTCCCAAGCCCTAGATGACAGATGGGCCAGCACACCGTCCTGGGGACCTGAACTCTGATCCTTATGCTCATCAAGCACTTTACCTGCTGAGTCTCCTCCCCAGTCCAGCTACCAGGAGTCTTTGAGGCTTAATGTCTAATTGTTCACAAGATCTGCCACGATGTGATGCCTAATGCAAATCTTCCCTTTTACTTTCCCGTTCATCAAGGAAAATTTGAAATTCTAAATCAATTTCATGTGGACACTAAGCACAAAAGACCAGGACTCTGCATGTGTACATTCCAGGGAGGGACAGGGTGGTTACAGAGGCAGTGGAAAACAGGACTCAGCTTCCAGTTGGGCCTCTGAGAGGGGCTGGAGACTTGAGTGGCTCTGGGTCCAGTTGACCTTTGGTTCTGCTCTTCATTCAGCACACAGTGGCCCCGCTGTATGCAGTGACTGTAACACTGACACAGACAGTCAGCCCAAGGAACAAGCCCTCCATCCCCAGCCTGTGTCCAGAGAGAGTGGACAGCCAGGAACACCAAGCAGCCAAGAGCTCAGGCAGCATGATCGAGACTGTTCTCCACACCATCCTTATACTGGGACTGCTGATGGGCCTCCCACCCACTCTGGGGGAACACTCTATCCGAGTAACCATGACAGAATAGTGCTGTCTTTGAAGAACAGGGCGGCATCCCCAGATGGGAAAGGTAAGTATTGTGTTGGAGGTGTGTCTGGGTGGGTTGGGAGCCCTGAGGGGGTTAGTGTGCCCAGGCTGACGTGCCCTCTTGTTTTTCAACAGGAGATTCCCCTTGGACTTTAGCAAAGTTACATGAACCAGACTCCATAGACCTAAAGCCTTCTCCTACGTTAATGTCAGGCAGCCCAGAGCTCACAGAAGATGCCATATCTACTGAAGCCCAGCACTTGCTTGTTTCCAATGGCCACCTTCCCCAGGCCTGTGACTCTAGTCCCGAGTCTGTGCCACTGACGGGACAGCTCACTGGGAAACGGAGAGGACCACTGCTCTTGGCCCCGAAAAGCTAGGCTTCATCTACCTCAGCTCTGTTAAAGCAATCGCTGCAGGAAAGAGGTAGGAGAGGCTGTGGGAAGTTGGTGTCCAAACGTCACTCTGGACACAGTTTTAACTTCTGTGTGGAGTATCACTTGACTAAAGGACTTGGCATCTGGAGCACAGAAATGCAAGAGACTATTTGTGTACAAAAGGCAGGAAGAGTATTTGATACCACTGTACATAAGAGTTTTCAGAGATTTCATATATATTCTATATCTTTTACAGAGACTATTTTAATCCTTAGCGCATGGGCCCCTCTTTCAGTGATATTTTCACATTAGGTTGCTATCTAATTTTGGAGAGGGTCAGGAATAGTTTTGGTGCCTTAACGCACAGCTGAAATTCAGGTAAAACCACATTAGCTGTTGCTAGTGGTTGGAAAGGAGGGCATTTTGGCTGTGTGCTCACTTAGTCAGGTTCAGGTGCATTGTTCTGGCGGCCTCACTGTAGAGCTGGGGTGCACGCATCACTTGCCTTTCTTCTGGGTTCAGGGTCTGTTTCTGAAGAAGAGGTTGAGGGTTGTTAACCCACCAAAAGCAATGGTTCAGGACAATCGAGCACGGCCTTTTGTCTTTCTTTGTAACTCACTCGGTAAAAGCAAATGTCTTGTCTGTCTCCTTCAATGGGTCTTTGACGCTTATTAAGGCAGAGGCTGCCAGTGTTGGCACATCTGTGGATTTTCAATAGTGAGGGATAGTTCTGCCAACACCGCATTGCAGTGGGGGTAAAAGGAAGAGTCACTTCTAGGCCTGTCCACCATGTTCCCTCGCACAGTGAAACTGGGCTTGGACTATACAAGACTGAGTCCCAGGCCTGGGTGTATTTGCACTTTGGGGCCCTGTTGCTAACCATCTTGTGAGTGCCAATGTGTAATTCAGTAAAAACTACATGGAAACAAACTCGGTCCTTACAATCCCTGGGAGCTGGAGGGAAGTGTTGACAGTCATGGCCAGGGTCACAGTGTACTGTCATAGGTCATCACTGCGCTCCAGGACAAAGCACAGTCAGACGTTTCTTCTCCATAGTTGGCTGATTATTGTTACTTCCACAAAATATGTGAATTTGCTGCTTCTGAGAGGCAATGTGAAAGAGGAAGTATTACTTTTTATGTACAGAGTTATTTATTTATAGAAATTTTGGTACAATGTACATTGAAAACATGTAAGATATGAAGTGTCTAACAAATGGCATTAAAGTGTCTTTAATAAAGGTTCATTTATAAGTACCGAGTGTGTGCTGTGGTCATTGTTCTAAGTACACTTATTCTGCTTTTAATAATATTTTTCCCCACAAGGAGAATACTTAAGACAGAGCATCACAGACTATACACTGTTGCCCCAGAAGACGTGGTGGTGCTACATTCCTCAGATAGCTCACTAATTTTTTGCCACCTGGAGCTGGTTAGTTCAGCCTTGTGCTCCCCAAATATGCTGACCCTCCCGCCTCCAGCAGCCAGTGTTGCTTGCACACACTGAGGAGAAGGAACAGCTCCAGATGGTCCTCCTGGAGGACAGTGGTGGTCGTGGGCCTTGCTTCCTCAGCCATGCTCCTGACTGAAGTCACTTGGGCCCACCCACTGGCTGGGACAGCAGCTGTCTGCTGTCTCCCACACTAGGCATTTGGGAGCACTGTGCTGTAAAATAATATAATCATGTGTTTTTATAGGAGAAATATGAGGGTAATTAAAAACAGCAGGCTCCTTACCAGAAAGAATGCACGCTATGCACCTGCAGTGCATGCTTTTTAAACAAAGCTATAATCTTACACAATAGGAATTAGCCCAGGGGAGAAACACCCACGCGTACAATTCCTGCCCCGAGCCTCCTTCCTTTCCCCAGTCTACTTGTTCACTTCCAGTTGCAGGCAGCTTGCTTTTTAGTGACTAAATAGAGAGCAGGAAGCAGAGGACAATGACCAAACAAGAATGCCGAAGGGCCTGGCCTGAGCTTACCAAGAGGATTTATTGAGGGGTCTGAGATGCTGATCTGAAGGTCCACCCAGGAGAGTTTCCTCAGGGGCAGCCTGTGCCTCGGACGACACTCAGGGCTGCACTCTGCAGCACTCCTCAAGGCACCATACTGCAGCGTCAACTTCCTTGCTTGGATGACTGAGCCAGTCCTGGGAGGACAGGGATTGCACAGCAGTCCTCTTCTCCAAGGACGCACAGTGTCCACTTCACGGGCTCTTCCTGCCCACTTCTAACAGCAAGCTGCGGGTCTGGTCATAGGCACCCAGAAAGATGAAGCCTCCCATACTGATTGCTGCCATTCGTGGGAAGACACCTGCAAATAACCTAGGGACAGAGCCATGGTTTGCTCACTTCAATACACTACTTGTCAAATCCCATAGAAGACCACTAAGTAACGTTCCCAAGTATGAGTGAGAAACTAGAGCCCAGTCTAGCATGGCTGAATGCTGCACTGTCTACCTGATACACTCATGTTAAGACAGTAACCACTGTCCTAACAGCTGTGCTCTAAAAACGGAGTCAAGGGATGAATCTAAGGTAAGGCTGGTAAGGGTATATCCCAATGGGACACCTGAGGGACCTCTGGGTCTCAGTTAAGGAGGAAAGGAAGTTCTTAAACAATTCTGCTACTTTCTTGTCCTGGTTACTCAGTTGCATTTTGTTGGAGTTTCACAAATGTGATTCTACAAGAAGGAAATGAATCTTTGTGGATCTTTTTTTCTTGTTCAGTCTACATGAAGACACCAGAGGCACATGACTGTGATGGAAAGGGAGCACCTCACACATGTCAGTCCTGGACACTCAGGTGCCCCATCCCAGTCCAATCAGAACCACAGTGGTGTTAGCAAACCACTCTCTAGATCAGTGGTTCTCAACCTTCTTGATGACTGTGACCCTTTAATACAGTTCCTCATGTTATAGTGACCCCAACCATAAGATTATTTTCGTTGCTACTTCTTAACTGTAATTTTGCTATTGTTAGGAATGAATCATAATGTAAATATCTGTTTTCTGATGGTCTTAGGCAACCCCTGTAAAAGAGTTGTTCATCCCCCCAAAATAGGTCAGGACTCACAGGTTGAGAAACACTGCTCTAGAGCTCAGGTATTCTTCAGATATCCATTGGATACTGTATGGTATTGTGTTGTCTTTGAATTGTTTGGCAGCTGAGGAAGGAGCAACAGCTGCTAAGACACATTAGATTATAAATGCTGCTTGATTAAACCAACCTATGTATTTTGAAAATGTCTTGACTTCAAAATGAAAGTCAAAAGATACATTACTTTGGAAAAGAGGTTCTGCTTTTATTTCCATAGAAAATAAAAGACTATGAATTCATTCAAAGTTAGTTGAAGATGATCAGGTTTGATTGAGGAAGACCCCCTGAAATCCTGACTACAAATAAAGAAATAAACCTATAAGAACTACAAGACACGTGATGTATATTTTGCCTGCTCAAACATAAAACAGAAATCATCTTTGGCTGACTTGTGTACAGTGCACAACCTGTACTTGTATTAATGCACATATGTATGTTAGCTTTAAAAGTTTATGTATTTTCAGAATGAGGAGACCAAACACCAATGAAAACAATTGACCCAGATGATCCAGCATCTCAAATGCCTCCGTTGAAGTTTCCTTGGAGTTCGTCATCCTGAACAGCGTCAAGGCTGCTGGCTCAGATGGTCCAGCCTCATAAACTACTCCAGCCAAGACTTAACCATAATTCTAAATTTTCTCAGGGTCCCCCAGTGATTACCAGACCCTCAATCAACAGGAAGTAGTCTAGAGAACTATGCCCACATTCCCAAAAGATGGATTATGGATATTTATTAGCATTTAAGGGGGGTTGGTTACAAGATGTTATTAGTAATGGTCAAGAAAAAAGGTGAACAAAGGAGATTAGATTCAAGGATCTCGTTCTCAAAAGAAAAGGGGGGGATATAGAAATGATGGGATAAAAAGGTAGATTATTGAATCTACTTTAATAAAAAAAACTTAAATATTTTACATTGGTATGGATTTTGATTTATTGTTAAAAATTTGAAATTTTGTTATACTGTATGTATATTTCTATTGTTTAATGTATTGTGTTTATGCAGCTCACTTTAAAATGTAATGTATCATTAAATACAGATTAATAGTCATCTATAATAGTCAACCTTAGTCATGTTAGATATGTTCTCAAGTTCATATATTTAGATTGACAGATGGTCTTCAAACACTTCAAAGACCTACAGAATATGACATTTAATATGTTTAATAGCCTAAGGCTTTTCATGACAGTGAGATGTGTCTGCTCCTGGCAGCACCAATCTACTTCAAAGAAGATGATGGGCATCAAAGAAACTCCATGTGGAGTTTGTTTTCTTTATGGCAAAAGCTAGCCATGTGGGCAAAGAAACTGCCCTTGCCTCAACTGCTGATAATATACTGTCCAAACTGGACCAGTAGGATACAAGAAAGGTAACTGCCAAACTTTGCCAAGAAAAGGTAGGACAGTCCTTCCAAAATCCTGCTTCTCAAAAAAGTCTGTCAGATATTCTAGGCTTGTGAGCCAGAGTTGGATGCCTCAATGTTACAGTGGAACTGTGGGTCCAGACAGCCTGTGGTCCCTGTCATTAGGTAATATTTCATCTTCTGGGGTCTTTGATGGAGTTAAAGACTAAACAGTTAGATAATAGAGTATTTTCTCTAATTTTGCAAATACAAATAGACTGGATATTGTACCTGTAATTCTTACCTGATAACTGTTTTTGTTGTATATAATTTTACTATGTTAAAGTTAAAACCTTCCTTTTAATTAGACAAAAAGGGGGGAATGCTGTGGAATAATCCTTCTGTACATTGTGTGACTATATGTCACTATGATTGGTTTAACAAACAAGCTGACTGGCCAATAGCTGAACAGGATAAAGTTAGGTGAGAATGATGGGATGAAGAAGGGCAGAGTCAGAGGATTCACCAGCCAGCCAGAGAACGAGTGGGACACACAAAATGGGATAGAGGTAAAAGCCACAAGCTTTGGGGCAGCACATAGACTAATAGAAATGGGTTAAGTTTTAAGAACTAGTTAGTAATAAGCCTGAGCTATTGGCCGAACATTTATAATTTATATTAAGCTTCTGAGTGATTATTTGAGAACAGCTACAAGACACAGAAACTTCTGCCTACAGCTTTTGCCTATGAGAACTAAAAGCAAGATCTGCCTCCAATCTACTCTGAGAGTATCAGGTTCTTTGGTGGTGGGCGCTGCTGGGATATGTGCAGACTTGGTCAGCTTAGTTCAGGGCAGGGGACACAGACAGTGGTGGCTGTATGTGGAGCTGCAAGAGGAGATGTACTGAGCCACCTGTTCAGGAAGGGGGCAGTTGTTTTCATTTGTTTCTTTGTCCAATCATTTATTGTCTCTGAGTAGAAGGGCTGGAGCTGGTGTATGTTCACTCACAGGCATTGCTGCCTGGAACATGCTGTTCAGCGATGCCCTGTACAAGGTGACCAGAGTCCAAGAGTGGAGACTCAGAAGATGAGCCAAAAATCTAAATTAACTTTCAGTGTTAAGGCTGGGTCAGAACAAACACACACCCTTGACCTGTTCTGCTTTCTCTCTTCTGCCTGTGGTTCTGGCATTGCTTAGTTTGAGTCAAGTGTGTGTCGTGACCTGGACAGGGAAGGCTGGTCTTGCATCATCTACAAAGCAGTGGCCATGGTGGGACACTGCCTCATTCATCCTGCCATCTCTTGTCACCACTTTCTCAACACAGGCAATGGGCTGCAGCTCTACAACACTGTGGTCAGAGGCTCAGCTAGGTCACCACAGAAGCTAATATGTGGAAACAAGACTGAAATCTGGCAGGTGGCCTTCATGGTGTCGAAGGCCAATGTCACCAGCTGCTGCTTCTGTGGGCCAGCCACTGCTTATCTAAGAGACATTAAACAATGCATATGGTGCTCACAGCCCATTTTTCCTCCTCACTCCATTCTTTGTTCAATGTTGAATTAGTACCCAAATGAATGACTAATGTGTTCTTAATTCCTCAGGTGTCAGCTATGAACAACAGACTTCACTGCAAATGCTACCACCATGCCTTCCCTGTGCTCTGAGACATCATGAGTGTTGTCAGTCAGTCCTGTCCACTAGATCCAACCTGTATCTCAGACCACTGGAGCTGACATTCAATAAAGCCACTAGCTGCCACTTTCAGCTGGAAAACTCAAACAAGACAATAGGGTTTGCTATCGATCTAACAAAAAAAGCTTGCCTGGAGATCAGTGTGTGGGGCTAGCCACTAGTTAACCACAGAGGCCAGGCAGTGGTGGCGCACACCTTTAATCCCAGCACTAGGGAGGTGGAGACAGGAAGTGATATGGCTGGACAGAGAGGAATATAAGGCAGGAGGAGACAGGAGCTCAGCCCTTTCAGGCTAAGGAGTTGGTGTGGTAAGAGGTGGCTGTGGCTGGCTTGCTCCTTTGTCTCTCTGATCTTTTAGCATTTGCCCTGATATCTGGCTCTAGGTTTTGATTATTAAGACCAATTAGGATTCATGCTACATCCCCCAGACCATCAGACAGCTGAAATTGAAAATGCCAAAGTTACACAAAAATGGCAATCAGTGATCTACTTTGGCATGGGGATAAGACGGGCAGCAGTGCCCAGTGAAAAGGCTTCAAGCAGGCAGGGCTCAGCTGTGCACACAGTGCTGCTCCCAGCCATCCCAGTGCCAGCTCACCCTCCTCCCCTCCAAAGGGAGGCTGCTTGAGTACTCTGCACAGCATATCAAGAAGGTTCCATATAGGAAATCCAACTTTGCTAACATCTCAGCATTTACACAGCTTCAAAACAACTGTATGGGAAGTCAACATGGAGTAACAGCTGTTTAGGACATGAAGCAAAACATTTTGAGGCACACGGGGCTGGAGAGATGGTTCAGTAATGTGCTTGTTACGCAAGCTTGAGGAGCCAAGCTCAGATTCTCAGCACTCACATAAAAGTCAGGTGCAGTGGCATACACCTGTAACCCAGCACACGGGGAAGGAACAGGCAGATCTGGGGCTCACTGGACGGCTACTGTAGCCAAAATGTTGAGCTCCAAGTTCAGTAACAAACTCTCAGAAACATAAGATGGAGCATGATGAAGAAGCCATCCAGCCCCAACCTCTGGCCTCTACAGGCATACACGTGTGCAAATATACCTGTTTGCACATCATATGCAAAAAAAAAAAAATCCAGGACAATAATGCCCAATTGAGGCCAACCACTGTGGAACAGACAGTACAGTCATGAGCTAGGTAACGCTTCAGAAAAAACCAGACTGCATATACCAGACTGGTCCTGTAGGATGATGGCGTGGCTGGAAACTTCTCACCCCCCAATAGCTCTTTTTCTGTTTGTTTATCTCCAGATACACAAGCATTTACTGTTACAACTGTCCACGATCTCCAGGGCAGTCACATGTACTAGCCGCTAGACGCCGTATTCCGAGTGTGTTTGCGCAATGACAAAATTATCCATCAATAAAATAACACCTATAGATGCACAGCACATGCCCATCATAAGGCCTGGCTACCAATGGCTCTTAAAAGTGGTTACAAACACCCAAGCCCCAAATACTTTCTTCTGCCTCACTTGCCTGTCTACACTGTATAAGTAGGGACTTATTTGTATCAATGCTGCAGCCCCAATACTGCTGAGAGTCACACATTTGCATGTCATCCATGGTAGGCACAAAGACTTGAGGAAGAGCCAGTGGAGAAGAGGCAAAGCAGCTGAGGGCTGGCTTTTTCCTTACCCTGCTAGTCCCTGTGAGCGCCACACCCCGTGCATGGCAGAGAGCACATTCCCATCAGCAGTGCTGGAGCCCGCCTGCAGAGGATAGGGAAGGAATAAGGCTATTACCTCCTAGTGCTCTGAGCAGGCTCCCCTCACCCTCATTCAAGGCACACTCTGGGGTTGACTTGGACATCTTGCCTACATTCAGGCACGCAGGCAGGCAGGCACCTCAGGGAAGCCCTTTCTCAGAGCTCACCTAGGAACTAATGGCAACTGTTCAACAGGAAGCTGATGGGAAGCAGTAGGCCTGGCCTGGAGGGGGTGAGGGTTCCATGTATAAATGGGTCTAACTATAAAGCCTGGTAGGGATGAAGAACGCCGCTTTCAGTTTTAAAATGACCCCATCCTCAGGGCTATGGACTAGAATTCTGCTCACACTGCTCTGCTTTCTACAGAACTGGACCTGAGAGAATGCATGTTCAGATATGTTATTGGAATTCCTTAAAGCTCAGCCCAGAGTTTGCTTTGTTGTTTTTCTTTTTAACGATTCCGACAATTGTCTTAACTGGTCACAGCCAATCATGACCGAGGAACATGGAACTAGTCAAGCTCTGAGTTTTAGATCTGAAAACAGCACCAGGCAGAGGCCCTCAGATCTTATCAGCACAGCTGTGAGAATGCTTGTGCAGTGGAAGTGTGCTACACACAGATCCATCACAGCGACGGCTACAGATCTGCAGCAGTCATGACAACACTTCTCTTCTCATGTCAGTGGTACTGAGGGCCCGGCAGGTCCAGGGGTCGCTCGCTGTATCCCTCAACTCTGCCTGCTGGCAGCCATGGCATCGGATCTGCACTGGCTGATACTTACCTTTGCCAGCATGATCCTTGTCTTAGCCACATCCAGAGGGGTAGTAACTGCAGCTGCAAAACCACCTGTGTGCAAGACCCAACAGTCAGTCGTGAGCTGCCTGGACTGGACAGTATCCTCATCATTTCTACATCTGGGTCATTTCTTCGTCATCACTCTACTTGACTGTGTTGGGAACAGGATGCACACATGACAGATTTCAATCTACCTAGTTCATGTCTTTTGCAGTGATACAGCAAGGAGGTGGAAGATACTCCTTTTCCACTTGGGTTAAGAAATGAGGCCCTACAACTCACCTTGCTCTCTCACAGCCTGGTACACTAATCTGAACACATAGGACATGTGGATTTTCACGGCTCCCAGTGGCTTTGGGGATCATACCTTTCTACAGGCTACCTGTCTTACAGCCTCCATAGGCTTTGGTTGTTTCTGTTCTGCATGGGCAGGCTCATGTGTGTCTCAGGAGGACTTCTGAAGAAACAGCCAGACTCTTCTGGTAACAGACAATGCATTCTCTAGTTCCCAGGCTCGAATGACAGGGAATAGTTACGTTTCTACCCTCTTTGCATCACCTTAGAGTTCCTCTTGCTCTGGCATGCATTCTGCCTCAAGGCTTCCTTTCCATGTTCTCTCCATGTTTTCTTCGTCTAAGTACTATGATGGCCAAACTGTCCATAGCTTTTAACAGTGTTCCTATTTGTGGACACAGAAACCAAGACTTTGCCGCTAATATAAACTACAGTTTATGGTCTGAAAAGGTTTTGTTTGTTTGCTGAAGACAAGGTCTCATTATGCTCCCAGAGCTAGCCTGGAAACTGCTATGTAGATCAGGCTGGCCCCACACCCACAGAACTTGCTTCCACCTCCTTGTCCTGGGGTTAAAGGCATGTGACACCACCACACCAGGCCTGATGTCAGTATTTTATTCACTTAGTGAAGATGCAGATGAACCCCTGAAAGGCCAGAAGGACAGAGAAACAAAAACCCCTAAAAGGCTGTGGGGAGGTCCAGCTCCCAGGAGCTGGGGATGAGCAGCAGATTATGGGGGTTTGCAAAGGAGGTTCCAGAAATAGCTCCAGGCTCCCTGTGCTGTGGCACATTGTCAAAAGGGCATTTGACGTCTGACAAACATCTCTCTAAATACGGGGCTGAAATAAGGTCGTCACAGTGACCCTGGGCTGCACAGGGACATCTGTTCAGACACTTGGGGGAAGGCACACCCACTCCCCGTTTACGTTCTATTTTTGGTCACCACGATTGCCACACACCTAAGGCCTGTCAGCACCCCCTTTGTTTAGAAACCCCTCCTTTTCGTCCTTTTAGATTATGAGTTTGTGGGCCAACATGATGGCGCAGCAAGTCAAGAGCATTTGCCACGAGTCCAATGCCCAGAGTGTGAGGCCTGGAGGGCACACGGCGGAAAGAGTGAACTGACCCACGAGTGCCTTGACTCCCCGTGCACATGCCTTTGCCCACCACCACCACACACTAAAGTGAAAGAAATGTAAAGCACTTTAAAAGGCTCTGCTCAGAGCAGAGCTGAGATCTGCTCTTAAGCACTTGGCCCTGGTCCCTGCTGCCTGCTGCCTCAGATGCTCATCTGTGAAGTGCAGGCAGCCGTGTGGCAGATTCTTTTTGTTAAAGGCCCATGCAAGTGTCTGAAGTGGCGTGGCCCACAGGAGCACTATGAAGGAATCCGCTCCAGGCCAGGCGGGCACTGTGTTGGTTAGGTTAGGTTTTTGCTAACACAAGATGGAGTCGTCTAGAAAGAGGGAACATTAACTGAGGAACTACCTCCACAATAAGTGGCTTCTGGGCAAGTTTGATTTTCTTGATTAAGGACTCCCATTGTGGGGAGTACCACCCCTGGATAGGTGGTCGTCGGTCCTAGGTTGTGTGGAAAAGCAGGCTGAGCAAGCCTGTAAGGAGCACCCCTCCAGCGCCTCTGCTTCAGTTCCTGCTTTGAGTTCCCATCATGACTTTTCTTCAGGATACACTATAAGCTGAAATAAACCCTTTCTTCCCCAAGTTGCTCTTTGGTGTTTATCACAATAGAAAAAGACATGGGTAGACAGACTGGGTGATTTTCCTTCCTATCTCAACCTAGCGCACACAGTAGGCACTCAATATGCTTAGTGGGTGCCCCACACAAGTCTATGGTTTTAACAAACTAAACATGTAAGCTCATCCTGTAAAAGGCAGGGAAAGGTTGGCACGAATGCCACCCCTTGCTTACCTGCCAGGCTCTCCAGAACTACGCCTGTACCATCACTAGCATCCACCCATGGCCACACAGCAGCTAGCAATGAGCTAGGAATGAGATCACATGTATCCTGACCCCTAAAATGATCTTCTTATCACACCTAAGGACTGATACCACAACTCATTAAATAAAACAAGCCTGAGCATTAAACTTCACCCTCCTATGTAAAAAATTCACAAGCTGCCCTAAATAATTTATAAAGCTGACAACACATAATAAATTTGGATAGCTAAGTCAAACTTGCCCTGGCCACCAGTGGAGGTTAACTATCCTTTCCTGTGGACACCTGCATATCCTCCAGAGATCTGTGCTCATAAAAGAGTCCAAGAGAAAGATGAACTCAAAACACACAGGCCCTTATTGTACTTCCAGGCCGAGACCAGTATTTTATGTAAGGCATTAGTAAGTCAATTTGAAGACCCTCAAATATCGGACTACTTACTTTGTAGAGTCCACTTATAGGGTAAACACGAGGAGCACACTAACACATCGCAGGAAACAACCACGGGCACGGCTGACATGGGCTGCTCTCGGGTGTACCCTTCTCCTAAGGGGGCTTTACTGACTGCTCAGCTACAGCTCTTGGGGCCACCTTCATGGAACTGATTTTCACAGGAAAACTACTCGCTGCCGTGGGGGACCAACATAATAATAACCCTCTAATGGGCGAGGGAACCCCCTTCTTTCTGACAGCTTGGAGCTGCTCCCTCAGAGCAGAAGCTAGGAATGTTGAGGAGGGCAGTGAGGAGGAGGCCCCAAGCCCACCCCTGGCAGCTCCGCTCCTCTCTGCTCCTGGAGCCTTGTACCTGATGCATTCAAGAGCAAGGGCTCCTTCCTGTCCACCTCCCACTCGGGCTCCAAGCAAGGCTCCAGTGAGAGACTGTGCCGGCTCTCACCTTTGCCTCTCACACAATCCTCATCCTATTCTACAGTTCAGGGATGAGAGCCTCCTCTCTCCCCATACTTTCTCTCTTAGGAGAATATAAGGATGTTTGTAAGTATAAGAAATTGGCCAGGCGGTGGTGGCACACGCCTTTAATCCTAGCACTCGGGAGGCAGAGCCAGGTAGATCTCTGTGAGTTTGAGGCCAGCCTGGTCTACACAGCGAGATCCAGGAAAGGTGCAAAGCTACACAGAGAAACCCTGTCTCGAAAAACCAAAAAAAAAAAATTGATCCAAAGATACCAGGAGACCAAAATAGTAGTAAACATTAATACTCAACATCATTAGATTTAAGATCAAGGCCTGGAGAGAGAAAGCTGGCGAAGTCCTTCTTTTTCCTTACTTTAACCTTGACCAGAAGCCAGGGGAATTTCTAAGCATGACAAGCCATCAACACCTCCAATCTCAAGAGACATTTGTGGGTATTTGTGCCAAGTAGCTTATGAAACAAGCATGGCACAGAAGAACGCGCCGAGGACGGCACAGCACACAGAAGAACGCGCCGAGGACGGCACAGGACACAGAAGAACGCGCCGAGGACGGCACAGCACACAGAAGAACGCGCCGAGGATGGCACAGAACACAGAAGAACACGCCGAGGACGGCACAGGACACAGAAGAACGCGCCGAGGATGGCACAGCACACAGAAGAACGCGCCGAGGACGGCACAGGACACAGAAGAACGCGCCGAGGACGGCACAGGACACAGAAGAACGCGCCGAGGACGGCACAGCATACAGAAGAACGCGCCGAGGACGGCACAGGACACAGAAGAACGCGCCGAGGACGGCACAGGACACAGAAGAACGCGCCGAGGACGGCACAGGACACAGAGGAACGCGCCGAGGATGGCACAGCATACTGAAGAACGCGCCGAGGATGGCACAGCACACAGAAGAACGCGCCGAGGACGGCACAGGACACAGAAGAACGCGCCAAGGACGGCACAGAACACAGAAGAACGGGCCGAGGATGGCACAGAACACAGAAGAACGCGCCGAGGACGGCACGGGCACAGAAGAACGCGCTGAGGTCGGCTCAGCACAGTCCTTGGCAATACTCAGGCCAATTGAAACTTGGAAAAGCGCATGTGGATGAAAACTCTGATCTCTGACGTGAGGGCGAGTTTGATCATGAAGAGCAGGGAGTTCGTAAGGCTGTGTAGACGTCTGGACAGTGCTGTGGGTAGGAGGCCATTCTTCATCTCCCCGGCTGTGCAAGACAGGGCTGCAATCTGCTCTTGCAGAACACCAATTTACTCAATTTGGACTGTTTTCAAATTATGTTTATCCTACAGCTATGTTTTCAAAATATTCATCTTGTTTCTCTAATGTTAGTATCAAACAAAATTTCCAAAGAAAAAGAATATAAACAAGAAATATATTTCTTTTCTGCTAATGTATAAAGATCTGTTAACAATGCATCCCCCGCTCCCCCATAGGCCTTAAACACTTTCATTAACAGAATCTCCCCTGAAAACAATAAGATGATTAGACAGAATCTACAGGCTCAAATAAGAAACTATGCTGTGCAATGCCTTCAGATCATGACATCTTCCAGTGCTGTCCCAGAGATGAGTTATTATGGGGACAGCTTTCCGTTTTGGGGGCATTGCTTTTTCTTCTGGAAAAGTAACAACTCCTTACAGCTGCTCAGTTTTACAGGTCACGAGGGCCAACGCACGTATCATGGGCTCCCTCGAGGGAGGAGTGATTATTTCTATGCTACAGGTCAGGAAACAGGTGCTCAGAAGGCCCAGGTCTCCTCCAAGAACTGGCCTAAAGCAGAAACTCACCCACTCATCTGTCAGACAGAAAGCCCAGCGAGGCTCTGAGCACCGTCTTCCCGGCTCAGCGTCACAGCATCCTCCGTGATTCACTGCCTTCCTGAAGGGCCAGGACGGCGGGTTCCTACCACATCCCATATGTGACAGAAACTGTTCTCCTTTCCCCCTTTGACAAATGTTAGTGCCAGGCAGAACATTCCTCAGCAAAGAGGACATATAGAAAACAAATTCCCAAATATATAGTATCCATGTGTCTGCATGTAAATCTCTGGAATCATGATTTGAGGGACATCTTAGGGTTTCTATTGCTGTGAAGAGACACCATGACCATGGCAACTCTTACAAAGGAAAACATTTAATTGGGGCTGGATTACGGTTTCAGAGGTTTAGTCCATTGTCATCATGGCAGGAAACATGGGGGCATGCAGGCAGACATGGTTCTGGAGAAGGAGCTGAGAGTTCTACATCTTGATCCACAGGCAGCAGAAGGAGACTGTGTGGCACACTGGCATAGCTTGAGCATATGAGACCTCAAAGCCCACCTCCACAGTGACACACTTCCTCCAACAAGGCCACACCTACTCCAACAAGGTCACACCTATTCCAACAAGGCCACACCTAAGAGTGCCACCCACTATGGGCCAAGCATTCATACACATGGGTCTATGGGGGTGTATTCCTATTCAAACTACCACAGGGGATATACCAGAACATGCTTACTTCTTACTTGAAGGCAGAGAAGCTTTAGAGTATCCTACTCTAAGAAGTGGTTTTTCTTGTCCAGGGTGAATAAATTTCCATTTTTACTCAGTGTTCCACCCCCAACACCTCTGCCCCAGCCAAGAAGACAGTCAACAAAAATGCACACTTCTCCAAAGGGTGGGGCAGCAAAGAATCCTGATCTCTAAAAGATGAATCAAGACCCCTTCATTAACCCCGCCACCTACGATGCAGGTGTGGAAGCTATCTCCCTCCCTGATCTGCATGCCCTGATGCCTTCTCTGCAGGAAAGGTCTTATTTCTGGTCGTTCTACAACTTACATGGGTTTAAATTATTAACAAATGAGCCAATAAAATGTATGATTTCTGCTTTCCTAATCACTACATGAAAACAAACAAAATCCAACAACTGTTACAGATATTGGAAGAGAATCATTTTCCCCAAAGCTGCTGACCTCCAACCTACCTGCCCATCTGTTCACCAGCACTGCATCTAAACACTTTGCAATTCTCTGGCCAAGTTCTGCTTTTACTGCAACTATACTTACCTGTATTTGTAATGACAAAACAGACCTTTCTCTTCAGCTTCTGAACATGTCTACCATTTACTACATTCTTTAAAGCATCTGTGTTCTCAGCACTTAGTGATGGACAGCGCGGTCCTGCATACTGACATGCTGCTCCTGCTGTAAGGTCTCGAAAATGCCCAGATGTTCACAGGGCCATACTTCTCGCCCAGTGCAGTTCAGCCTGCAGTAAGCTGGGAGTAGCCCCTGCCCTCCCAATACTAATTAATCTCCTGCACTGTCAAACATGTCACACGGGCTGTGAATCTTGGATTGCCTGCAGCACTGCGCCCAGCAGACAGCTGCACAGTGCCCCCTCCCCCCCCCCACACACAGAGGGCTTTATAAATCATGCTTAAAATAAGCCAAGGGCCTGAGTGAGGCTTTAATAAAGATAAAAAGAAAAAGGGAAATTTGTCAAAAAACAAATTGGTTGTCATTCAACCAGACACCTCTTTAGCAGGTTTTTTCCCCCTCTAAGATAATTTCTTTTTGCAAATAGCTAGTGAGGCTCTGTCCATCTAAACAATCTGGAATTCCTGAAGAATGCTGTTCTGCACAGCTAGCGTTTCCACAGTCTCCCCCCACTTCGGTTTTTCCCAGTATAATATAATCCCTCGCACCTGCAAAAGCTCCGCAGACTGCTGACTGCCAAGAATCCACCACATGACCCCGCCGCCACGACCAGAGGGCCTGTGGAAAGAAAAAGAAAAATACAAGTTATTCCATCTTTGAGTTTATCAGAACCTGCTGTGGGTTTAGCTTGGGATGGGAACTTAAGTGAGAAGCTATTTTGGTAGAATTCTTCAATGATGATGTAAGTGATTTTCCCAAGGACTTAACTGCATTCTAAAATTAGTCAAAGAAGTAAGGGTGACAGCCACATTATGATTCTCAAAGGAAATATTTTCAAGGAGGATTTCATACACACAAATTAAAATAAATATAATAAATTTATGACAATGAAATATTTTATGTATTTCTCATATAACTCTAAGCATATAAATACTATAGTTCATAATTATTCCAGAACAGTGTATGCCAAATTCCTTAGTTCTTTGAAAAATTCTTATCCACACCTAACCTTTGAGAGATACTAGCTGTTACCTGAGCGGTACTTTAATGGAAGGGGGGCACGCTTTGAGACAGAGTCTAATGATAATCCAAGCTATCCTTGAACTCAGGATCATCCTTTCCCAGTCTCCTTAGTGCTAGGACTACAGGTGTGTGCCACCATGCCTAGCATGAATTTAGAATTAGTGAAAACCTGTTTGTGCTGTTCACATAATAAGCCAGGATCACACAAACACCCACACCAGGCATAAGTTGGGAACGTGGCAGACAAGGTGCTTGGCTCCCTGGACACTTACTGACTTGTGGAAGAGATGACTGCATCTGCACAATGCTTAAGTCTCTCATCTTCTGGTCTGCGGTCTTCTCAACAACTCTAGGAGTTGGATCCTATTCTATCTAGGCTTCTGAGGCACAGCCTTGCATAATAATACTCTTTTCCTTCGCTTTACTGAGGGATCATCTAACAAACAACATATATTTAAAGTATACAATTTGATAAATTTGGGTGGACACACATACACACACTACTGCTACAACTGAGACCACAGACTTACTTATGAGCCAAAAGTTCTGCATCCCTTTGGGAACTTCTCTCCTGAGTCCCATCTCACTGTCCTCTAAGCAACCTGATATTCCTGTCACTAAGGACTGGTTTGCCTATTCTAGAATTTTACATAAATACAATACCATTAATTTTCTCTTCTATGCCTTCTCTTGTAACTATTCTGTGTTTCATGCACATTACAGACATCAAGACTTCATTCCCTTCTTGCTGATGAGCAATGATCTAGCACATAGGTACATCATCCTTTGTTTTTCTAGTTTGGGGATGTTAATGATAAACCCATGTGAACATCTGCAAACAGACCTTTAGATGGAAAATGTCTTCCCTTTTGCCCAGGAAATAACTAAGAAGGAAGTTGCTAGGTCAGAGGTAGGGGTATGTTTAACTTTATAAAGCTGCCAAGCTATTTTCCAAAAATGGCTGTACATTTTACATTCCCACCAGTCCTGATTTGTCCACATCCTTCCCAAGCTTGGTTGCCAGCATTTTTAAGTGTTCACATCCTAGTAAGTGTGCACTATGTTTCTGTTTTGTTTTTAGATTTTAAGTTCTATTTATAGGTGTGTGTGTGTCCCTTGGAAGGGATGGTATGAGCACATGAGTATAGGTGCCCAGAGGTCAGATGATGTCAGATGCCTTGGAACTGGAGTTTACAGGTAGCTGAAAGCCACGCACATGGGTGCCAGGAACCCAGCAGTACATACTCTTAACCACCAAGTCACCTCTCTGGTTCCTTTACCATGGTTTTAATGATGGTGACCTTCTCTTTACATACTTATTTGCTATCCATGAATTTTCAAATATTTGTGTACTTTTATTGGGTTGTCTATTATCTAAATAAAAGATATTTCAAAGTTCTTAATATATTCCGAGTACAAGTTATTTGCAGATACTTTTCCCTAATCTGTGATTTATCTCTTCATTCTCTGGAAAATGTTTTTCAAATAAGCATTAAATTTTGATTAAGTCCAAATTATTTTTAAGATAATATACTATTCATATGTTAATATTCCTATTATAGATGGAGGAGATTTGTTTGATTTTGCTTGAGACAGGGTCTCACTCTGTAGTTTAAGCTGACCTGGAACTCACTACATAGATCAAGGTGGTCTTGAACTGGTTTTAATCCTCCTGGCTCTGCCTGCTTCATTGCTGAGATCACTGGTGTATGCCATGGTGCCTGGATTATGAATCTTGATTTTGGTGTCATTTGTAAGAAAACTTTGCCTATTTCAATGGTGCAAAGATTTCTCCCCCTATATGTTCAGAAACCTTAAGTTTCTTTAAAGGTTTTACATCTTTACCTTTGAGTTAATTTGTTACGGTATGAAGGCTGGGCCGGTGTTCTTTCATTCTGTTTGATGTATGAAAAACACCCACTGTATCTAGTGTTTGAAAAATATAGTTCTTTCTCCAGTGAAATCCCTTCTCCAAAAATCTACTCTCTAGCTGGTCCTCATCTATAGATGCTAATTCTTTACTTTCTTATCACAGGTTTTAATAAAGTTTGAAATTAAGTAGTTTCAGTTTTCCAGATTGTTTCTTTTTTAAGTTGTTCTGACTATTCTAGGCTCTTCACATTTCCATATGAATTTTTATATCAGAATACCAATTTCCATAGAACACCCTGCTGAGAGCTCATCCAGCTTACATGAATCCATGGATTGTTTTTGGGTGAAATGGACACATTAACAATATTGATTTTTTTTTCTGACTATTTCATCATAAGCATTTAGTCACTTTCCTATTGCTGTGAAGAGACACTCTAACTAAAACAACTCATAAAAGAAAATGTCTATTGTGGCTCACAGTTGCAGAGGGTTACAGTCCCTGACCATCGTGGCGGGGAGCATGGCAGCAGGCAGGCATGGCGCTGGGGCAAGAGCTTAGCGCTTACACCTGATTCACAAGCAGGAAGCAGAGAAGACAGAACTAAAAGGGAATGGCATGGCCTTTTTGAAAGCTCAAAGCCCACCCCTAGTGTCATACTTCCTCCAACAAGGCCACACCTCCTAATCCTTCCCAAACAGTTCCACCTGGGGAGGAAGTGTTCAAACACATGAACCTATGTGGGCCATTCTCATTCAAGTTACCACAGTGAGCATCTCTCCCCTCACTTAGCCTTCCTATAATTCCTCTCAACCCTGAGCTAGAGCTTCATAGGCTTTGACCCTGGTTTTGTCAGATGTACTCCACATGTCGTGGAGCTATGTGAAGGGTAAATTTTAATATGTAAATTTAATAGGAACTGATTATCAATACAAATGATTTTAGATATTTGTGTCCTGCATCACTGGCCACTCAGTGGGTCAGCTCTGCTCCGGTGGAGATACCATCAACTTTTGTCACCTACAGTCAGGCCTGCTTCTTCCTTTGTAATCAGAACATCTTTCTGCTTTCTCTTATCCCACAACAGTGGCCACACATGGTACCAAAAGAACTCCTGACTATCTTATCATAAATGTTTACAATAGTATACTGACATGGAAGTAGTGTCACTCTGGGGAAATACCCAAACAGCCCACATGAAATAGGAACAACTGACCCAGCACCCATCTCCCATCATGGGTATTTATTTCCCCACTGACAACTTCCTCTGGGAGGGTTACAGGACTGCTAAAGATCTGATGATGTCATAAAAATAAATCAAGATGCACATGGCCCTGTTTACCTTGTCAAGTGTAGGCTGCCAACACAGAATAACAGATAAGATACATACTGTTCTGTGATGGCTCCCTTCTTCCCAGCCCTCTGAGGAAGAGGAATTCTCTGAAAGTATATTTACTAAATCTACTAGGCTAAAAGTCTACCTATCAAACAGGCTCTTTAACCCTGCTTATAAAAACAAATAGGCTTTAAGAATCTTTGATGCAAATGTGTTTCTAAAGTCTGTAGCTCTACAGAACAGAATTTGGTAGATTTTGAGGAAATGCTTTAATGTTTGAAAATGAATGTGTACCTTTGTGGAAAGCATTATTGTCTCCATTTCTCTATAAGCATTAGAGACCCAATGGGACACAGTAAAGAGGAACAACTTTTATCTTTTGTAACAATCTTTATGTATTTAGCCACACATTTGATAAAAATGTCACAAAGCGTTCATGTTATATGCCCCCCTCCGTGTGTGTGTGTGTGTGTGTGTGTGTGTGTGCGCGCGCGCGTGTGTGTGTGTGCTCGCGCGCGCACGCAAGTGTGTTTGTATGGTGTTTGTGCCTGACTTGCTCATGCTAAGCACGTGTTCTACTACTGAGCCACATCCCCATTCCTTAAGCCATCACTCACTTTACAGGCTGACTGGAGAAACGCAGACATGATCCACGTTTCTTAGTGAGGAGAGGTCATCTTTTATTCTTAGTCTTCTGACATCTAAAGAGGACATTATTCCAAACACTTGATTTACAGCAACAGTAAAGAACGAACAGGGAAAAAGGACAGCACAGGAGAGGTCAAAGACACTATGGAGTTCATGAATGCAGCAAATGGTCAGGACTGCCTCCCAGGGGTTTCTTGCAAGCTCAAGGGAAAAACAAAACAAAGAACAATCCCTGAGGGAGGTATATATGGTAAGTAGTAAGTCGGGAGGAGGGGGTTATGAAATGGGGGTGGGGGTGGGGGTGGAGAAGCTTCACACAGGCGTCTGCTGTGTTCTAGGAAGAGAGGAAACCTGGTCCAAGGGAAGGAAGCAATCAAAAGAGACTCCGATGTCTGAAGACTGTTTGAATATAGAATCCCTATCGATAGGGCCAAATTGCCATTTCACCTGACCAGAATTAGCCTAAGAAGATATATATATATATAAAATCATTTTGTAGTAAAGTGAATACTACCAAAAATCTTAGGAAAAACAGTCCCCAAGTCCCCAGAGAAATTAAAAAAAAGTCAGGGGCTGATGTCAGTGGCAAACTCAGGACACACTGTAAACAAGACTGACAGCAAGAGGCACAACCCCAGCCACTCCACACTCCTCACAGTGGGACCCTCACCACATCTCCTGGAGTGTGGGCACCTGGCACAACCCCAGCCACTCCACACTCCTCACAGTGGGACCCTCACCACAGTCTCCTGGAGTGTGGGCACCTGGCACAACCCCAGCCACTCCACACTCCTCACAATGGGACCCTCACCACAGTCTCCTGGAGTGTGGGCAACTGGCAGCATTCGGCCGTCCTTTGGACAAGGATACTGAGGCTTGAGGACCTGCAATCACTAGTGAGCCTAGCAGTGGAACTGGATCTGAATGGGACCACATGGTGTGCCCTATACAACTGGATATAGATCTACAGATTGCCTCTGTCTTCAAAGGGGAGAGGTATATTCCGCAGGGACCATAGCTGCCACTGCAATGATACTGAAATATCCAAGTGAGGAGGCTTATGCCTGTAATCCCAGCACTTAGGAGATTGCTATGAGTTTGAGGACAGCCTGGGCTACACAATGAGTTCCAGGACAGGCTGGAATGAGATGACTCTCACTTTAAAAAACAACAACAACAAAAACAGGCTGGCTGACTGATTAATAAACAAAGCACCCATACTATGCCATATTCAAAGCAATTTGCTTCAGTAAGTTTGAGGTTTTTTTTTTTTTTTAAAGTTAGTAACTGAATATAAAGACTTGGGAAATTAATATTGAGAGCGTCCAATCTAAACAGATGAGAGCAATTTACAAATGCTGCATTTTGGAGTTAAGAAAACAAGAACAATAAGAACTGTGCTGATAAAAAGTATTACATATAAATTAGAAAAATACTTGAAATTGTATCTTAGCCCATGTGTTTGCAAGGACAAGAGGACAGGTACTCACTGGAAAAGCTAGGGCAAGTCACTCACAGAAAGACTAAGTATTGCTTTTATTTAAGTAAGTTCAGAGCATACTGGAAATACAATGAAAATAAATACAGCACGGGCAATGGGTCACATGATTCCTACTGATGCTGTTGGGTAGCTCACTAAGTAACTAGCGCAGCCCAAGTGGGACATTCAAGATTTTACCAGATCATCTTCTTTAATTTTGGAAAGCCTGTATAACCACAACAACAGGTGGGTGCAGAGGCTGGGAGTGTTGAACAAGCTGCCCGAGGTCACATGGCGGATCCAGCGGGCTGGTCTTGCTCTGCACAAAGCCATACCTTGTAACAGACAGAATGGTCTGTGTGTGCTTCTCCAGGTTAGTCACGGCCTCAGCACAACCTCCAGGGGAGGCACAGTACAGCATGCAAGCCGTCGAGAAAAATGGCTTCATCCCAACAACATCTGTTTAATTACTGGAGGTTTGTAACAGAGCTTTTTCTGGTGTTCTGTTTTCTCGCCTGAAGGGCCTTTCTGAACACACATACACACAATTCAAGCTCCTGTAACATTCTCAACCTAAGTTTTTCCACTGCCACATAAGTGTGACTGTCACTCCCACCAAGGCAGAAGAATGACTGGAGAGGTGAGGAGGGACAGAAAGGGGCCCAAACATGAAGAGACAATGTTGGAGTCTCCACTTTTAAGTTAAGTAAGCATTTAAACATAGAGGATCACATATCCCCAGGTACCTGAATCCTGATCTCAGTTCCATGTTATCTCCTTTTTCTAAAATAAAAATGAAATTTTATGATGACTCTACAAACATTTATTTACATCAAAGAGAAATTTAAGTTTGAGGGTTAAGACTGGCCATCAGAACGTGCTTAACTTCTTCGGTTTTCCTTAGGTAAACCTCTCTTAATACAGTGTGATAGAGCCGGGCAGTGGTGGCACACGCCTTTAATCCCAGCACTCGGGAGGCAGAGGCAGGCGGATCTCTGTGAGTTCAAGGCCAGCCTGGGCTACCAAGTCAGTTCCAGGAAAAGGCGCAAAGCTACACTGAGAAACCCTGTCTCAAAAAAAAAAAAAAAACCAAAAAAAAAAAAAAAATACAGTGTGATAGGGAAGGAAAGATTTCTAATAGTGTATGCAAACAAATTTATTCTAAGATAATCTTAGGTTTACAGAAGAGCTACAGAAACAGCATGGTTCCTATGTCCTCTCCCGCCAGCGTCCATAGCTCAAGGCTCAAAGCTGACCACAGAAATCAGAACAAGCCTACTAATCTGCAGGTCTTAACTAAATTTGACAAGAACTGCTACTGTGCAACTTCGGACATTCGCCTAGTTCCTTCCCACTAGTGCTAACTCGGGGCATTGCTACACAAATAACCAAGTTGTTTTCATCCTCTAAGTGATTCTTCACTATTTTTTCTTTTGAGACAATGTTTCACCTTGTACACTGACTGTCTAGAGCTCCATATGTAGACCAGGCTGGTCTTGAACTAAAGGCATGCCCCACCATCTAGTTTCAGCCATTGCTGAAGGCTTATTTGAGGAAGAAGACTATGAGAAACTCTGGTTCTCCCATCCCAGCAGGGCACACCCCAGTGCCAGTATTCACAAAGAGGTACAAATAGGCACTCTCAGGAATGGCTTGGACTACTAGTGTGGGCAGCTATCCATTAAACCACACCATGAAGAGCTCGGGTTTTGACTTCTAGAGACCTACCAAGATGAACACTACTGTCCAATGAAGCCAAGCGGAAAGAAGTGATCCGGCTCCAGCCTGGAAAAAATTCAACATTGGACTTGTTCATTTGTCTATTCATATGGCTTCTAATCTCATAAGATTATAAAATTTTACTATGTGGTTTTCATGGGTACATGATAGGGTATTTCGAAGCCATCTAGTCAATTCCAAATTAATTATGACTAAGACAACATGAAGGTTTTCAAATCTCCACAGCACTTGGGATCAGCTCTGGGAGACTGACAGTTGTGAATCCACCAAAAGGTTTTGCCACGCAGCGGAGCCAGCACATGCCCACTTCCTGGAAATGCTCCCTTCCGGAAGCTGACCAAGCTACTGTGTAGCCTTGCACAAGCATTCCTAAAGCTGTTCGGACAACTGCCTATGACTCCTGTTCAGGCAGATGAGCCATCCTGTGAAGTGCTCATACACTAATGTGTAAGGTGAAGATTTCAAAATAAGCTTTGGAAACCAAAAAGAAAATACAACAGGGAGACTGCAGTATCACCAGGTGGCTGAAGGCTAACAGGGACTTCTCAGTCAGAGTTCGCATAATGAAAACTGGCCACACCCAACTGCTAATTAGGAACCATTCGGAACACAGAGGCTGACTTCAGCTGCAGCTGCAGCCGGACCATGCTGTGGGTGGGATGTACAAGCAGCCGTCTCCTTCGGGTTGATCTACTTTGGGTAATACTGAATTTAGGCTGGCTGAGGCTTTTAGATATATCTTTCCAGGGAGTGAAGAAAGTTAACAATAAGAATTTCTAAGAGCCCTGAACAGAGAAGGTGCTGTTCTGGGGAAAATGTAGAAGGGGCTATGGTATCACACTTGCTTCTTAAGAGTTAGGGACTACTGCTTATGTAGTCATATTTTTGGATTATGTAGATAGGTCTTTGGGGGGACATTTATTCTAACTAGGAGGTTCTCTGAGTTTTCTGTTATCTGTCATTTGATTTTGTATTGGTTTTGTTTTGGGTTTTTTATTTTATGTTATTTTATTTTTGGCAGAAGGGAGAAGAGGTCTCTATTGCAGTCCGGGAGGCTGGCTCTCAGAACTGCTCCGGGGCAGTGAATAGAAGACCTCAGTGTAGTGGGTTGTTAGGAAACTTCTTTATCTGGGGGTAATTAGAAGTAAGTTTCTATCTATTTGACAGGTATAAGGAAACACACATGCTTTCTGATGGCAACTTTCTCTTTTACTTCATCTTAAAAAATCTCTTTCTCTGAAAATCTGTCTCCACACAGCTACATTTCTTTACATACGGCTATATATCTCTCTTTACATACATACACCTCAGAATGTCTTTCTGAAAATCTCTCTTGCTCTCTCTCCTGTCCAGCTACTCATTTTCTCTCCTCAGCTCCCTCTGCACACCCCCATACACAATTCCTTCACATCGCTCCTCTATGTAGCAGCTCTCTCACACAACACCCCCCCCCCCCTCTCTCTCTCTCTCTCACACACACACACACACACACACACACACACACACACTCTTCTTCTTCTACATCATTCACCCACTCTTCACTCACTCGTTGTCTCACTTTACTCTCTCTCTCACAGCCAAACTCTGGACAACTATATGTTACATTTTCAGGGTCCGACCCATTCTCATAACACATGATAAGTCACACAGTTTTTCTCAGGCTAGGAAGGTCTCACTGACTGGCCAGTGAGTAATGCTTGGCCAAGCACGTAGCCTGAGTGGTTAGCATTCCCAGACAGAGCATAACACTGCAGTTCAGGACTTAACAAGAACAGTTAGTTGGCTGAACCTTGAGTGGTTGGGGTACGTGCAGAAAGAATTGCTGCAGGGAGTTCTGTCTACCAGAGTTGCTCCAAGTCTGACCTTGATTCAGCAATAAACACCTGGACTTAGGTTGGTGTATTCTCTGCAGTGGCAGCTAGTCTGTTTTGAATTTGTTCTGAAATCTAAAATTAGTTGTCTTTGTGACTAAGAATACTGTTACTTTCCTGTGTCAGTTATGAAAAATAATCTAGTGTTATTTCTAATCATCAGAATTATACAGCTTAAACAGAAATCATCTTCCTGACCATCCACAGCTATATGTGTGCCCAAAGATGTAAAACACACACCAGTGGGCTGTGGAAAGAACCCCACAGCTGTTCTTTTTAGGGAGGTGAGTGGTGGCTCATGAGAAAGTTACAGCCAGAAAACAACTGGTTTCCATAGACAGTGACCCCACAAACTTTGCCTAGTCTGGCTCCCCAACAGAGTTATTTTTCTGGTGGGTCAAACTGTTAAATACTAGTTGTCACCTGCTGTATACTCCCATGGCCTCCTATAGAGGTCCTAGTCACTGAACAGTACCTCAGTGTCTGAGTAATAATCACAATAAAACAAATCATAATTGAGGCTCACGATCCTTCAACAAACGCCACAACTGTTTAATACTCCTACCTTCAGAAGAACACCTGCCTTCCTGTTTCAGGACGGACCCATCTCTTTAAAAAGATTGTTTACAAGATGGGTACTGTACCAAATGCCACACTGACCCCTATACATACCAAATCATTAGGTGACAATTAAAACTAAAGTTTCATAAAAGATACATATCAAGTTAACAAAGGGGAAGCTGTGAGGCTTACATTCTGTTCCTGTTTTACAGTGTTCTCAGCCAAGCCCAGATCTCTCCCAGCACCAGAAAAACACAAAGCAGTCGCTTGTGAGCACCAGCCTTCGAAGCTCTCAGTGCCCTGTGCAGCCCGACTGCAGCTGTGCAATACACAAGCAGCACCAGGTACAAAGGACCCACTGTCGTCGTCTCCGGGGTGCCGTGAGCCTAGCAGGCCATCACCTCCGGGGTGCCGTGAGCCTAGCAGGCCGTCTTGTTGTTGTTGTTTGTTGTTTTTCGAGACAGGGTTTCTCTGTGTAGTTTTGGTGCCTGTCCTGGATCTCACTCTGTAAACTCAAACGCACAGAGATCTGCCTGGCTCTGCCTCCCAAATGCTGGGATTAAAGGCATGCATCACCACTGCCCGGCTCACAGGCCATCATTTTTAAGAAGCAGGCAAATACTTGATGCCTACATGAGCACCTGAAGGGCAAGTGCTTGATGGTTTTACCTTGTGTAAATATGAGGGAACATGTGAATTGGCCAACCATCAAATTTCCTTATTCTTAAGTTTGGCTGAGAACACTGTAAAACAGGAACAGAATGTAAGCCTCACATTATGGACTATATGGTACGGCATTCTGGTGAGCTTCCCAAGAGTGTGAGTTTGATGAAATGTGGGTTGTGTGATCAACTAGTGATGCCTGCCAAGATATAGCATACACATAGCGCACTGCATATCTAACACCTGAATGTATCCCCAATAAAACTCATTGGTTCACCAAGGTGGACTCTGTTGGTATTCACACTCTGGCCTGTCATTGGTTCTGTATCTTGGGTGATTAGACGTCTGCTCACATCTCCCAGGAATACTGTGAGACAACAGGTCTCTGTTTCAGTCCCTGCTTTGAGCTCTTGTCCTGACTTCTCTCAATGATGGGACTGTAAGCTGAAATAAACCTCTTCTCCTCCTATGTTGATTTGGTCAGTGTTCATCATAGCAATAGAGAGGCAAATGAGGACAGCATCTTAGACTCAAGTCAGTGACTAGGAAATAGACCCACTCTGCCCTTACGTTAAGACTTCTTCCTCCATTGGCATGGTACTAATCATACACGTGCACTTTACTCTCGTCCGTACCATCTCAACCTCCCTGTACTGCAGACTGTTCTGAGCCAGCAGGCCTATCCATGGAGACACCACTCTCTCCCAGTCTCACAAAACAGCACCTATGGAAATGAATGATATTATTACTCAATATACAAGAGGCATTGCTGTGGATGTGATGTGGCAGATATTTAGCAATCACTGCATCAGAATCAAGAGCAAAAAGTTACTGCTCTTTAACTTGAAAACATAGTTTTTATATAGTACTGCTTCTGCATGGTACTTATAACACACAAGAGAAATATCCAAGTAACTACCATACATAATGCCTCTAAGGGAAATGAGGGTATACTAGCCCGTTTCCTATTTCAAGGCTTCATTCAATTCCATCCTAAGAAGCAGAGAATGACATCACAGCCTCATCCACATAAGCTGATTTATTTTTGCTTGGCTTCAAACTTCATGTTTTCATTTCTTAGTTACTACTATGTAACTCTGCAACACCTTGTAGCTGATGTAAACTATGTAAATCTGGAAGTAATTAGCAATTCCACTCCTGCACTGTGAACTGCTGTTTCCCGGTTTTTGTTGTTTTTAAACTTGACCTTCCTACAGGACATTCAACATACCTTTTAATAATATATTTACTCTTCATCTAAACTCAGCAAGAGAAAACCTGCAATCCTGCTGGACTGAACAAGGTCTGACCCAGTACAGGGGCAATGAAGATGCAGCGCTGGCTTAAACCACACTGTAGATGTAATTCTGAATGGTTTTATTAAATAAGAAACACAGAGCCAAATGCAGAGTTAAAAGCCCCAGAGGTCAGAGAGCAGTAGCTAAGAGCTAAGACCAAGACCGCTTCTTACTACCCACTGCCAGTGCCATCCTTCCCCTGAGAAAGAGAACTACTTCCTGTGTGTCTGTCTTTTTATTGACTTTCTGTTCTGCCTTCTCATTGGTTGTAAACTCAACCACATGACCTCCTCATCACTGCCTGTCTATACAGACTTCCAGGTCTCTATGGTTGGTATTGAGATTAAAGGTGTGTGTCTCCAAGCTGGTTGTATTCTTAAACACACAGACTCGGCCTGCCATGTGATTAGATTAAGGGCATGTGCTACCACTGCCAGACTTCTGCTATGGCTTGCTATTAGCTCTGACCCCCAGGCAACTTTATTTATTAACATACAAATAAAATCACATTTCAGCACAAATAAAATATCACCATACCACAATGGCTGCCTATGCTGTTTGTCTGCCAGCGGAAGGGTCCTTGGCCTTATCTGAATGCTCTCACTTTTTCTGCGACATCTTCAACACAACACAGCAAGTACAAAGCAACTGGAGACACAAGCATCAGGGAAGCGACGGTGAGTCTGCACAGCCCAGAGCAGACAGCTTCGAGCAGATCAAAACCTGACTAAACTTTGAAAGGTGTATCCCACCTAGATCCATGAAAGTACATTCTGGTGGTCAGGGGCGATTCTGGAAAAAGAGATACAACCTCACATTTACAAAATCCTATCACTGACTGGGGGACCAGCCTCCAGGCAGCACAGGCTCAAAGATACTCAAATGCTCTCTTGATGGTTTCCTTCTTTATTATCCGTTTTCTGTTCTTCTGTTCTTTTCTCTTCCTCTATAGCTTATATACCCCAATAAACTCTTTCAGGCAATACAGGAGTCACAAAGAGGTTACATTCCATTTTTAAGTGAACGATTACAGATAAAAATGTGGTGTTTTTTTTTTAATCTCCCTTACATGATTAAAAACAGTCATCCTGACAACCCACACACCATATATCTACGTAATTTGTCACGGATTAATAGACCATGAGCAAGCAAGGAGCATATTTTCTCAGCCAACCCTTTTGTTAACAGGCTGCAAATTGCAGTTTCAAAGAATCAACCACTTTATTATCTATCTTGAGAGGTAATCTTATAAGAAATTTTAAAGGAGTCACAAATCTAAACTTTTATACATAAAAAAAGTCAGTCAGCTAAACTTTAAATCTTCAGGGTGCATACCCATATCAGAAAATTGAGGTCAGGAATGGGTGCAAGGAATTAACAATCAGGATGTTTTGTATTTACAACTAATTTAGTCTAATGAATCAGACAGCTCAGCTATGTGTCCTTGTGGGCTTTAGATTGTTTTTCTGGGGTTATTTATCTTAAAAAACATTAGCCAGGCATCTGTCTAACCTGAAGTTATTTTGAAATTTTGTTTCAGCTAATGGTGCACACTGAAACCCATGACTGCATCTTTTCAGTATTAAGAGAATTAAAGTCAGCCTGGCTCCTGGGGAAATTCAATTGTTTTCCTTAATCATGAACCTGAGCTGTGATCTAAAGCAACTCCTAAGTGGAACTCATAGGCCTTAGTTATGAAACATAACCTTGTATTTACTTTTATTCATCAAAACTCTCTATAGGCTATCATTATTTTTATCAATTAGATAGTACAGCTTAGGGAGGAATCATCTTGACAATCCACAGATAAAAATGCCCAGTAGATCGAGATGCTTTCATGAGATAAACATACTACATTACAGGCAGTGGGGATCTCCCCACATCCACTCACACTATGCCAGATACCAAAGAAAGACTCTAGCAGCAAACATAAAGGCACAGCAGAAGCAAAAGACATTCTGGAGTCTGGAGTCCTGTGGCCTTGCCTAAATGAGAGTCACCCATCAGAGAGTTTCCTCCTGGTGGGCTGACACTTTGAACTTCAATTGCCACCTGCTGCTCCTCTGGCATGGCAACTGGCAAAGTCCTAAAGTCCTAAGTTTATAAGGTCACAAATGCTACTTCAAAAAGGTAAAGAGCTGTGAAGAGAGTTAAAGTACCTGACACATAAGCATGAGAACCAGACTTCAGATTACCCAGAACCCACATGGAAGCCCGGCAGGGAAGGTGGCTACCTGAATACAGGCACTTGGGAGACAGAGACAGGGATCTTGGGGCAAGTTGGCTAGTTAAGACAGCCAGAATTGGCAAGTTCCAGGTCAAATAAGAGACCTGACTCAACATGTAAAGTGGAGAGTAACTGAGGAAAAAAAAAACCAATGTCAGCTTTGGACCTCCACATGCATGAACACACGTGTGCATGTGTACTGAGATACATGCCAACCCACACACATGTAAGCACACATACCACACACGCACACACTTACACACACCATACAACATACACACTCATACACACCAAAAATATGCACACACCACCACTCACACACACACTACTTTAACACACACTACTTTCACACACATACACCATACTCATACAGACCACACACTAACACCACACACACATCACATACACACTCATATGTGCGCGCGCACACACACACACACACACACACACTCACTCATTCACACTTACACACCGTATAGGTGGATTGTAAGTTAGAGAACTTGTTAGGACTTAGGCAAAACATAAGACAGTTAAAAAAATCTTACAGCCAATGTCTACAGGTTCAAAAAGTCAGTCAATAAGGGGGCTGGAGAAATGGTTCAGCAATTAAGAGCACTGACTGCCTTCCAGAGGTCCTGAATTCAATTCCCAGCAACCACATGGTGGCTCACAACTATCTGTAATAGGATCTGATTTCCCTTTCTGGCCTGCAGGTATACATGTAGAGTGTTCATACATAAAATATAAATAAATAATTTTTTTAAAAAAGTCAGTCAATAAAACAGAGTAAACAATGTGGCTGCTGTAGCATGAGTCTTAAAAGTTCTTATTAATAAAATCAAACCCGAGGCCAGTTATTGGGGTGAATACTGGAAGGACAGAGTACCAGAACAAGCCACAGCTATCTCACCTTGCCAATTCCTCAGCTGGTCCTGTTTCCTCAGACTGGAAGCTTCTGTGTCCTCATCCCAATGGCTCTCAGCTGAACTGTGCTGCTAGAAGCCTGAATGCTTAACCAGCCAAAATGCTTAACCAGGCCAAATGCTTAACCAGCCAAATGCTTCTAGTTTCTGGTCCTCATGCCTTATAAACCTTTCTGCTTTCTACCACCACTCCCTGGGATTAAAGGCTGCTTTCTGGGATTAAAGGCATGAGTCACCATGCCTGGCTGTTTCCAATGCGGCCTTGAACTCACAGAGATCCAGAGGGATTTCTGTCTCTGGAATGCTAGGATTAAAGGCGTGTGCTAACATTTTCTAGCCTAAGTATCTTGTGGCTTTTCTGTTCTCTGATCCCAGATAAGTTTATTAAGGTACACAATATTTTGGGGAACACAATAACACCACAGGCTGCAAAGAGAAACAGAACAGTCATACTTTGTAATGGGTCTAGAGACCAGATGGATAGAAGCAGCCATGGCTAACAGAAGTGGAGGGCAGAGAAAGGAAGTCAGTTTAGAAGAAAGGTGACCACTGTAATTTGGACAAAGAACATTTAGGATAGTGGTGCTTACCTCCAGACACTCACTGCTTACTACATACTATGTACTGCTTGGGTCCTGGCTGAGAAAGTCACATCCCTACATGAACACAACAGAGAAATCTCTCCAAATGACACAATCCCCCAGCATGACTCTAAAAGCAACTTAAGTGGATAAAACCATAAACACAAAAATGAGTGTTCCAAAGTTTCTGCTTCTACAGAGACCCTGTGATCTCACATTCAGATATTATATAAAAACCACAGAATACTTGAAAATATGCACAACATCTTTAACTATTATTTAACTTGGAGGGAAATACAAATCAAAACTATGACGAGACACTGGTCTACAACTACTAGAATGGTTGTTTTCTTTAAATCAACTAACATGTAATAGCAAGGACACAAAACAGGAATCTCTCACACATGCTGCTGAGAATGCAGAATGCATTGGAAAACACCCTTATGGATTCTTATACAATTAAGCACATAGCCTCCTTTCAGCCCAGGGACACCACTCCTGAGCAGGTTGCGGGTGTATGTGTGTGTGTGGGGAGGTGTCCATACAAACACTACACAGAGATATTTATGAAGCTCAATGAATAACCACTGAAACCTGGGAATAGCTCAAATGTGTATCAGTACTGAGCAGAGCCACACATTCTGAACTGCCAGTGACAAGAAGGAATTAATGCCTGTGCAAGAAGCAATACAAAGACCCACCAGGCCGACAGAAGAGAAGGAAGCAGAGCATGGAATGCTGCATGGCACATGCTACCTGCTACGTGACACTGAAAAGCAGTAACTGGGGCTTGGGGTAGAAAGGGTACTCGGGATAAAGTGGTATGAATGAACTGGGCTAAAACACTATCAGAACTAATGTATCCTTTTAAAGGGTGACATTTACTGTACGCACAGTATTCCCAGAGGAACTAAACAATACATAGCACTTCACACATGCTTTTAACAGGGCCGGAGAGATGACCCAGCAGTCAGAAGCACTGGTTGCTCTTTCAGAGGACTTGAGTTCAATTCCCAGCAACTACATGGATGCTTACAAACATCTGTAAAAAACAGTTCAGGGGGTCCCTGCTGGCCTCTGCAGGCAGCAGGCACACATTTTTAGTGCAGAGACATGCATGAAGGCAACACATTAAAACTAAAATTAAAAAACAAAAATTAAGCACGGTACTGTCATCTGTGATTACCACAAAATCCATAGTGATTTCTTAACTAGTTAGAATTCTACAAATGCCCTTATATTTTGGAAAGAAATGAACCAACCCATGCTTTTTCCCTCTCTGGACCCCCAAACATTCCTCCGTGGACTCGGAGTGCCAGGACATCAGAATGTGTAGAATCTGTGTGAGTTGGTTATTGAGGCACTTAGACAGGGGCTCTTGTTTGCTGGACAGCTGTTGGCCTCATTGTTCTTTTGTCACACGCTAAAAAGGGGAACTGGTATGCTAAGGGAATGTGACCTTCTCACTGGATAGCTGTTACATCACGTCTTGAAACACTGGCCAAGGAATCTGTTTTTACCCTGCACCATGAAGGAAATGGTGAAACATTAACAACCAAAGATTCCAAAACTCCAGTAAATGACTGGTACTAGCTTTTAAAATCAGACCACATGTAAGAAATCTTGAACGGTCTAGTTTACATTTTTAAAAACTTACATTTGTGTGTGTGTGTGTTTGCACACACACACATGCATGCATGCATGGGGGAGTGGTTACAAATGCATGCCAAGGCATGAGATCAGAGGTCAGAAACAATTTTTAGGAGCTGGCTCTTTCCTTCTACCATGTGGGTCCTGGGGCTGGAACATGGGCCATCCGGCTTGAAGGTCTTTGCCTTCTGAGAAATCTTGCTGGCTCCAAGTCTCCAGTTTACTTTTTAAAAGAACCATGTTTTAACTTCATTTATTATTGTTGGGATGCAATTTTAGTAAGACTTATTTAGGAGTCCAAACTAACTCTTAAGATACTTTGTAAGTGTTTACTATAGGTATGACATGCATAGAAACTCCATAAAATTATGGCGGCATCAGCTTGGATTGTGTCTGTTCCCTTTTCCTGTAGGACTAGGGTACTGGGGATTTTAGCATGGGAGGCAAGCACGGTGTTGCTGAGCTGTCCCCAGCCCAGTTCCTACCTTGATACATTGCCATTTTCCTGCTTGGTTATTTATAAAAACCTTTTTCACTTGATCAAGAACTTTCGATCTTTCTTGACCATTATCCTACTAAGACATATGTCTTCCTAGGTCTACATTACAATTCAGTACAGCTCTCTGTGTACACGTGCACAGTGCAACACTGAAGTTGTACACCATGATGCCGACCTGTACCATGTAGTATTCTTTTTACTAAGTCCTTCACAATGCTGGCAAAGACCCATGCAATTCATGCCACTCTCACTGCCCCAATGATGAAAAACGAAAGCAATGTCTATGCATGTGTAAGTCATTTAATGAATCAATTTCTATGTGTGTGCATGTGTGAGCATGCACATACACCCCAGCCTGTGTGTGGAGAAACACTTTCAGGTGCTGGTAATTTGGAATTTTTAAACTTCCACTCACTCTTATCTCCTTCCACTGCTTACCCACACTGTTGGGCACTAGCAAGAAATCTTCAAATGATGATTAAAAACTTACTTTCAGGGATTCCCACAAGGGAAACTGGACCAAGGAGAAAGGAATCTGGAGAGAGAGGAAAATAATGCAAATTAGGTAAAAAAGTGCTTGACCTAGCATTATTGTAAGAACCCACAATTATTACAGGGCTTCACTTCATGTCATGGCTGTAACATGGCCAGTACTAAGCAAACACACAGGCATAGTACATGTTTGAAAACTGATAAACTCTGGCCATAGACCCTCTGCTTTATCAAGCTTAAGGAACATCAAGACCACTGTGAAGCCTCGGGAGCTGAAGGGAAAAGCAGGGCCAAGCTGACACAGAAACGATAGCTACACTACACGTCTCCTACAACAACCGCAACAGGAAGACCCAACCAGGTTCTACGTGAGAGCTATGCCGGGGACTCTCAGCAAACAGTTTGAGAGTTCCGAAGAGCCACTGAGCAGAAGAGAGAGGGTGAGGGAGCGGGAAGGGAAAGAGGTGGAAGATGGAGACAATATAAAGAAAGATTAAGGGGAGGACGAGAAGGAAGTAAAACAAGGAGAGTGAGGAGTGGGAAAAAAGAAATGCTGGGGGAGGACAGCAGAGGAGGACAGTAGGGGATGGGGGGAGGACAGCAGGGGGAGGACAGCAGGGGAAGAGGGAGGAGGGAACAGGCAGGATGAAGGAAAGAAAGTGGAAGAGGATAGACAACAGGAAGGGAGAAGGAGACAAGAGGAAAGGTAGAAGAGGAGGGAAGTGTGTGTGTGTGTGTGTGTGTGTGTGTGTGTGTGTGTGTGTGTGTGTGTGTGTGTAGGCCAGAGTCGCTTGCAGGAACACATCAACATGGCAAATGCCATGAACCTGCCAACTGCTTGGGAGTGGAATGGCTGCGCCCTAGAGAAAGAAAAGTTCTATACAGATTATGTTCTATGCAGACTTCAAAGCAAACCCGGCCCGGGCCAAGGAGAAAGTCCCCTGCAGTCCTCAGGAGAGGTCAAGATCACAACACTTAGAAAGTGTTTACAGTGAGCACTGGAACTATGGGTCAGAATCACCCAGAAGCCAATCAGTGCCGTCCTCACTCTGCTGATAGATGAAGAGGCTGGGGTCCAAAGAAACTGTGTAACTTGTCAAAAGATGCAGTCGAGAGCTTGAGTGGAACCAGCTGACTTCAGAACCCTAACTACTATCTCACCGGCAAAGACAAACGTTTAACCATGTTCATCTGCTTATAAATTCAGTCAATGTCTTCACTTTTAAGTGAACTTTTAAATTCTAAAAAAAGAAATGACACCCACATTTCCAAAGTAAGAATGAACTCCAGTGGACTCCAGCACACTCAGTGCCAGCGGAGGTGACAGTCAGGGGTCACAGAGGCCCCAGTGTTGCCATCTCTGTACAGGGATAGACTGTCTCGACTGCACCCATGTGCACTGTCAGCAGTGTTGACTAGTGAGCATCCCCACATCTTTTGGAGGAATTAACACGAACTCAGGGCAGGAAGTTACTGCTGTATTTACTCAGAAACTCAAAAGTCTAGCAGCATCTGTCTAAAGCAGATAGTGCCCAGGAGTGGGAATGGCAGTGGCCACAGAGACAGAAAATGTCCTACTCAGAAAGAAAATGGTAGTGAACGTGCATGTGTGCCTGTGTGTAAATGTCAATGTCACTAGTTTGGATTAAGTTGACAAAAGAAAATCTCACAGAAGCTTATTCATGTCATAAGTAAACAGCCACCCACCCTACATGTCACAGTCCCCCAAGATGTTAAGTCTAGTGTTTTGATTCCCAAAACAAATCTGACATTGTCCATCCTGAAACTCAAGAACTGCATTTTCAATGAAATCAAATACCAAAACCAGTAAAACTGGCTTCTAAAAACTTTTCTAAAATCTTAAGAAGGTATACTGTGAGATACCCCCAAGAGGAGTAACAGGCAGGACTTGGAGTCTTCTAATTTTAAGTTTCTTTGGACTTTTCCTTCCTAAATGTGAAGACATCACATTCTATGACAAAGTTAAATGTCTCACCTGCAAATTTAAAAAAAAGGCTTAAATTATTGTAAAAATCATTGCTCATTCTTTGATTAAAATAACTTCTAGGACTGCACTGAATGTTACCAGAACTTATCCGGCTTTTAAGACTATTCAATTTTCATTCTAAGGATAAATATTTTGTCCACTTGCCTCTATTGCAAATTATTTATGAAATTCTTCCTTCAGCTTACAGAAGCAACTTACATATCATACAATGGAGTGGCCCTCATTCAGCTATTCCCCGGGGCATCGCTTAGACAAGAAAGCCCACAGTGAACCCCAGCTTGGCTCCCTACAACAAGATTAACTGACAGACTAAGGCAATTAAACATGCTGTAAATGCTTGAATATATAATTTTATTTTGAGCTCTTAGTACTGAAAGGTCCCTCATAAGATAAACTCCTGCTGTGTGAAAACTTCCCAAATGTGAAGTCAAAACTGAGGGGCTGCTTGCTGTCGTTCCCAGTAAGAGGAAACCACGATGGAGATGCGCCACACATTTGCGAGGCACCCACCGCTCCTCACTGCTCCTAACTTGGACAGAATATGGGCTACTGGAGAGCAGCCTTCCTTTCCCATGTCTGGTTTGAAGTCAAACAACACTGATGTTTCTTCACAACGTGGAATTTTATACCCCAAACAGATGTAAGCTGTTATTCTAAAATGCTTTATAGATGAAGAAAATGAATAGCTACGCTCAGAGGCCTTCTATTCCAAAATACAACATACCCATTTTATGGCACCGAAAGTTACAAAACGGGTCACTGTAGTGACCTGTTTAATGCCTCCATTTAAGATGTTTTGTTTGAGTGAGGTTGTTAAGACCCAGGGCACTAATAAGTAAGCAGCAATAAACCCAGCTACCATCAAAGAGCCAGAAGCAGGGGACCCTGCTACAATTCAACATGGATTCCACTCGGCAACAAGTAGAGAAGCAATTCTATCCTAGAGTGTATGTGAGGATCCTGGGTGAAATAGAGAAAATGAAACTCGCGTGTCCCTACAAGAAGTGCTGCCATCACTAACAACACGAACAATGTACACAGTTACATCCTAAGCAGGACTTACCCATCCCCAAGTACTGGACTGCAATTATGCTTGAATTCAATCAATGCTTCTAACCTTATGATCAAAGATAAATAACCTTATAGTACTTTAATAAACAGCCAAGTGATTTATAACCGAGGAGCTATAAAATATCATTTCTAAGGTATCATTTACCTCTATAATTTGACTATTCGATAGAACAATCCCATAACAAGATACTTTTTTTTTTTTTTTAAATAAATACGGGTAGATTGGAAGCTACAATGAATACAATGTGAATGACCAAGGAACCTAAGGAACAAGAAATTATACTTTAAGAGTAAACGTTATTACACTTGGCAAAATGGCCAACAACTCTGTTTGTAAGCTCAAGGAAATGTTGAAATTCCAAGTTGTAATGGTTAGTCCTAACTGTTAGCTTGGTAGATTTAAACTCACCATGGGAACAAATTTCTGGCTTGTCTGTGAGGGATGATGTAGAGCAGGCTAGCTGCAGTAGGAAGAGGCACCCTTAATGCAGGTGGTATCACTCCACGGGCTGGAGTCTTACACTCACTAAGACCGGGAGACTGAGCTCCGGGCAGGTAGCCTTGCTCTCTGCTGCCTGACTGGACACAGTGATGGACTGTGTCCACTCACGTGTGACCATCCTTACGTCGAGTATTTCATTGTGGAAACAAGACCAATACTAACACCTAAGATTTAAAAGTAGCATGAAGTGGTCAGCTTGCCACCAGTCCCCTTTCCAAGGAATCCTACAAGGGAGATCTCTCTTCTGTTGCACGACAGTTTCCAAATTCATGTGCTTCATTTCGGGTTTCCCATTCTAGTGTCCCACAAACGACTGCCGTTCTCCTCTTGAATCGCCAGCCTTCTCTGCTCTAGCCCAGTGGAAACCAGGGGCAAAGGATGAGGAGACAGAAACCCCTTGCTTCAAAGTGGTTATCATTAACAACAACAACAAAAGATTCAACTGAAAGCCACTCAAAGCCTGCTAGCAACTGCCTATCAGAACAGAATTTCAACAATAAACTCCTTGTGTTTTTTTTTAACTTAACAGTTCAATCCACATACCAGCATTTTACATAAGAAAATGTATATCTCATAAAAGAAATAAAACTAAATGGTGAAATACTGCAGGGTGGGGTGGCACACCTCTTTAATTACAGAACCTAGGAGTGAGGGTAGAGGACCCTGTCACAAAAAGAAAAAGGGGAAATACTGAAGTGAATTCCTCTTAGGTCATTAAGGCACTCTAAGATATCTTTCCAAATTAAGCACAATATGACACGGGAGGGGAAAAAATCTAACAGAGGAGAAAGTAGGAGTGAGCATGTGAAGCTCAACTCAGTCTTACGGACTACAGAGGAGGGACACAAAGATCCTGCTAGTCACTCCATCACGAAGGGGCATCAGACAAGGATGATGCCTAGTAACCGTTATCAGGGAAGTCGTGGGGCTCCCTCTGTACAGCCTATAGTGTCATCACAATTCCTATATCTGGGCAAGGTGACTTTCAGCATATAGAGTTACATGTTAGTGTGTCAGTCATGTGACCCTGTCATTAATGAAGAGGGATAAGAGAAAAAGCCACCCCCGTTTAAGTTGCCTCTGTCAAGTATTTAATTGCAGCTACAAGAGAAGCAAGGAACACAAAGTGGCCACGACAGGAGGGGTCATTAGTCTCTAATTCACTATTTTCTGATGCACCCCCAAACACACACTAGGGCCGGAGGGACCGGGTCTTTAGTTCAAAGAGACGGCTATCAAAATTCCGATGCACTGTGGGGTTCTCTTGTTCCTAACTGGCCCCAGCCATACCACACAGGAGAACACAAGGAAGCCAGCAAGCTGCAGGGTGTCCACCACACAAACCTCGGAGAAGCCACCTGAATGTGGCAACTGGGTAGGGCACTCCGATGGATCAGCACACTGCCCGTCCACAGACTGCAGAATTCTCACAGCCACCCGGGGAGGGGAGGGTTAGTCAGGTAACCCAATCCCCAGAAGCAAATTTTCAAAATAACATAAAATGTAAAGTTTTATACATAAAGCTACTCAAGACTTCCCTAGCACTGACTGACAGAAAGTACACAGAGGTGGCCCTTTAGAGAACGCAGCTTCGGAAGGGTGACGAGATGAAATTCACATGGCTCAATCAGGGCACAAACACTGTTTAGACTCATTCTCTCTCTCCCCTCCCCCTCCCTCACTCTCCCTCACTCTCCTCTTCCCTCCCCCCCTCTCCCCATGCCAGCAAAAGAGCACTGAGTAGTCACCTCCACATTAAGGGGCACATGCCATTTTGTGAGCAGTTAGGAAGGGGATACAGATGAGAGAAGTCTGGTCTCAGAGCTGGGACTTAACATGCACAAGGCCCTGGGAGGTGGGGGTGTCTCAGAGGCTCACCATCTTAATTTGGTCACATTTGATGAAAAAGCAAATAAATAAAGTTGTTCAAAGACATCTAAAGCTGAAAGCCTTCTCAGTACAGAATAGTTTGTTTGGGATTTTTGTTTTTGAATAACTTCCCAGAATCCCGTTTGACTGGGACCTTGTGCAGACCACTGAGGTTTTCTATATTGGAGCCTTTGCATGGGCTGTGCTGGCTCTCAGTAAGGCAGGCCCATTCATGTGTCCCTCCTCTATGGAGAGGGCAGTATTCACTGGGCTGAAAATCTATCCCGATCACTGCTTCTAAACTGAGGAAGCACTTGGAATGATCAAATGGTTGGAAATCCCCAATGTGCACTCTGAAGACACTTTGCACTGTGTTCACAGTCCCTTAAATGTCCTCAATTAAAAGAACAGTCCTCAGTTTTACAGTCTGCTTTGGGCAGACTGACCTCAGGCAGAGTCAGGGTCAGAGCGGCAAGGTTGGAATGGACAGTCTCCCCTTCGGGTCCAGCAGAGTCTGGTTCAGCATCCTTTGCCAATGTGGTCCTCTGTGCATCCCAAGTCTCCTTCAACAATCACTGACCCACAAGCCATCTCTCCACACTCTCTCTGCCTCTCCCGAAGTGCACTCAGCTTCTTTAGCTGAAGTTCCCCAAGGTCCATCTTTTCTTCATCTTTTAGAGCCTGGTTTTCAATCACCTCCATATCTCTCACACTCTCAGCAGCAGCTTGTTCTGTATCCTCTGGTTTTTGCAGGGTGATGGCTTAGACACTCCTCCTGGGCAGGGTCTACCTCCTCCTCAACCAACTGGGTCCTCAGCTCCAGCCTGTTTCCAGCGCACCGTTCTCTCCCCGTGTCCCACCTCAATGGTAGTGATCTGGCTGTGTAGGAATTTGGGTTCCTACCTCCTCCACTCAGCACTGAAGCCCTTTTCTGAAGTCATCAAAGCAAGTCTTGCCGTTTTTTAAAAAACATTTAAGTACTGAGTACCTAAACATGATAAAACTGCTCATCAAAATAAGATCAGATAACATGTTTAAAAATTACAGCACATCTCATTCTCAACAGTGCTGACATCTTAAGATTAGGAACAAGGAACGGTGTCCATTCTCATCATTTCCATTCAACAGTGTACTAGAGGTACTAGCCAGTGCAATCAGGCAAGAAAATGAATCAAATCAGACTTGATAAGGGGTTAATATTAAAGGCCTCTGCTCAAAACGCACAAAGACATAAACTAATAAAACAGTAGACAGTTCTCCCAAAGAAGATGCATAACAGGTCACAGAGGTGCTGCAAACTGCTGAAAGGGTTTCTGTTCACTTTAACTCCAATTCCAGGTTATAGTCCATCACGGTGGGGAGGTCACAGTGGCAAGGGACTGGAGGCAGCTGGTCACCTCACATCCATATCACAGAGAGCAATGGATGCATGCTCGCCAGTGCTCAGCCTACGCTCTGCATTTACACACCCAAAATCACCATCGAGAGAAGAGCCCCAACTAGAGAATAGTTCTTCCCACATCATTAATATAATCAAGACAATCCCTCACAGACATTCTCAGATCTAATCAATCCCTAGCAGGTATGTCAGGAGGCTTGCCTGCGAGGTGTCAGGTTGACAACACTAGCCACTGTACGGGGTCTCTCACTGAGGCTGGAGCTCATGGATTTGGCCAGGCTGGCTGGCCAGTGAGCTCCAAGATCCTGCTGTCTCTCTTTCTAGCACTGGGATTACAGATGCTTGCAGTCAAATAGGCTACAGTACTTTGACTCTCCACTACAATTCCTTCCCCCAGCATATTTAGCATCATACTGCTCAGAAAACAAGAGGGAAAAGGAATCTTCAACCCTTTAAGAAGCTCAATGGTTAAGTTGTGTTACTTCTTATTCTTTCAGTGTCTGGCTTAACAAAAGGAGGTGACTATTCAGCTAGGCTTTTGCAGCCATTTTTCTGATAATGGTGGTTTCCCAAACCTTTTTTTTTTTTTTTTTTTGAGACAGAATCTCACTATGCAGCTCTGGCTACCTATAATTCACAATGTAGACCAAGCTGGCCTCAAACTTACCGAAATCTACCTGCCTCTGCCTCCTGAGTGCAGGGAATAAAGGAGTGTGCCATCATGCCTGGCTGGTTTCTAAATTCTTAAAGAGTAAGTAAACGAAGACTTTCAAGCAAACCAAACACAGTAAAGACTCTCAGCTAACAGTGACATCACTTATATGGACGTACTCTTTATCTTTACACTAAATCCTCACCTGCTTCCTTCCTGACGCCACCGCTAACCTCTCGGAACAGCTCAGTGGAATGAAAAGCACTGTTGAAGTGGTGCTATTAAAATAAACCTGCAACAGTGAGCTAGGCAGCAACGTGTCCTTGAGCAATTTCGAGACCATAAAGAGAAGATCAAGCAGCTGGGGGAGCAAACACAATGCCAGCAACCTTCAGAGGAGCAGGTAGGGCACCATCTGCTCACTATCAGCCCCTCCAGAGCCCTGGGCAAGGGTGCTCAATAAATTCCACACACATGAGTGGAACCAAGGAGGGGAAGAGAGATGAGAGGAGAGATGGCTAGTTCAGAGTTCAGGTAGACTAGAACCCACACCCTCTGGCTAACAGTTCAGGGAAAGACAATGCACCAATTATGGTTTTTTGTTTTGTTTTGTTTTGTTTTGTTTTGTTTTTCTGAGATAGGGTTTCTCTGTGTAGCTTTGGAGCCTGTCCTGGAATTCGCTCTGTAGACCAGGCTGGCCTCAAACTCACAGAGATCCACCTGCCTCTGCCTCCCGAGTGCTGGGATTAAAAGTAATTATGGTTTTACTTGTGAGAACAGTATTTGGAAAGCAGAATGTGAAAGATAAGTCAGTATCAGTTTCATGTAAAAGAAAAAATATAAAACAAGAGATCTCAGTCACTGTATTTGCTAGTTAAGCTTACAGGTCAGTAATGAACTCATCCACACATCTCAGGAAACTTCTATTACCCAGACACACCTTTTGGCTACAGGTTGGCCAGGGGCACCCTCATTTAAGTTCTTGACTACTACAGGGCTGTGGAGAAGATTCAAGTACCCCTCCAGCCATTCAGGGTGTGGAAGGGGCACAGGAACCTGAGTTCATAACAAGCACAGTTATGCATCAGAACACAGGGAAAGAAAGAGCAATTCCAAAGCAGTTAGAATATTCAAAATAACCAAGAACCAAAACCAACCTGATCAAATCAACAAAACTAAGGGTCAGAAACTACAGCTGAAAATATGTAGCACATGGTGTCAAGGTATGGAGGGTACACATTGTAATCCTGGCACTTGGAAAGTTGAGGCTGATCACAAGTTTCCATCAGCCCTGGCTATTTAGTGAGTTGTAGGCTAGCCTAGGCTATATAGTGAGAGCATGTCTCAAAGAACAACAAAGCAAACAATAAAACAAAATATTAGCAAGAGAAGCAAGCTGAAGAAAACAAATTGTTACATTAAAATAACTAGCAGAATTTTGTTTATAAGAAAAATATGAAGTGACTTTTAAAATGGTAAAAATAAAAAAGGTAAGCATGGCAATTAAGCTAAAAAATTAATAAAGGTGATCTTTAAGAACAATATGAAGGAGGCTACCAAGATGGCTCAGTAGGTACCAGGCTGCCAAGTCTAATTGGTCAACCCTTCAGAATCCAATGGTGCTAGAAGAGAACCAATCCTGCAAGTTATTCTCTGACCTTCACGGACATGCTGTAGCATGCATGAACATAGGCACATACAATAAATAAACAAAAATATTTAATAAAAAATAGTTAAGTAACAATAAAGTCATGATTTATAAAGAAGTTATGTTAGAAACTCATACTCCCCTGAATACAACAGTTAAATAATTCAGACAAGGAAACAAAAGAGCCTGCACATTCAGGAGATTCCCAGTGGGGAGTGCTGAAGAGGACAGCATGCAATCACCTGATGAAAGATGGGGAAAGCAGTCCTTCCCAACCCTCACCCCCTCTGCCTCAGGAAACACAAGGGCTTTGGCTAACACTTCTGCATCGACTTAGGAAACCTGTGGGGGGAAAAAAGTCCTGGAGAGACTAGGGATACAAGGGACATACCTCAATATAATAAAGGCAGTTTACAGAAAACGCATAGCCAACATCTACTTAAATGGAGAGAAACTCAAAGCAATTAAAATCAGGAACAAGACAAGGTTGTCCACTCTCTCTATTCAATGCTTGATGTCTTAGCTAAAGCAATAAGACGATTGTCATATATATATGACAAATGAACTAAAAAAGAATCAGGAAAATAATACCCCTCGCAATAGCCTCAAAAAATATAAAATATCTTGGGATAACTATAACCAAGAAAGACTTAAATAATAAAAACAAAACAAAACTAAACTAAAACATTGAAGGAAGAAATTGAAGAAGATATCAGAAGATGCAATGATCTTCCACACTAGTGGATTAGTAGGATTAGTATAATAAAAATGGCCATCCTACAAAAAGCAATCTATAGATTCAATGCAATCCTCATCAAAATTCCAACACAACTATTCACAGATTTTGAAAGGACAATTTTCAGCTTCATATGGAGAAACACACACGCACCCCAAACAAACAAATGAACAAAAAACAGGCTAGCTAAAACAATCCTGACTAATATAGAACTGATGCAGGCATCACCATCCCCAATCTCAAACTGCACTACAGAGCTATAGTGATAAAAACAGCAACAGCGCAGTACTGGACAAAACAGTCACACTCAACAATGGATCCAATTGAAGACCCAGATAGAGTTCCACACACCTATGAACACCTGATTTTTTTTTTTTAAATAAAGAAGCTAGAAATGTACACTGGAAAAAAAAAAAAAAAGACAGCATCTTTGACAAATGGTGCTGGTCAAATTAGATGGCTGCATGCATGTAGAAGAATCGAAATAGATCCATGTTTATCACCCTGAACAAAACTCAACTCCAAATGGATCAAAGACCTCAACAATTAAAGTAGAGCCACTGAATCTGATGGAAAAGAAAGTGGGGAATAGTCTTGAACTCACTGACACAGGAAAAGACTTTCTGAACAGAACACCATTACTAGCACAGGCACTAAGATCAACAATTAATAAATGGGACCTCATGAAACTGAAAAGCTTCTGCATCGTAAAGGACACCACCATTCAGACAAGGTGATAGCCTACAAATGGGGAAAGAATTTTACCAACTATATATCCAAAAGAGGGCTAATATACAAAATACATAAAAAACTCAAAAAACTAGATATCAAGAAAACAACCCAATTTAAAAATGGTGTAGAGATCTAAACAGAATTCTCAATAGAGGAAACTCAAATGGCTGAAATAAACTTGAAAAAAATGTCCAACATCCTCAGTCATCAGGGAAATACAAATAAAAACGACTCTGAGATTTCAACGTACACCTGTCAAAATGGCTAAGATCAATAAAACAAGTGACAGTTCAGCTGGTGAGGACGTGGAGTAAGGGGAACACTCCTCCATTGCTGGTAGGAGTTCAAACTGTATAACCACTATGGAAATCAGTGTAGCAGTTCCTCATGAAGATAGAAATTAATCTACCTCGAGATCCAGCTATACCACTCTTGGGAATATACCCAAAGGATTCTTCATCCTAACCCAGAGAAACTTGATGGGTCATGTTCACTGCTGCTCTATTCATAATAGCCAGAAACTAGAAACAACCTCGATGACCCTCAACAAATGAACATTTAAAGAAAATGTGGTACATTTACACAATAAATATGTTAAAAAATGAAATCATGAAATTCACAGGTAAATAGAAGGAATTAGAAAAAAAAATCATCCTGAGTGAGGTAACCCAGACAAAGAAAGATAAATACTGTATATTTTTGCTTATATGTGGATATTAGCTGTTAAGTTAATGATAATCAAGCTACAATTCATAGAACCACAGAAGTTGGGGATAAATAAGGGAAGAAGGGGGAGAGATATATCTCTCTAGGAAGAAGAAATAGAATATGTAGCTATGTATGGACAAAGAGAAATGGGACTGGAACGGGAGGATCAAGCAGGGATGGGGAGGGAAGAGGGAGATGAAAGAGACAGCTAAAATAAGGAATACTCAAGTGGTAGTATGAAAACCTAATAAAGAAAAGCTTCCTAAAAGATATACATATATGAAGGCAATTTAAGTAAATCATCAAATAATGGAGGAGACAGAGCCCCAGTCGGATATCTCTTATAATCAAACAAAGCTTCCAGTAATGGGATTGGGTTATATCTAATTGAGTTGCTAGCGAAAGGGTCCCATAAGAACCCCCAAATAACCAAGGCTGTTGCCAAGGCTACAGGTTGTTCTCCACAAACTAACTACAAAATCCTATTGCTGAAGACAACACCTATATAACTCACCAAACATGGAAAAGTTGAGCTGGTACCTACCTAGAGCCTTCACTATGGGCTAGTGTTCTTGGTAACAGAAGGTATTCTGCATGCTACCAAAGAAGAAACATAAACATCAATCCAGGTACAAACCCTTCCATCTACAATGGTGTCCTGTCTGCAAGATATGCTAGTGCGATGCTGGCACAAAGCTTGTGGGAGCAACCAACCAATATCTGATTTGACTTAAGGCCCACTCCATGCGATGGAACACATACTCAATGCTACTTGGATGGCCAAGAACCTGAGACTAGATAGGCCAGGGACGTAGGGAAGAAACAAATACTACTGTTCTACTAAAGGAACATAGTCACAAAATGATTTCTAATGACATTCTGCTATATTCATAGACCAGTGCCTTGCTCAGCCATCATTAGAAAATCTTCCTCTGGCAGCAAATGGGAACAAATACAATGTGCAGAGAGTGAGAGACCTTGGAACACTCATCCCTAAATGGGATGTCTCCATCAAATCTCTCCCCTCTGAGCTCAGGAACCCCTTCAGGAGAGGAGGCAAAAAGAGTGTGAGAGCCAGAGTGGAGGGAGGACACCAAGGCAACAAGGCCTTCTAAACACAACAGGACTGATGCAATATGAACTCACAGAGACTGAGGCAACATGCACAGGGCCTGCACGAGTCTGCACCAGATGGGGCCTGGAGCTGAAAGGAGAAGTGGACACATGTCCCCAACCCTATCCCCCAACCCAGAAACTATCTCCAATATATATATGCAAATGAAAATTTGGTTTCCTCCAAGGGAGTCTCACCAGGAAAACAAACTATTCTTAAGGGTAGGCTGCATGCCCAGCAGTAGATGGTCAATAGAAAATGAACTCAATGGGAACTTTGGAGGTTCCTTGTATCATAATGTCCTATCAAAGCTTTGTTTTTCTTTCTTTCTCTCTTTCTTTTTCTTTCCTTCTCTCTCCCCTTTTCTCTTTCTTTCTTTTTTCTTTTTTTTCTTTCTTTCTTCTTCCTTTCTTTCTTCTCCCTTACCTTTTTTTTTTTAACCCTGTAGGTTCTTTGCATGTATATTATGATCTCTGGTTTGTGTTTTCATGGGATTGCTGAGTGTGTAAAATGTGGCTCTCTGCATCCATAGCTATTTCTGTGTCCATTCTTGGGCTCTTTTCCTTCTGTTTGTTTATTCTGTCCTATTCTGATTTGTTTTTTAATCTCATTTTTATTTTATTATTATCCCTTATATAGCTGGTCATTTTCTAAGCAGAGACAAAAAGGAAGTGGATCCAGATGGGGAGGAACTGGAAGGAAAGAGGTAGAGAGAGGGGGAAACTGAAATCGGGATATATTATCTGGAAAAAAAAATCTATTTTCAATTAACAACAACAAAAATCAACTAGATAAGAAGTCACTTCTTTGAAAAGATAAACAAAAATTAAAATAAAAGATTATCAAGATTGGCAAAGCACTCACTAACTTACAGAGAGCTCACAATAAATACATATTAATACATTTATACACAATAAATAAATAGAAATGATGAGGGTGTGCTTACAAACTATACCAACAAACCTGGAGCACTACTGGGAATACTAGGGAGTAGATTTGGGGTTCCTCAAAATATACATATTATTTAGATTGAAACAAACTATACAAAGTACATTTTCTTTATGACAGCAGTATTTTCTGTATTCCTTCTAGATGAACCATGGACCATTTACCTTTATAGGTTTTACTTATAAATCAACACAAGGCAATAGATACAGCCATAGAAAGGGTAGAAGAAAACAGATGAGTGGGCTGTCTGTATGGACGGTCTGCAGCTGTCATGGAAGCTCTTGATGTCACCTAAGGAGTAGTAGAGATTCAGGTGGTGCTACTGGGAGCCTTTGCTTGTCTCACCTCTGGAATGCAGACTCTTGATCAGGGTCTTTCAAAATGCCTGACATTTCACAGGGTAGCCAGCCATCCTGTAGTGTAATTAAAGCTAACTTGTACTTACATACATAGACATACATACTGTATGTGGAAATTTACAATCCAGCAAGTGATGATCTCAAAAAATAACTCAAATATTACATAAATGCCATTACCTAAAAATAAGAAATTCTCAATGATTTGATTTCAGTTTTCAGATCAGGACCATGGGGTGAGAGATCATGGAGAGCGAGCAAGAGAGAGAACAAGCTAGCTTGCTTAGCACTTATGAAACCCTACATTGCATCCCAGCACTGTAATTAAATGCATAAATAAGAAGGGCGGGTCAGACGGCTCAGTGGGTAAAGGTTCTTACTGCACAAGCCTGGCAGGCTGAGTTTGACACCCAGAAACCACCCAGAACCCACATACAGGCAGGTGGAGAGCACCGACTCCACAAAGTTCTCCTCTGACCTTCACACACAAGGTATGGTATGTGCACACAAGCACCCACACACAAATAAAGCAATATCTAATAAAAAATGAGTTGAAGAACAAGTTGAAATGAGGCCAGCTTCCCTGATCAAGTCTTCCTACTTCAGTTACCACTCATCTATGATTCCTTCCCTTGGGACCCAGAAACAATGTCAAAGTGATTTGGAAATCTGAAACCAGACACCAAGGACACAGCAAACAAATGCATTCTGGAAAAGTCATAAAAATATCCAAAAGTAATTATGTCCTTAATGTCCAAATGACTAAGCAAATTCATTTTTAATAAAATACAACTTTGAAGAAAAAAATTACAACATGGCACTTGCACAACAAACATTTGCAGATTTCCTGGGACATTCGGGGGCTAGGGGAGAAGTAAGATGGGTAAAGAGGGCACATTCTCCTACTCACTGTATTCAAATTAAACCATGCCTGTCTCAAATACCACATTGGAAGGGAGGCAAGAATAAGGGACAAAGAACAGATCTACTTTGTTAGCAGATGTTTCTATTCTGCATAGTACCTTGTCCCCATGGAAGAGTAAGTGCACACTATAAATGGCTCAGTTAATAAAACAGCCATGTATTCAGCCATTTCCCTCTAAAACCTCATTTACTATATGTACCAACTGGACAGGGTACATAAACTTACCTTTCCTTGAAACATTTACATTTTGTTATGGTCACATTTGTTTTGTTTGATATGTGCTTTAAGTCTTGTACAAACTATAAATGCATACATGTTCTAAGAGAAACACTTATACTAGGACTATAGAAACAAAGGAGACCAAGATAAGCAGAGCGGGTGAAGGAAATATGCAGTCAGTAGGAATCAGGGTAAAGGAAAATAGTGCCAAAGCCAGTTTAATGTAAGCGGAGTTTTCCTGTCCTGACCACCTGCTCCCAAATAACTAGCAGCCGCTTCCCAAATAACTGACAGAAAATTAATATAAATTATAAATGCTCAGTCGATAGCTCAGGCTTATTACTAACTCGTACATATAAGTTAACCCATATTTCTTATCTGTGTTTTGCCATGTAGCTCATGGCTTGTTACTGCATTTTCTACACATCCTGCTTCCTTGGCAGCTGATTGGCATCTCCCTGACTCTGCCCTTCTTCTTTCCAGAGTCTTCTGTGTCTAGCTGTCCTGCCTATAATTCCTGCCTGGCTACCAGCCTGTCAGCTTTTAATTAACCAATGAGAGTAATACATATTTACAGTATACAGAAGGATTATTCTACAGCATTGGTCATGGTCAGGAAAAAAGCTAAACAAAGAAGTTAAATTCAAAGATCTCTTTCTAAAGGAAAAAAAGAGGGATATGCTATAGAAACAACAGGATAAAAGGGTAGGTTATTGGTTCTACTTTAATCCAAAAAAACAACCATTAATCTTAAGTATTTTACATTGGTATGGTTTTGGTATTTGATACAAATTTACAAGTTACTTTTGTTATACTGTATGTATATTTCTACTCTTGTGTAAGGTATTATGTTTATACAGTTCACTTAAAAATGTAATGTATAATTAAGAAATACAGATTAATAGTCATCTATAATAATCAAACTTATAGTCACGTTAGACACGTTTTTCAAGGCTATAAACAGATATATTTAGATAGATAGAGGGTATTCAAACACTTCAAAGACATACAGACTATGGCACTTAATATATTTAATAACCTAAGGATGAAAGTGAGGCACATCTGTTCCTGACAGTACCAATCTACCTCAGAGAAGATGATGGGCATCAAAGAAATTCCATATGGAGTTTGCTCTCTTTGTGGCAAAAGCTAGCCAGGTGGACAAAGAAACTGCCCTTGCCTCAATTACTGACAGCATACTGTTCAAACTGAACCAGCAGGACACAAAAGAACGTGACTACCAAACTTTGCCAAGACAAGGTAGGACAATCCTTCAAAATTCCCTGCTTCTCAGAAAAGTCTGTCAGATAGACTAGGTCTATGGGCCAAAGATAGATGCCCCAACATTACAGTAGAACGATGGGAGACTGTCCAGGAAGAAAGATGTTCCTGTTAACATTTCAGCCTTCTGGGATCTTTGATGGCATTGAAGACTAGTTATATTTTTCCTTAGTTATGATAGAAGGTAAATTAGATACAAAACTTTGAACTCACTAAGATAAGATAGATGATAGAGTATTTTCTTATTTTTGCCAAATACAAATAAACTAGATATTGTAACTGCAATTCTTACTTAATAACTGTTTTGTTATATATAGTTTTACTACATTAAGGTTAAAACCTTCCTTTTTAATTGGACAAAAAGGGGAAAATGCTGGGGAATAATCCTTCCGTATACCGTAAATATGTATTAATCTCACTGGCTAATAAAAAGCTGAAAGGCCGGTAGACAGGCAAGAGGTATAGGCAGGATAGTCAGACACTGAAGACTTTGGGAAGAAGGGTGGAGTCAGGGAGATGCCAGTCAGCTGCCAAGAAAGCAGGATGTATAGAAAATGAAGTAACAAGCCATGAGCTATGTGGCAAAACACAGATAAGAAACATGGATTAATTTATATGTAAGAATTAGGTAGTAATAAGCCTGAGCTATCGACTGAGCATTTATAATTTATATTAAGTCTCTGAGTCAGTTATTTGGGAAGCGGCTACCAGTTATTTGGGAACAGGTAGTCAGCACAGGAAAACTCTGCATACAGCTTAAAACTTCCATATACTTCTCTTAAATAGTCATGTTTAGGACACCTGTCTTACACACATAACCCTACAGAGTGACTTGTGCACACTGAGGCTTGAAAACCACTGAGATAATGTTGAGTATTGAATAAAGCAACTGTAGAGCTGTGCATATTCAAACCATTCTCTTTCAAGATGCTAACAAATTCAACCTGGAGGGCTGATGGGACAGGGATTCAAAGAGAACACCTCACTTGGCCTGTGGAGACCCAACTGTATAACTCCTTAGCAGTACTATGTGCGCACAGGTCTACACTTTGCTGTAAGCAGTGTAGCTTACATACACGGGGCTGTACATGGTGCCAGTATAGGGCTGGCTCACAGCAGGTGTGTAAGGCTGAAGTCTGGCTCACTAACTCAGAAACCACATGCTATGTTCTGAAAGCTGCAGAAAGGGCCAGTCAAGTGCTTCCTTTATTTCCAGACTGTTCTTTATTGCTGTGGCCTTCCAAAGGCCCAAGCCCCAGGCACCCCTGTATAGTTCCACTTTATAAAGTGCTAGACACTTAAGGGCTTTGGGTAAATTAGAAAACCACATAATGTTACTCTATTGTAACATGGCTGAGGCAACTAAAGATGGAAGACAATAAGCTTGGCCTCGCTGTCAGGAATGAATCAGACGCCATTGTGTTTTGGGCCAGAGGGCTGTAGGGATCTTGAGCATGGAAAGGACACTGCTCTTCTTGCTGTTCCTGTCACCTCAGCTGACCCAGGGTACACAGTCAAAACTCAATGAGTCCACATGCAAACCAGGAGGAAATGCGGCATTCCTACAACAGCCATCTATGAGCTCAGGAGAAAGCATAGAAGGCACTGAGCAAAACGAAAGAGTGGGGACTGGTCCCCTCATGGAGCTCATAGCCATCTGAGTCAGCGTGAATAACCCCATGTCAGAAGCTAACGGAAACAACATGGTGCCATCAGAACCCCATGCTCCTTGTGACACTTGGTTTGGAGACTGCCTGCTCACTGACTGTTTTGTGGGTAATAATACCCACACCTTGTTCCTGTGGCAAAATTGTTTTCTCAACAATTCCCTCCAGTTCCATCTCACTCAGCAAGCCACGCACAAGTCAAGCACAAGCGAGGCCTGTAAAAGACTCAAAGTGTCCTAAGGGTCTCGATGCATCAACGATGTAGTTTCCAGATTCTGTGAAGAAAGGGAACTTGGAAACCAAGGGGGCACTGTCCTTGTAAGCCCCTAAAGAAAGGACAAACTTTAAATATTAGCAAAGTGAATTCCAAATTATAAACACTGATTATATCTCATGAGCAATAAAGTATATTCTAGCACTGTGAAGCTACTCCACTACTCTGGCATCAGTATGATTTGTAGTTATGAGCAGAACAAAGAAGAGCTGTGCAGTCATCTCAATAGATACAGAAAAGGGTCCTCAAAATACCACACATTTATCATGAAACACACACACACACAAAACTATGAACAGTAAGGAACTTTCCTCCTTAAGAAATAAGATTAAAGGCTCTTGCCTTTCTTGACTTGTCTCTCTTCTTGCATGTTCTGTCTGTCTGTCTGCCTGCCTGCCTCTCTTATGTCCCCACTCCGAGACTGCTTTTCGCTCTTTCACTCTCCCCCTCCCACCTCTCACAGTAAACCTCTTACACTGGGGAAAAAAAGACGATCAGGGGCCAGTGTGATGACCCAGAGGATAAGACACCTGCTACCAGCCTCAATGACCTCAGTCTCATCCCTGGGACCCAAGACGGTGGAAGTGAGAACTGACTCCGTAAGTTGTCCTCTGACCTACACACATGTACACGTACACATACGTACACACACGTACACACGTACACACACATTGTAGTATGCACTTACACATGAGCATGCACACACAAAAAAAATTGAAGAAATGTAAAAGCAATTTCAAATAAAATTAAATTTGAAACCATGAATAAGAAAGCAACAGTTATTATAACACTAAATGGCAAAAATCCCTGTGTGTGCCTTTGACAAGAGACTGGGAACATGGGAAAGATGTTCAGCGCCACCACTTCTATTCAGCATTACATTGGAGGGCTGAGCCAGAGCAGCCAAGCAAGAAAGAAGTAAGGTGACTGCATAATGGAATGGGAAAGTTCAAACTTATGAAGACTGTCGATACCCGTTGCTGTCAAGGGTACGGGCAACTAGAGCCCTCACGTGGCTAGGAGAAGCCTAATGTGGCCCAATCACTCTGGGAAATTGTTTTGTCCTGTTGTTTTGTTTTGTAGATAAAGCTTTCCCATATAGACCAGTCTGGCCTTGAACTTGCAATCCTCCTGACTCAGTCACATTCTACAAGGTCGTGTGCTCTTCCAGAAGAACCCCTTGCTCCTCTGCAGCCCCACTTAAGGCAGCACATTCTACAAACCCCAATCTAACCCGCTTCCAGCTACACTTTCTAATAACCCTGTATATACAAATCGATCCATTTATGTTTCTGTTTTCTTGCTAATCTGTCTTTTTTCCCCCTTGCTAATCTATCTTTGGTCAGTTTAATTTTGGGCCCTCAAGCACTAATCTGAGTTAAAGAAAAGGTTTTTCATTCCCCAAAAGACATAAAATATGAGGCAAAATAAAATTGGGCTTATAAATGAACTTTGGTAGCCAATACAAAATAACAGTTTTAGCTCTTTGCATTATTTCTTAGATCAGAATAATTTTATGAATCTAATGTTGATTTTTAAACATGACTTTAAATTAGTTGAGGCCTGTTAACAGAATGACATTCAAATCTGATGTGGCCCCTACTCTCCCTCACACATCAGCCCTTACAACCTCTCCATCTCTCAGACCTATCTTCCACCTCAGAGGCTAGGCCTGCAGACACAGACCAGCCAGAGAGAGGGAGGAAGAGATGGCCATGTGTGCCGAGTGTTCAGAGGGGTGCTACAATGCACCCCGATTTCAACATCTCCTGTCAGTAGAAATCTTTGCACAGAGAGGAGTTTTACCATACAATGTCTGATTATTTTGAAATTGGTGTTATGAAGCAGTATAAACAATAATAATTAAAAATAAGACAAGGAGGGTCCATGAGGGAAATCCATGTCTGTTTCATAAAACTTAACAATGAATGTATTATGAACAGTTTGACCAAAATGGTTTATTGATAAATGCTTTCCAGTTATGAACAGGTACCCCTAGAAAACAGACATGGAAAGAGACAGAGAGAGACAGAGAGAGAGAGAGAGAGAGAGAGAGAGAGAGAGAGAGAGAGAGAATATCCAAGTCGTTACTGATAAATTGTTTAACAGACTGAGTGCTGAGAGACAAACTGGCTTAGAGGTTGGTCATGGCAAAGTATAAAACTTTAAATTCCAAGTCAGCATTCGTTTGCCAACCCTGATTTGTTATTAAAACCACATGTTGGCACTGAGTTATTTTATGGTTCGTTTGAAATAAACATGCAGAAAATTATGGGAAACAAATAGAACCCCAGAAAGTCTGTTAAAGCAAGACACTCATTCCCACACACCCTCCATCACCAGGCTTCAGGATGTCTTCACTAAAAAGTGCGTTTGTGGTGGGAGGGCTTGTGCTGAAGAGAAAACTGCACTGTAGTGATGAGACTAGAACTGTGGCCAATGTTTATTTTTATCCTAGAAATCGGAAAACATGGATCACATTACTTGTTCAATGAGAAAATGTATTACAACATTTTAAATATCTTCAACTGCTAATATAAGTTTTACAGGGTAAGTGTCCCATTTAACAAAACTAAAATGTATCTTAAACTAGTGAGTTAATATTAATGAAGAAGACTCCTTTCTTAAAGGATTCTTGCTATATCCTCACTGCAGGCCAGGGTCGTCTCAAAATGCCCCACCCCTTCCCACAACTACCTCCAAGGTTCACCTGTGACAACAATGCAAACACTCTAAAGCAAGTGTGCCCTAGTTTATCTGGTCTGGGTTTTTTGAGACAAGGTCACATGTAGCTCATGCAGGTCTTGAGCTAAGTACCCAAGTCACCTTGGGGTGACTAAGGAAGAAGACCCTTGCTAGCTCTTCAACACTGGACCGCCAGCCTTTACAGTGAGAAATAAGTGCCTCAGTCAGAGCCCTGCTGCTTAAGTGTTTGCCAAGCATGCCCAAAGCCCTGGGTTCGAGCATCAGCAACACATCAAACTGGAGATACTGAGCCAGGAAGATCAGAAGTTCCAAGTCATCCTTTGTATACTGCAGCTAGCTTGGATACAGAAGACCCTGCCTCAAAAAAAGGAAGGGAGGGAGGGAGGGAGGGAGGGAAGAAGGAAGGAAGGGAGGAAATGTAAAAAATAGATTTCTCTTCACTGCAAATGGTCCAGCAACATAAAATGCAAGATGCTATAGTTCTCTCTGCTAGTTCCAAACTCTAAACGGCAGGCCACCACTGAATATGACAACACCAAAAAACTGGTCAGGAGGATGGAACTGACAAAATTTCACAGAGAAAACCTTTTAACCAAGAGTGAACTTTTGCTGCTCTTCCCACTAGCCTGTAAATCAAGCAATCCCCAGCTTGTGTTCTCTCCTCTTATTGCCCTCTGTGCCTCAGCCCCCACCTACTCCACTGGCACATGATTTAAATCAACAATACCTAAAGAGCTGCTACTGATTGCTAAGTATTTTGATCTTAAAACAAGTGAAAGAGCTATAAACCTGTCTGCTGAGGGGATTCTCAGACCGCATACCCAACAAACTAACATCACTCCAGGCGGGGGCTAGAGCTGGGAGAGTGCCTTCCAACAAGGGACAGCATCCAAATGAACCAAGATCTATAGCTTCTCAGGATGCTACAAGGACCAGCGAAGCACTCCAAATGGAGAGAATGAACATGCCTCATAACCACATGCGAGCCTGGTGCCAACACAGGCGCAGGATCCTAGCCCTCATGTCTCCACGTTAGGTAGGGCCCGAGAACTTGCCTTCATTTTCAATGCCAGCTGGTGTTATGCTTTGACCAGAGACCACATGTGCAGTCTCTGTGACAGGCAGAGGCTCATGGCCTACTTGGAAAATCCTAGTAAGGTTGAAGCATCTGCAGGTGTTCATTTAAAGTTAGATGTGGTGCAGATCGGTAATGGTAGGACTTGGGAAGGGAGGGAGAGAGGGAGGAGGTGGGTTGGGAGCCCCAGGTCACCTCACCACAAAGAGAGTTTGAGATCAGCCTGGACTACATGAGATCCTGACTTCTTTTCAATAAATACAAAAAAGTGTTGTTCTTCCTTACAAAGGTTTCCATCACACTGGGTTTTTTTTTTAAAAACGTGTGTTTCTTTTTTTCTTTTCTTTTTTTTTTAAAGTGATCTTAAAATCATGGCTACTGAGATAAAAGTGACCATTATTGCCACACAAATCCCTACAGCACAACACAGAAGTGAGGACAACTGGGGTCACATCAGACTACAACGCTACACAGCAGACTACACAGCAAAGCTGACTATTAGTAAAGGAACTATGCAGACAGTTTTGGAGTCCACATATCTGACAGGAGGTTAGTATGGGAGTGTCAAACCCGGAACTCTGTGTGCCAGACCACTGAGCCACAGGGCCAGTGCTGATTTGTCGCCAGCGTTGTCGCTGTTGGGAGGAAGAGTAGATCTGCTTTGTTCATTGTTGTTTCTGTCCTCTGGAGATGCTCTGTCATTATGTAGCCTGGACTGGCTGAAAGTCTCCATCCCCCGCCTCTGTCTCCTGATGCTCAGATTCGCCTGGGTCACCATGCCCAGTGCTAATTCTCCTATTTTAAAAGGGCGGGCAAAGGGCTGGAGAGATGCCTTAGAGGGTAAGAGCACTTGTTACTCTTGCAGAGAACTAGAGATTGGTTCTTGGCACTCAAATCCCACTAGTTTACAACTACCTAACTCCAGCTCCAGGAGACACAACACCCTCTTCTGGTAAATTCATTAATAAAATGAAAATATTTTTGAAGATTTATTTATGTTACTTTATGTGCCTGGTGCCTGCGGTGGCCAGAAGAGGGTACCAGATCCCCAGGAATTGGAGTTACAGACAACTGTGAGCCACCACGTGGGTGCTGGGGATCCAACTCTGGTCTTCTGCAAGACCATCAGGTGCTTTTAACTGCTGAGCCATCTCTCCAGTACCTCATCCCTCCAAAAAATAATCTATGAAAAAGGGCAAATGACCCGAAAAAACGTTTCTCTCTCAAAAGATATACACACAGAAAATAAGCATTTATAAAAGAAAAAGTTCAACATCATCTATGAGGGAAATGCAACTCCAAACTACAATAAAACACCCCCAAACCTGTGGGGTGTCTGAATGTGAAATTTACCCGGAAGATGGAAAATAAGGCAGATGAATCAGAGCATTCAGACACTGAAAAAAGGATAAAAGAAGGATAGATGAACAGAGCATGCAAGTTCATGGGACCACTGAAAGACCAAACTCATGAATCACATGGGAGAAAAAGAAGAGCTTCAGCCTAAAGGGATAAACAGTATGTTCAGGAAAATCACAGCAGAAAACATCTCAAATCTAGAAAGAGATGAACATCCACACTCCAAAGGCATTCAGAACCAGACAAGAACCATCCCACATCCTATTATGGTTAAAACACTAGAGAGAGCTAAGAAAATATATTGAAGAGAAGAAAAGTGTCAACTCATATATAAAGTCAAAAACCATAAGAATTACAGCATACTCCTCAACAGAAAGCCAAAACCCCGGAGAACAACAATGATGCCTTTCTAAGCACTGAAACACAGTAATTGACGATCGAGATTATTATACCCGGTAAAACTGTCCATCATGATTGAAGAAAAAAGACCTTTCATGATAAAAACAAGCTGAAGGTGTCTTGACCTTCACTAAACCAGTTCTACAAACGATCCTTGAAGAAACTGAAGGCTTCCCGCGATGCTACATGAAAGAAGAAGACACAATGCAGGAATAAGAAACAGAAACAGAGAGACACAAAACACTACAAAAATCAACAAAATGACAGGAGGCATATCTTCCAGTAACAACTTTGACTATTAACAGGTTAACCTCCCCAATTAAAAGACACAGACTAGCAAATTGGAATATTTGTGATCTGAAAGAAATACACCTTATCATCAAAAGCAAATACAGTCTCAGAGTGACAGGATGGAAAAGGCATTCCAAGCAAATGGAACCAGAAAGCAAGTGGGGATTACTATTCTGATATCCAACAAAATAAAAGTCCAAATCAAAATTAGTCAGAAAAGATAAAGACAATCACATCACACTGAGACTTTATCATCTACCAAGAGGGCATTATACATCTAAACATGTAAGTGCCAAACACAGGTGTTGGCCAAATCCTAGTTGGTCTTATAATAAAAACCCAGAGCCAGATATCAGGGTGAAAGCTGAAAGATCAGAGAAGCAGAACAAGCCACAGCCACCACCCCTTATTTCACCAACTCCTCAGCCTGAAAGAGCCAGAGTTCCTGTCTCCTCCCGCCTTATATTCCCTTTCTCTGCCCAGCCATATCACTTCCTGTCTCAACCTTCCTAGTGCTGGGATTAAAGGTGTGTGATCCCAAGTGCTGGAATTAAAAGTGTGTGTCACCACTGCCTGGCTGTTTCTCTTTTAGACTGGATTAATCTCGTGTAGCCCAGTGTGACCTTGAATTCACAGAAATACAGCTGGATCTCTGCCTTTGCCTCCCGAGTACTAGAATTAAAGGTGTGATCCACCACTGCCTGGCCTCTATGTTTAATCTAGTGGCTTGTTCTGTCCTCTGATCTTCAGGTAAATATTGTTTGTTCAAAATATCACCACATTTCCCCTTTTCTGTCTAAAATAATAAATGAGGGTTTAAAACTAAAGGAAGAAATCAGAGAAGTTATCAGAAGACAGACAGATAGATCAGAGAGATCCTGTGTTCATGGATCAGAGAATTAATATTTTGAAAATAGCTATTTTACCAAAAATATTCTATTGATTAAAATCTCCATCAGAATTCGAAAATCATGCTTCATAGAAATAGAAGAAAAAAATCTTAAAATTTATATGGAAGCACAGAAGATCTTAGGTAGCCAGAGGAATCCTGAGTAAAAAGAACAATGCTGGAGGTCCCACCATCCCAGACCTCAAGTTATACTCCAGGCACGGTAATAAAAACAGCATGGTACTGGCATAAAACAGACACGTAAGTCAACGGAACAGAACTAAGCACCTGACAGAAACCCAGAGAGCTACAACTACCTGATTTTCACATTGAAGAAAAGACCACCTTTTCAACAAATAATAGTGTTAGCAAAACCGAATGTCCACATGTAGAAGACTGAAACAAGATCCCTATCTCTCACCCTTGCAAGAAGGGTGTTCCCAAAGGGAACAAAGACCTTAATATAAGATTAGGAGCTCTGAAACTGACAGAAGACAAAGTAGGAAGACATTTTCCCATCAGGATAATAAAACTGAGCCCAGTAGCTGATACCCATGATCCTAACACTCAGGGAGTAGAGACAGGAGGATAGGAAGGTGAAAGACATCCTTGGCTACATGGTGAATTAGAGGCAGCCTGGGCTATGAGAGACCCTATCTTGAAAAAAATAAATAAAAGTTATGGTCATAAACAGCACTTTAGAAATAAGATCTAGTCACTATAATAATAGTGATATGACAACTGGCCCTGGGACTTCAGGAAATTAAAAGGCTTCTGCACAGCAAAGGACATGAAGACAGCCTACAGAATGGGAGAAATCTTTGTCAGCTACACACTAGATGCAGAATTAACATCTATACAAGGAACTCAAAAGATAAAACAGGAAACAACCCTAACTCACAAAAGGACTAATGAAATGAGCAAACAGTTCTCAAAGGAAGAAGCCTTCACATATGAGACAACACTCACTCTCACCTGCCTTGTGAGCAGTGCAGACAAAAAGCCAGGCCAGCAGGGTCCACCCAGCTCCTTCCAGTTTCTTTCTCTCTGTGGCTGCCATGAGGTAAGCAGCACACTCACAGTGTGCACCCTACCATGAAATTTTACCTCACCACAGGCCCCAAAGCAAATGGACCAACCAACCATGGCCCAAAACTGTGAGTCAAGATCGTTTCCTCTCTGTTCGGTTTCTTATCGCAAGCATCTTGTTACTGTAACTCAAAACTTACTGACAGAGGGGTTTCCTGACACCAGCCACAGCACAAACAGGTCATGCACCACACTTGCCACTTGTGAGTGGCTGCTCTGACAGCAGGCATCCATTACAGTCTCACGAGACCACATCGTCTGCCAGCTCCACTGTCAAGTGAGATTTCCCTGTGTGCTGCACAGCTATGTCAGAAAGGAGGCGACGATTAAAGCCGCACTGGAGACAGCCACGTCACTAACACGTGCAGCCACTCTATTGTAGTTGCCACTTCCTAGGTCCAACCCAAGGACAGTTCCGCCAGGCCCTTCCAGCCACCCAGAATCTCTGAGTTTCCCTGCTCAGTGAGACATCCAGCATCCAGAGGGTAAAGGCCAGGGTGCTGCTAAACATCTCCCACTACATGGGAAAGTGAGCAGGTCCTGAAGCCCTGCTCAAGAGATGCAGGTGTCCCTCTGTATCCTTGCTGGCCCTTCATCCCTGTGACTGGAAATGCTATTCAACAGTGCTCTCAAATTCAGAGGCAAAGTTTGCTCACACCCCAGGTTTTGTGGCTTGAGTTTTCATCATTTGGGGCTAAGGCTTGAACTTAAACTTAAGCTGCATTTCCTTCGCCTTTTCTTCCTAGCAAGCAACATCACACACAGTGCTGGAACAGACAGGGCTCTGCACTGCATCTGTCTACTCTTAGCACATACACACCAGTTAGCTTTAGCGTTGGATGAGTTGGTGGTGAGGGGCTAAGGGAAGGAGTACAGAGCACAGCAGGGGAGAGTCGGGGCTGAGCAAAAGGCTTCAGCCAGGAGGGGATCAAAACAACAGGCAGGCCCTGGAGCAGTTCCCTAACAACTGCCTCCCTGAAGGGATGGATACAGGTCTACCCCTAAACCTGGAGAAGTACAGCTGGGTACACAAGGCACGCTGAAGAGACCCGGGAGGAGCTGAGTAGTGAGGACAGGAAGCTTTGGGACTGCCAGCATCATCACCATCACCATCACCATCACCATGATAAACGGGCTCACACAGCCAGATCACTGTCCTGGGCACTCTCCAAAACCTCTCATGTGTATGAACCCAGATCTATGTTGCTGGCACTCTCCTGAGCCCTGGCCCCCCACACACACATGTGTGAACACATAAAATTCTCAGGGCGGCATTGTTTTGTACTCATCTCAAAACGAAAGAAAATGAGCGAAGACGGTTGAAATAACTTGCCTAAGGCCACACAGGTGTCAGGTGCTGGAGCTGAGGTGCACACAGACAGGCGACCTCACAGCCTGTGTGTCTAACTACCACCTCCACGGTCTCACACCAGCATTTCTAGGCATTTCTAGGCATTTGGCTCCATAGCTCTCAGCATCTGTACCTGCGGCCAACACGTTTTATCAATTCAAGTTTTAATGACAACACTTTGACAAGAAAAAGACGGAAGGCGAGCTCAGGGTCCTCTGTCAAGAGAGCCGATGTGACTGTTGTAAAACGCTGGCCACTGCTCTTGGGAAATGCTCTTCACCCAGCATGGTTTAGTCCTTTGAATCCAAGTTTGCTTTTTCCAGTTACAGCTCCAGCTTACATATGAACCCTGACGAACATGCAGCTGTCACTCACTCTCCCTGAAGCTCGGGTCAAAGGTGCACTCCTGTGTCCTCTGACACAGCCTGTTCCAGCCAGAGCAGGAGGTGTAGCAGCAACTCTGGAGCACAGAAAAAGATCCGCATCTACCCCAACACTGAACAAAATTCAACTTCAAAGTAACCGGTATACAAACTAACTTCACATTTCACTTCATTTAGAACACAAGCCCATGCCGGAAGTGACACAGGGGAAATGGCAACCTTGAGTTCAAATTTCAAAATAAGTCAGTTTCCACCTTACTAGGAACACTGCTTTCTGCTCTTAAAAAAAAAAAAAAAAAAAACCTCTACTTTGCATCTTTAATATCCTGAGCAAAGAATAAATCTGCCATTCGATTCTCAAAGCTCAAAACAGATCCAATACTAAAGCTGTATAGGCTTTTATTTATGGATGAGAAGAATCTTGGAGTATTTCTAAATGCCATTATTCCCAAATCTGCTTAGAAACCAGAGCTGAATTGTAAAATAAAGTCTACACTGTGCTGGGGAAAGCTGTCAACACCTACCGAGGCAGAGGTGCAGATCAACAAGACACTACAGGACAAGGCACATGCGCCAGCAATCACAGCAGCACTGGTGAGTCAGTACTAGTCCATCTCCGTGAGCACATGCAGTGGTGAGCACACGCAGTGGTGAGCACACACAGTGGTGAGCATACGCAGTGGTGAGCACACGCAGTGGTATCAGACTCCCCCCTACTTTCTCTCCAGTAAATGCTACTGTCCCAGGTAGGTTTTTAATGAATCAAAACGGGAAAGGCAATCTTCTTCAGAACAAGGGGAAACTGCACAATGGTGGTATCCTCAAGGAGACAGATGGAAACACTTACTGAATTTTAGATCTTAAGAATAAAAATAAGCATGAGTAACAACAAAGCCAATGCTTTCTCTAAGAAAGTCACTTCTCTCCTCCAGTGAGGCCACACCTCCTGGTCCTTCCCAAACAATTCCACCAACTGGAGAACTCATTCAAACCACCACACTGAGCATGGTTCAAGTTCCTCATGATCATATACCAAATGTCTAAAGACAGGTGGAAAATGGAAAGAAAGCAGAGTAGAGAGTCTCAGAACTCCCAACACAGTAGTCAGTTGTCTGGTTTTGTTTTTGTCTTAGGTTATAGAGAAGATAATGGAGGAAGTCAGCAACTCAGAACTGCCAAACCAAAAATATAAAATAAAAGTTTTTAAAAAAGAAAACAGTTTTCAGATTTTAATTCTGGATGTTACTTGTTGAAACCATTAAATATGATATGAAAAGATTACATAAGAATTATGCAAACAAAAAAATTTGCTTATGACTAATTCATGATTTCCTTTAGAAAGGAGAAAGTTCAAATCATATTACCATGTCAATTTAACAAAAACCTGGCCACTGCAAAGAGTCTCCCACACTGTGGTCAATGGCCTGCTCGCTTAATGTAATATTGGTAATGGCTGAATTCCAGTGTAACAAAGAGGAAATAAAGAAAAAAAACAGCCTGGAAGTCTACTGGAGTTCACTGTAACAGGATTTGAGCTATAATTAAATTTGATTAGTTTGGTTCAAGCCTCAAGTTCAAAAGAATTATCAGCATGAATGGATGAAAAGCCCTTTTACACGGGCATTCTGAAAATATGAAAAGGCTGCCACAGCATGCATCAAAGACTTTCGAAGCAATTGACCCTTCCCAGAGCGAAGGAGAAAGGCTAACAGCTGAAACTCAGATGCTGTGTGCAAACAGAGTAAAGTTCCAGATGGCTCCAAAGCTGGCCAGTTTATTAAATATTAAATACTATCATTTTTAACTGGAGCTGGCCCAGGGATAGCCAAGTGAGTCATCGATAAAATGTGAAAAAGTCGGATACCACCCTCTGGAAAACTGAAGCAAATAAACAGTCCCTTTTCCAAAACCTACCAGCATGAGGAAACTTCTCAAGGACTTCCACAAACAGCTATGATGACATTTAAATAATTTAATATTGACACGTTATTGGTGTCCAATAAAAATTAAAGCACAAACACCTCCAGTCTAAAAATCCAAACTAGTTTCTTCGAAAAAAGCAGCTCACCGAATCTGACAAACATCAGAAGATATTTCCCTCTCCCTCCCTACAGGAGCCTAGGCCACCACACAATGTGTACCGACCGTCACACTGGATACTCAAAGAGAAGACTCAACACAACTCATACACAAACACGGCCTATGGCAGCCAGCTAGTGACTGGTGGGTCACATGGGTCTTAGAGGCACTTCAAAAGAACTAGTATAGCATGGCATGTACGAAAGTGTGCTGGGGACCTACGTATGCACACACAAGGCACCAGGGCAAACACTTCGACACAGCTGTCAGATTAGCTGTATGCGTTAAAGTGTAAGCATATAGCCACCATATAATGAAATAAATGTGTGTGTTTACATGTAGTCGTATACACACACACACACACACACACACACACGGGCCTGTTTTCAAGAAAATAAAGTAGACTAACAGTTTGCATACCCTGGATTTTTCGGTAGCACTGTGCATTTTGATGTTGAGTGTGTTCCTTGTTACTGTGACCACAGGTCGGGGGGGCGGGGGCGGGAAGTGGGCTGTTTGCTGTGCGTTGGGAATACTGTGAAAAATGAAGCAGGTGTGAGAGATCTCAGAGATGAAAGCAATTCTCCAAATAACAACGTCATTCCATGATGCTTTCCTGGCATGTGCGATTCTCTTCCTCTCTGTGAGGAGCATCTGAGGGGTGAACATTTCTCCCTGTTTTTAGCACTGAGGAAAAAGTCAATCCAACAGCGACCTCACTCAAAATAGAAAGAAATCAAGGTGGCAGGCTGGCTAAATGGTTTTTTTCCCTCAAAGTGTATTCGGAATAAACATAATAAGTCTTCATATAATTCTTTTATCTTGAAAACTATGTTAAATCGTTTAGCTTTAAAATAATTCAAAGTAGCCTAGTATCAAGAATGGGAGAAAAAAAGAAAAACCCATGAAGAAATCAGTCATGCTGTTTATTGTCCATTAACAGCAACACGATGACAAGAGAGGGTAGGTGTGAGTGTGAGCAAAGTATGTGACACACAGACATGAAACTAATCAAAATAATCCACTCTGTTGTGTGTGGATGAAAAAATATGTGAAAGATTACACAGGCATCAGGAATTTGTCATCAATTTTACAGAAACCTTACTAGAGATGAAAAAACACTTTATCCCACCAGTTCCTGCAATACTGTCTACCATTTCTTTACTTCACAACAGAACAGGAACCTCTTTTTTGTTTGCAGCTTGTTTGGGATTTGTCTTGGTTGCTGCTTGTTCTGCTGTGCTGGGGACTGGACGGCACAGAGCCCTGCGTACACTAGGTAAGCTTCTACCCCACAAGGAAATCCCTTCACTGAACCTGGTATCACACAGTCCAGCTGTCACATTTCAGCAGGCTCAGAATCACCTGGAGGGAATAAAATGCAAACTTGTGGTCCCATCACCAGAGTCACAGAGTCAAAGGTCTGGGCAGAACCTAAGGACTTACATGTCTACCAAGCACCCAGGTAATGTTGATGCTGCTGGCCCGGGCGCCGCACCTGAAGAACCAGATGGGCACGTCCCCCTCTCTGAATGGTCAGCTGAGCTGGCAATCAGAAAAGGACTACTGGCCCTGGAACTAACGAGGAGTTCTACAAAAAGGAATCTCACCGCAGGAAGGGAACATACTTTGGAGATTAGAGAGTCCAGGACTCAGCAAACTTCTTCTAACTGAGCCAGCTAACATGGAGTTTAGGCTCTGCAGGCTGTACAGCATCCCCCACAGCACCATACACTACATGCGTGCAATGTGAAGGCCGACAGTCCAGGAGAGTGGCTATGTGCCTACGAGCATTATTACAAAGACAAGTTACAGTGCAGCATTGTAAAACTGACATGGCCAATGCCAGGATGATTAAACATCTCCAGAAGCCACAGACAGCAGATTTTATCACTGCAGCTGGGACTTGGCTCCCTGGTATCTGATACAGTGAAGAGTAAAGTTAAGTGAACAGTAAAGCCACAAATGGAACACACTGTAAATTTTGTGTAGTTTGTAATGAATAAAAGGCTTTACTAAAGGGAGATCTCACTTCTAGAGTTAACATAAGACATGACTATAATTTCTATTTTTTTTAATTTTTTTTTAATTATGTATTAATCATGGGTATGCAGGTGTCTGCAGAGGGTGTTACAGTCCTAGAGTTGGAGTTACAGGAAGTTCTGTGCTCACAGATGTTGGTGCTGGGAACTGAATACCCGTCCTCAGCAAGAGCAGTCCACTCTCCTGAGTGCTGTACTATTTCCGAAGCCCCTGTTATCTCTAACATCATCTGTAAACAGAAGGATACAGAGGACACTAACTGGGTCCCAATGACATGGCTTTGCTGCACCCCACCCCAGGCCAGAGTGAGCCTACAGCTCAACCTCCTGATCAGGGTGTGGAAGACAAAGAAAGTCAGGTTCTTATCGTCTTGGTTTTAAAGGTTTCTCTCCTCATCTACTATTCACTTTCTACCCTTCCTTAAAACAATTTCCCCCAATACTAGAATCTTCTCACATAGGACCAAAAGAGGTATAAATTATGATACATGAGTAAACACAGTGTTTGTGCACTGAAGTAACATAGTCTAGGTTTGATCTTAATTCTAATTATCAAGTAATTCTTAAATTTAAACAAATAGTTAGCAAGCAAGGCAAGCATGTTTATCTTTACAAAGAAGACATCTATAATGTAACTATATGTATATACATATATACATGTGAATAACTTTCTATGTGTTTATAAAATTAGAAACATGCACACATACAGATATCGTCATATGTGTTTACAGCTGTCTCAGCTGTTATAATTAAAAGTGATATTTAAATAAGTCAATATACTTTAGTAATTAGTGAGTAAACTTTATGTAGTACCTTATAACTATGCTATACTAGCTTATTTAAAGTAAAGAAAAATAAAGTCTGTTCACTTCTGTTCACAAATTCAAGCTGGCATTTCTAAAGAAGCTGCAGTTAATGTGTGCATGTACAGTTCAGGATCCTAAGGATGAGTACCAAGTCTGAGACACAGTTTGGAACATGTTTCATGTATACTGAACCATGCATGAAGAAACAGCTGTTATTTACAGATCAAAGCAACCCCAAGGACCCTAAAACAACTAGAGTGAAAAAGCCTAAATCTAATTTCATCCCTGTCCACACACTCCTTTGAACTAATAATTCAGAGAATTGGTCAGTATGTTGAACTAATTAGCATGCTTAACGCTTGCCAATTTTGATGGCTCCAATTCTTTATTTTAAGAAATGGAATATAAATAACAGGCTTTTTCAGACATAGTGTGAGAAAATACAGGGGCCACTTCAACTTGACAAAGTCATATATATTGATCAATGCCTAAAAAGTCTCACCATGAGACTATTTACTATTTACTATTTTAATACCTATTTACTATTCTCTAAACAGTGAAATGGGCAATCAACTATTTGGGATGTTGTTTTACATGAGATTAATTCAGTAAGTTTTGGTGTGAGTATCCACTCATTGTTTGCAGCCCATCTTTAGCTCCATCTCAGCATGAGGAACTGCAGTAGGTAGTACTGCTGGGGGATGTCTTTCTGTATACTGTGAATATGTATTGCTCCCATTGGCTAATAAATAAAGCTGCATTGGCCTATGACAGGGCAGGATGGAGCCAGGTGGGAAAATCCAAGAGAGAGAGAGAGAAGAAAGGCAGAGTGGAGACACACCAGCACACTGTCCAAGGTGTTATATAGATAGCAATGGATTGAGTTAAGTTATATGAGCTAGCTAGCAAGAAGCCTGAGCCATAGGCCATACAGTTTGTAATTAATATAAGCCTCTGAGTGGTTATTTTATAAGCGGATGCCGAACCATGGGGCCAGGTGGGACCAAAGAAACTTCCAGCTACAAGGTGCCCTGCTAAAAGATTGGGGCTGTTTTTACTTGCAATGAGAGTAAGTAGAGTTTCAAAATCTTCTAAGTAAAATCCCACACTATGAGCCAAGAACAAAAGGACACACCTTTATATCCACACATTTCAGCCTCAGGGCACAATTGCTACAGTCATTCTTATTACCTCTAGAGCTCAGAAAACAAAAACAAACAAACAAAACCCCACAGTAAACAGGTTAGTAGGTGTTATACTGTGTCACCAGAGCCAGTGAAGAATATGACTACTGGGTGGGTTTTTTTTTTAAAGATTTTATTTACTTATTATGTATACAGTGTTCTGTTTGCATGTATTGCTGCAGGCCAGAAGAGGGAGCCAGATCTCATTACAGATGGTTGTGAGCCACCATGTGCTTGCTGGGAATTGAACTCAGGACCTCTGGAAGAGCAGTCAGTGCTCTTAACCTCCGAGCCATCTCTCCAGTCCCTATTGAGTGGGTTTTTAAAATAATTGTTTAAATTATGATAACATAATTTCCCTCTTCACTTCCCTCTTTCCAATCCCTCCCATGTAACCCTCCTTGCTCTCTCAAATTCATGCCCTTTTTTTTAACTGTTATTGTTAGTGGTGGTGGTAGTGAACATATGTGTGTGTGCACATGTGTGTGTGCATGTGTGCATATGTGCAGCCATGTGTGTTTAATCTTTTCTACCCAACACTGATTGTTTTACTCACATGCGATCAATGGACCTTTCCAACAAACAAACAAGCCCTACTTCAGCTTCAGTTCTACTTAAGCCTTGAGTTAGACATGGGGTGGAAGGAGTGCCAGTTCCAAAGGGGTCTGCGCATGTGATTCCAGGCAGGAACTTCGAGTGCAGCATTTAGTACCACTTGAAAAAAAATTCCAGTTACAAAAGATTCTGAAGGCAATTAAGTACATGCTCGTTAGGATGCTTCCCAGTATCGGCCTGTCCATCTCACTCTTCTCCCTCCTGCTAGGAACTCCTGTAAAAGCTAGGACTCCTGTCCAAGGCCAACTCCTTTGGAGAGAGGGCTACTCCGGTGCCAGTGACTGCTTATTCCTACACTTGTCAGCACTTTACATGTTCACCTACCAAGGAACTAACTCTGTGCCCCACTCACTCTATAAACAAATCCAAGTGAACTCATAGTATGCAGCAGCCACGTCACTGATATTAACTGTTCTTGCAGCACGGTCAGCGCCTCAGCTGTAAGATACAAAGAGAATAGCTACAGTCTAGCTCTTGCATGAAAAGCCTCCCGATAATTCCAGTCTGCAACTTGCTCCTTCCAATAGGTCAATGTCAAGATCTTGACAAGTTTTACTACATGGTGACCTAACAAGAACATGAAAACACTAGTGGTTCAATCTCTACAAGGAAATATTATTTTGTGAATCAAAATTAGAAAAAGAACCGTCCTGGCTCACTGATGTACACAGCTTAACAGGACAGCAATTCAAGAAAAAGCAGGCATTCTCATGAATAAAAACATATGAAATATAGTAAGGTTTTTGAATGGTTCTAGTTAGCCTTTCTATCCATTAAAAAAGATCGGGGAGGGGGGATCCAGAAGACATAATGTTTGAAGGGTTGTTTTGTTTTGTTTTGTCTTTAATTAGCAGCCTACTCTACCAGTTAAAAAAGGAAAATTCCCTAGACAATCAAAGCAGCATCTTTCCAGATAGATGTTGAAAGATGAGCAAACAAATTCCTGAGCATGACAAGAAACCAAAGACACTGCCTGGCACAGGGTGAAGAACAAGCCCACACCTGTTCACACACAGAAGCACAAACATCACCAAGTGGGGTGCCGGAACACTTCCCTAGAACAGCGGGAGCATTTCAGCAAATCACGTTACAACTGCATACCCATGTGCTAAAAACAAACAAACAAAAGCTTACACCTAAACCTCACCTCTAAATAAAAATCACCCCCAAATATAAAAAACAAACCATGAGACTTTTAGAAGAAAATACGAACTGAATTTAGCAAACAATGGAATACCACTCAGCAATGAAGAACAGTTGACAGCCATGGGGAAGACTTGAAAGCATTCTGCCTGCCCAGGCCAGGACTGTCTAGACCTCCTGTGTAATATACCAGAAGAGTCTTGGAAACAGGTAAAAGCACTAGCATGCAACCTGGACGGCCCAAGTTCAGATCCCCAGAACCCATGTAAAACAGACACCATGGCAAGGTGGGAAGCGGAGACAGGAGAATCTCTGGAAAGCTGGCTAGCTTGGAGCGCACAGCACAGCTGCAAACAAATGTGTCTACAAGGTGGAAGGCTAGGGCTAGCCCCAGGTTATCCCAGGAGACCCAACTCAGACAACAGGAAAGCTAGGACAAAGAGTTGAGGTTACCCTCTGACCTCCACACAGGAACCGCAGCAAGCACTTCTCTCACACAGACATTTGAAAACATAGAAACCAGGAACTAGGAAGGGACTGTAGAAGGGTAGATCTTAAGAAGGACAGGGAGATAGTAAAACATAAGTGATATGGAGAGGGAAAGGGGGACACGTGATGAGAAGTTTAAACAGGGAGGGGGAGGGGAGAGGAGGGGTAACTAAGAATAAGGATGTTTGAAAAAGCTCCTCTCTCCCTCTTTCTCTCCCCACTGTGAGTGAGTGTGTGTGTGTGTGTGTGTGTGTGTGTGTGTGTGTGTGTGTGTGTGTGTGTGTGTGTTTGTGTGTGTGTAGAGAGAGAGAGAGAAATTAAGTTACACTACACAGTGGATAATGCTCCTTATCAAATAAAAGGCCCGGTGTCAGGTGTGGGGTCTCCCTCCTCAAGCTGTTCATCAGGGCCTCTGAGACCCCCAAACAATACAGGCTGTTGTCACTGATCTGGAATGAAGGTGAAGGAGTGGGAGCGGATCCAGAAAGTCAGGGGAAAGAGCAGAGGGCGAATATGGTCCACATACACTGGATGCAAATCTAAAATTCTCAAAACACTAATCTCCTTTAATTAAGAATTTGGGTTTTAAAAATAGAAATCAGTTTTGAGATGACAGATGATATGGCGGTATTAATTACAGATTGGAGAATAGATCGATGGTTGCTGGTAATCAGAAGCAGGAGATAGCATGACTACAGGGATGGCACAGATGTTTCAGGGGCTGACGGAGGGGTCCTATGCACATGTTAGACCCACGGCACTATACATCAAGAAGAAACCCACCTACAGGCCAGGTCTCAATTCCCAGTTACTATGACCTGAGCCGTTCTCCCACCACCTTCCAGGGCTGGGGATGGAGCCAGGGCCTTTATGGTGCTAGACGGGTCCTCTGCCACTGAGCTACACTGCCAGCACCTACACATTGTTGTCTGCGACACATATATGGAAATGGAAGGAATAAATGACTTACTTAACTCTCTTTTCTGCTCCAAATACGAGCTTGGATACAGTGATGCAGCCACCCCCCAGATATTAGCTTCTAATACACTTTCCACCAACCCTGACCAAGGCCCAGCAAGGAGAGGGGGTTCTCAGGCACAATAGAGACTCAGCAGGCCTGGAAAGGCTCCCACTGGCCAAACTTAGGGAGTCACACACCGAACAATGTAAACACATCATGATTATTAAACAAGGATCCCTGGCTGTGTGATGGAGGAGTACATACCATGCCTACACTAAGACTCACTGAATTGTCACCTTAAACGAGTGGATTTGATGGTATGTGAATTATATCTCAAAAAAGCTGTTACCTAAAAAGAAGAAAAAAAAATAAATCCATGAGTCCACAGTTAAGATTAAAAAAAAAAATCTGAGGGCAAAAGAGGAAAACTCTTCTTCAAAAACGAATGCCAATTATTAAACCCAGAGGAAAAAGACAGTATTAGGAAAATCATCATTTTGCAATACCAATGTAATAAATGTTTCAAGCAAGAACATTTACAGATGGTAAAACTATTAGGTGAAAGATGATTGGGGAACAAGAGAGTCACAGAGCCTCAAAATGTCACCCATGGACTGCTTCACAACAAGGAACTGAATCATCCTGTATAAAAATCAGAGAACACCTACCCAGGTGATCACCGGGGCATTGCCTGCCGCCGGCCATAACCAACGTTTATGTAGTGCTTGTGTAAAAACAGTCTAACCAAAGTAACCCAGATCTAATCACAGGAAATCTGACAATCTCCATGTGTGGTTCCGTAGTCAAAATGTCAAAGGTGTGAGGGAAGTGAACAGCCATGTACAGGGTGCAGCTTTCACCTTCGGAGGACACACTCTGGCCTTCACAGGTGAGACGCCCTGTGTGCACTACACTTTTTAGACTCAGACGTCCGCAGGGATGGTGACAACAGAAACTACACACCTGTAACTGTCGCGGGACCTGTCCATCCGTCAGTCAGTATGAGGCACACCCCACTCACCAGAGAAGGAAATGGCAGAGCGGAGAGGAGGGAGTGGAGGAGGAAGGACACAGATATAAAGCAATTAAATCCATTTATCTGGAAGGCTAGGAAATATCCCTGCTGAGGAGGGGCACAGAGCAAACCACACCCCATCTTCCACCCCCAAACTTCCACAGTCTGATGTCTAAACACAGTATCCAAAAGTACAGGCCCAATCCAAACACTTCCGCAAAAGCAGTTCCAAGGCCACCTCTCGAAAGTGAGGAAGGAAACATGGTGGGCAGGGCTGCCCACCATGCCTTCTGTTAACTCCTTACACTTAATTCTTCGACAAAACAGTAAGAGTTTAAGAATGGAGTTTTAAATTTAACTTGCCATTTTTAGATTATTTCAAATTCTTTCACACAATGCCTAAACCTGGGCCTTTTGTAGCTTTTCATAATAAAATCATTATTTTACTCTTCGTGCATGAGTCTCTTGCCTGTCATGTATGTTCATGCACACATGCATAGCTGGTACCCACAGAGGTCAGAAGGGGGGCCGGGGCCCTAGAACTGGAGTTACCATGTGGGTGCTAGGCATCAAACCTGGGTCCTCTGGAAGAGCAGCCAGTGCTCTTAACCACCGAGTCCTCTTTCCAGCCCCCATTTTTTCTTTTGGTTTTTGAAATAATTTATAGATTTCTATCAAAGTCACTATATGGTGGAGAGTCCACACATATTCTGCTGCTGATTCTAGAATACTCCTTGAAGCCAGTGTCCACGGGGCTGAAAAGGTAGCCCAGGGGCAGAGAAGGCAGTGGGCAGAGCCGCGGGCTTGCTCCTAGCACATGGAAAACCAACATCAACTACAGCACAGAACTAACCCAGCGGCGCTGCACACCGAGGCCGGTCCCGCACAGAACTAACCCAGCGGCGCTGCACACCGAGGTCGGTACCGCACAGAACTAACCCAGCGGCGCTGCACACCGAGGTCAGTACCGCACAGAACTAACCCAGCGGCGCTGCACACCGAGGTCAGTACCGCACAGAACTAACCCAGCGGCGCTGCACACCGAGGTCAGTACCGCACAGAACTAACCCAGCGGCGCTGCACACCGAGGCCGGTCCCGCACAGAACTAACCCAGCGGCGCTGCACACCGAGGTCGGTACCGCACAGAACTAACCCAGCGGCGCTGCACACCGAGGTCGGTACCGCACAGAACTAACCCAGCGGCGCTGCACACCGAGGTCGGTCCCGCACAGAACTAACCCAGCGGCGCTGCACACCGAGGTCAGTACCGCACAGAACTAACCCAGCGGCGCTGCACACCGAGGTCAGTACCGCACAGAACTAACCCAGCGGCGCTGCACACCGAGGCCGGTACTACAAACCCTACCTACGAGCTAGACTGTCGCTCTCACCTGAACGCCAAGTACCTAAGTACCCTTAGACACCTGCTTCCTGTCCTGGGCCCAAAGCCACCTCCACCAGACTCTTGAGTCTCCTCCGAGCCCCTATCTCAGGCAGGCTCTCATCATGACTTTTCATCATCTGACAAGTTCGCACATCTCTCTGCTGGGCCTATATGAAGTTGCCTCATGAGCATACTGAAATTTGTTATATGTTTGTTTTGTTTTGCTTGGGTGGGGAGGCTGAGGCAAGGGGACTGAGTTTGAGGTCAGCACGCTCTAGATAAGGAAGCACTGCCTTCATTTGTTTTTGCTTTGGCTTTTGACTTTTTTTTTTTTAATTAAGAGTTCCATGTATCCAACTCAACTCTAAAGAGAGGCAAAGATGACCTTGAACTCCTGATCCTCGTGTCTCTGCCTCCAGTTTGGTCATTACAGGCATGTACTACTGCATGCATTTTTATGCCACGCTGGGGAACAACACAGGCTCCAACTATGCTAAGCAAGCACTCTACTAGCTGGCACTGTCTCTAAATTAAAAACAAACTAAATTAAATTTGGGGCACGTATGTACCAAAGCTAAAAACAAATTATGCTTTCAATTACTTTGGATCAGGATCATAAAAAAATATGTTATCATGCTCCAATCTGACCCACTTTTATTGATGACAGCAACACCACCAAGCTTCCAGGTTCCTCCCGCCTGTTCAGTTCTGGCCTCAACTTTTAAAACACAGGCCTTGGGCTCCCTCTAGTGTCTCATCCTACACCACACGCTTCATGTCAACTTAAGTAACCAAATGCAGCGTTTTCAGAGAGAAGAAATAAACTTTTCTTACTGGTTTCTTCTTTTCCACCATTACACCTCAATGCCTGAGCATCAACTTCCCACCTACCACTCATGCTGAAGCCCAGAAAAGGAAAGAGGATAGATGTCCAAGAAGTCAAAACAGTTTTAAACAAGTTTAATGAAGATTATAGGAAAGAAGATAAAGTCACCATTGATGCCTAATTTTTACCCTTTAGAATTCTTTAAAATTCAGAAATTGCGCTCAAAGGGCTAGAGAGATCGATGGCTCCTAGGTACCTAGCACTTGTGTAAAAAAAAAAAAAAAATCAATGCATAATCACTCATGTTTTAAAAAAAAAAATCAATGCATAATCACTCATGTTTAAAAAAAAAAATCAAGGCATAGCCACATGCCTGCCTATAAGCCCAGAGCCATGGAGGGCAGAGACAGGAGAATCAGCAGAGCTTGCTGGCTGCCAGCATAGCTCTAGGTTGAGTGAGAGATCCTGCCTCAAGGGGATAAGCCAGACAGTGTTAGAACACTCAGTGTCCTCTTCTAGCCTCCATGCACAGGCATGAGCATGTGCACCTGCACCTGCATGCCCATGCACACACCCCCTCCACACACTCACATACACACAGATGCACACACAGGACACTGTGCTCTGTTTTCTACTTCCGCTCTCGATCCAAGCTTTACACATCTGTAGTCATTTTCCTGGGATTTACTGGAAAGGAGTGATCAGTGGGCTTATCTCTGGGGTGTGAGCAATGGCATCCTGTGACCAGGAATGCACAATCTGGGGCTTCACACACTTGACCTCAAATTCCAGTCCACCACTTCCTAGCTCTGTTGAATCTTTCAAGCTTCAGCTCACTGATCTGGAAAAAAAGCTAATGTTTTATAGTTAAAATTTTAAAAATATATTAAGTATGCTACCATTATTCATTTCAAACTATAACTTTTCATTATATGACCCCATGGCAGTCTGTGCCAGACTATCAAATCTCACCGATACAACTCTTCAAGTTCCTTCAAATACCCTTCAACCTAGAATTGCTCATAAAAATTCTGTATTTTAACTTCAAATTTAATTTTCTTAATACATAAATGTAGTTTCTCTCTTAATCCTTCTAGTAAGATGGAATTTGTGCAGACAGTAAGATTATACCAGTAATAGGACTCAAGATTTTTCAAGCTCTGGTGTTCAGTGGCCACACTTGGCAAACATTTGATGAAGGATTTTCTTTGCAAAACAATAGGTTGTTTACTATTTTTATATAATTTCAGAAAATAGTTGTTCATGGATGTGTGTGTGTGTGTGTGTGTGTGTGTGTGTGTGTGTGTGTGTGCATCCTCTCCACAGGAGCAACCTTAACTAGAAATTAAGATACGGTTATTTGTAGAAAACACAAGAATACCAGAAAGTATATTAAGAAAAGTCAGACAAAAACTGGCTGCACTGGATAAGTAAAGAGCTGGCTGGTGGAAACTACAAAGTGCCAGAGAAGTATGTGAGGGCTCCCTAATTCTTTTTTATCGCATTTTATTTATTGTGTCTATATATCTGTGTGTGCATCAGAGTACCACGGCGCAAGTGTGGAGGGCAGAGGACAGTTTATGGGAGCCAGTTCTCCTTCCACCATGGGGGTCCAGGAATCAAACTCAGGGTGCCAGGCCTTTATCAGCTGGGCCATCTGGCAAGCCAAGGCATTTCTGAAACTTTACAGTGAGAACAGAATTGTCCAAAGAATAAGAAAAGTAAACAGCAGCTGGCTTCTGTAAACAGAACCTAACAATGCATCCAGTAAAGGACTAAAGTTATTTTTTCTACATTAAGTTAATTTTACTAAATTGTTCTGCTTAAAAATGTTTATTGAAGAGATTGTGAAAACTGTAGGCTAAATTCCAAGCTGGAGCACAGTGACGTCAAGATCTTACACTAAAGGATTAACTGAATGAATTACCCGTCATTCTTCACAGGTCTCTCCAGTAGTTACAATAATGCAAATGCAATTAAGTGACTCATCCTACAAACCTCTGTAATTAAAGGGGAAATTTCATTTTCATTTGTTTAATATTCCCATTAATAAGAATGTCTTAGTACGCGTTTACTGAATGAGAAGGCAATGGACAAATTCCAAAGACAAACAGGGATTTTCTTTTCTTTTCCCATGAAGCCAACATTATGGAATTTAAACAGATGTTCTATTTAGTCATAGTTAATAAAATGAATTCTAGAGGATTAGAATTGGGCTCAGTGTGTTTGCACTCGATTATAACTGAAAGACAACTTTGCATTAAAACTTTGCAAAGGCTGCTGGTCATTCTGCATTTGACTATCACTGAGATGTAGATCAGTGTATACTTACAGCACTCCTCCTCCAACAAAGCCAGACTTACAAAAATAATTTTTCCAAGGGTTAAGAAAATTGAAATCTTGGAAAAGTATGTCCAACTTGGAATTTCACTGCCTAGCAAGTGTGCAGATCCTAACAAGCAGCGTATCATCAGAAGAGCCACTGCTTGACTGTTTCCAGCCCCAATTAGAGCTGCCTCGCCCTTCAGAGAGGAACTGGTGTCTGGTAGCATGGGAACAGAACAGAGCAGAGCTTACCGGAATGAGGAAACCAACACATTTATTGAGAACCCACTGTGTAGACTCTGTATGCTAGAGAACCAGCATGCGAAGGGAGAGAAAAGACAAGAGTTTCGAGAGAAATGCAGACTATCTGAAAAAAAAGGGAAAAACAAAACAAAACAAAAAACCCCGCACACTGGAAACAGGAAGGAGAAACCGAAGGTGAAGCAATGAGGCAAACCAAAGAAACACCGTCAAAGACACATGCTGAGACACACAGCTAGAAAGCCTCTCTGATCAGACAGTAAAGAGTACAACCAAGAACGTGGGAAGCAGTGGACGGACCTAATGGCCGCAAGTGGTAAAGCTCTAGGCAGCCTCTTCACGTCATTCTTCAAAAGAGGACATGGAAAGGCAGGACCCATTCAGAAAGTCCCTCAGGCTGAAGATGCACCTCGGGGGTAGACAGTATGCTTGACTACCAAGCCCTCGAACAATCCTAGCAAAGAAAAAGGCTTTCTTTGAATGGATCATTGTGCTGGGTAATATTTTGGCAACAATGATACAAGCTAGAGTTACCTGAGAAGAGGGACCTCAACTGAGAAAATGCCTCCACCAGATGGACCACAGTCAAACCTGTGGGGCACTTTCCTGATTAATAATTGATGTGGGAGGGCCTAGCTCACTGTGAGTGGTGCCACCCGTGGGCAGGCAGTCCCAGGTTGTATAAGAAAGCAGGCTGAGCAAGCCGTGGGGAGCATGCCCATCAACGAAATTCCTTCATGGGTTCTGCTTCTGTTCTTGCTTGAGTGACTCAATGATGGACTGACATGGAAAATAAACCCTTTCCTCCCCAAGTTGATCTTGGTCAGAATGTTTTTATCATAGCAATAGAAAGCAAACCAAGACGGTGGGTGCTCTTATTTGAAACATGCAAATTAGCCTTTTCTGGTAAATTAGCAACAACGAAACACAAGTTTTCCTGACCTGCTCGTATTAATGATTTTGAAAGGTCAACCATTAGAGTAACAATGCCCCACACTCTGTTTACAGTGATAAAAGTCCTGTCTCCCAGACAGCTGGATGAAGCATCTGGACCCTTGGCTGAGCAGCTGCATCAGCAACAGCAGTCCTGGGCCCCTCTTTCAGACACCTGCTATCATGAACCACAGGTACACATTCAAATGCAGACAGAACCAAGGGGCTTCTGGAGACAAGAACTTAACCAAGTCAGTGTTAGTCTGGGTGTCCTGGTCAGCTGTCCTACTGTGTGACATCTTACCTAGCTACCTAAGAGCTCAGTAAAACAGAAAATGCAAAGTTCCTAGCAAAGTGGGGTAAAATGGGGATCAGAAACAGTACTTGCAACTGCACACAGTTGGGGGCAGAGTTGTATCCTACAGGTAGGTAGGTAGGTGTCTTTTCACTGTTAAGGGCTTTTTTCTGGCTTTGGTTTTTTTTTTTTTTTTTTTTTTTTTTGAAGACAGGATCTTGCTATATCCCTCATACAGGCCTTGAACTAGTCATCCCCCTGCATCCAACTTTAAAGACTCTTGATGACCAAGAATACAAACTTAGTTCATGTTTCTTGAGTTCCTATTAGGTAAGAGGCATGACAAAAGAGATTTACATACATCCCCTGGGTTAATTCTCCAAAGAATGGTGGATAATTCAAATAACCCAATAAACAAGAGTTCTAACACACATATTAATACATTCAGTCTTACTTAAAATTAAAACTACAAAGACATCATTTTCAGCTCATACACTGCTAGCACCACCAGCAAGCCAGAGGACAAGGGAGCTTCTGAATTCTCAGCAAAAATACAGGCTGGAACTTCCACACACTTAACTTTCTATCATCTGTCAAAATTACACATTTATTTGTTTAGCCAAATCATTATATGTCTTGGCATGTAATCTACCAAGAACCCAACCCATGTGTACAAGATGGCACACAAATGGTATTACACACTGGGGTGCATCTGTAATGGCCACCAATGGGGGACGGGCTAAGTAAACAAAGGCTCATTTGTACAATCAAGCACCATACAATCATAAAGAAGAATCAAATGATCCAAAAATATATTTGGTTAGCAAACATCACCATGAAACAGAGTCAGAAGGATCAAATAAATGGCCCTAGTAGGCACTCAAGAGACTATAACAACATGAAGAGTTTGGGGGAGACCCCGAGAGAGAGCAGACAACAGAATCAGAAAGAAAAATTTTAAGGACAACCCACAGACATCCCTGAAGGGGAGCGCTTATTGCCTGACAGGGATAATGAGAGTGATGGGTCTGCAAAGCGAGGGTGGGCATCTCCTCTGGAGTGAGCTACTTACTCAATGACTTCTGCATCTCAATTTGGGGCCTCAAATTTACAGAACAGGCTGGACAATCCATTCGGCCTGCATGTAAGTCGGGGGTGGGGGTACCTTTATTTACCTCCAAACTACTGAGTGGCTGGACTGCTGTACAAGAAGCCAGGAGTCACTCACTGTTAATATGGCAACATCTACAACCCAAATGGCACCAATAGTGCCATCCCTTCAGGTCCGAGCAGCAAAAGCACAAACTGGAAACTCCTGCTCTAGGACATAAAGTCAGGCTTTCTGGGGCATCTCCCATGTCTTCCCCTCCAGCCTTCCAGCAAACATGCAGCTGAGGTGAGAGGTTCGTTTTCCTCCTTGCAAGCACCCCACCTTATTGGTGCTCTCTGAAAGCATCCTTCCTTAGCTTGAGGGTCATCTGGGAAACCTAGGAAATCCTGGATTCTACTGAGACATGCACCACACACTCACACTCCTTCCCTGTATTTGTTCAGGCTAGTACAGCTACTTATCTCTTTGACTACTTCTAACTGCAAGCCCCCAAGAATCATGGCTCATTTTGTGTCTATCTATGTGTACATGCGTGTACCCTCACATGCACATGTATGCAAGTATGTGTGCACGTATGTGTGAGCATGTGGAGGTCAGAGGTCAACATCAGGTGTCTTCCTCAATCACGTTCCCAATCATTTTTGGAACATAGTCTCTCCAAACCTGGAACTCATCAGTTCTGCTAGGCTGGGTGACCGGTGACTGCCAGGGATCTGGCTACCTCTGCTTCTCCAATCCCGGGATGATAGGCAAATGCCAATACAACCCTCTTTTGATATGAGTTCTGGGCGATTCAAACTCAGGTCCTCACTCTTGTGTGGCAGGTACTTTACCAGCTGACCCACTTCCCCAGCCCTAAGGCTTGCTTTTATTAACGTGACAAATGCTGAGTGCACCCAGGTGGACAGCCTCGGAACTCCCAGGTGCATGCCACAAGCCCTTAAATGCATGGTAAGGAAGACTCCCCTCTGCGGCTCCATCAGGGCAGAGCTGTTCTGCATAACCCTAAGTAGAATTTGTAGATAAAGGCATCAGCTGAACTCAACTCACTCCAAGTTCTTTTGAAACAGATTCTTTTTTCTGCTTTCTTTCCCTACCCAAGTCCTTCTGATTCCCATTCAACAGCATAAGGCTAATTTGCACAGAACTTTCAGGTCAATGAACCTGAAATCATCTTGACTACACCCACAAATATGACTGTGCTCCCCACTTCCATCTTACTGCAATAACCCCAACGCACCAAGATGCTCAGCCATATCTAATTTGGTCAAGTCCATGAGAAAGATGAACAGAGAAAAGGGAGGTAAATAGTCTTGTTCAGACTCAGTGCAAAATTCACAGAAACCGGACTAGTTCAGGAGAACAATGGCTAAGTATACAATCTCTACAAACATCAAACACAGCACCATGTGTGACGGTGCTCACAGAGCCCAGAAAACACACATCTTGCTTCTAATTCATGGAGCCAAACTTTAATCCCCTCCCAAAGGCTACTGCTAGTGAGATAAACCATCTGAAAGAAAAAACTGCACACTGAACAAACCGTATCCATTTCCTGGTGGTTCTCACTAAAGCTTCTGTGTATTTCTTATTGAAACAATCAAATGGGCTCCAGACAAAAAGATCTGATATTACTGTCAGGATAATGTAGGGCTTGAGACTGCTCATAATGCAGAACTGTTGTTTAAAGCAGGCACATCACTTCTCATTTGTCTCACTTGGAGAAGAAGCTGCATTTCATTCGGCGGTAATTCCCTCCATCCCAGCTGAGACGGTGCACGGAGCAACACCTCAATTGAAATCAGCTCTGAAGGCTCCTTTATGAGCACGCAGAATGCACAAGACCCCAATTAAATTGCCTACAAAGCTTTGCCATTTTGAGTAAACAAAGTCATCTCGGTAAGGTCATACAATTCACAAGGATTGCAGCCAAAAAATTAATTACTAGCACGACATATGTCAAAACAAATGTTTGAAAGGATGGAACAACAGTTGTGAGCATGTGTTTTATCTCTTTGTATGCAAAACTAGCACTCTCTGGAATGGAAATATATTCATTTATGCAGCCCTTTTCTGAAAAATAAAAAGTGTCGATTACTCTTCTCCGCTTTTTCCTGCATCCAGGTGTAAGACGAGCAAATACCACAGGTACAGTGACTCAGAAAGGAGGGCACAAGGAGGCTCACAGGGGCGGCATTCCTGACAGACAACAGCAACGAATGCAGAACGTTTGGTTTGAAGGAAAAACAAAGGAGCTGTCAGGCCCCGCAGTAAGGCAGCCCTTCAGGCGTTAGCTCCCAAAGCCAAAGCTCTGGGCCACACCGCGTTAGCCCCCCAAAACCAAAGCTCTGGGCCACACCGCGTTAGCCCCCCAAAGCCAAAGCTCTGGGCCACACCGCGTTAGCCCCCCAAAGCCAAAGCTCTGGGCCACACCGCGTTAGCTCCCCAAAGCCAAAGCTCTGGGCCACACCGTGTCCGGAGGCCTGCAAGCCACGGGAGTGCCAACAAGAGCTTTCAAAGAATTTAATATTCTACTAACTCCCAGATTATTTACATTAGAAATACTTTTACAAGTTAAACTGTTTTAGTCCCAGAACTCCAAGAAGAGGAGGAAACATCATCAAGTTCTTCCTTCTGTCATGGAAAACTGTGTCCTGGACCAAAACCACTTCTCACATCTCACTATGTAAAACTCCAAACAGTCTCCCCTCTGGAAGGCAAAGGTTAAAGCATGCTGTCTACAGTATCTAGTGACGTCATTACTGAGGGCCAAGTCTTGCTTTCCGCTCCCTCTCCCGCCCCACCCCACTCCAAAACACCAGTACAGCATGTTAGTTAGAAGGCCAAGAGGAAAGCGCCAGGTTTCTCTCCAGAGTCCCCAGTCCACTGCCTTTCATATCGGAGAACCAAAAGCTACCACCCTGTGGTGGCTTCTTGCTGTGTTCTTCCTTACTAGTCCAGCTACCAGACACTTAGTCACCTAGAGTAATAATGACACCAGCCCATCTAGCGACCCACCGCAAGCATTCTTCTAAATGGAAGAACCAAGGTGCAACTAAACAGTTTCTGAGTGACGGCATTCTTTTGATTTCTTAAGACAGTTCTCCAACTCTACTTCTGATTCTTAAGAAACATAGGGTCACAATCAAAGGCCACCCTGCTTCAGGACTTGAAGAGTAGTAACTGGGTTACCTTGTAGATGAATTTCTAAATGATCTTATTAAATAAAAAACATGGAGCCAAAAATTGGGGTTAAAGCCTGAGAGAGATCAGAGGAATACGAACAGCCACAACTAACCTTACCTCACCAACTCGCAGCTTCCAAATGTGAGTGACTTCCTGTCTACCCACGCCTATATGCCTTGCTGTTCTGCCATCTGATTTGCTCTCTGTCCAACTACAACACATCCTCTTCCTGCCCAGCTCTGTCACTTCCTGTCTGTACAGACCTCCATGGTTAACTAGTGTTGGAATTTAAGGCATGTGCCATCACACCTGGCTGTTTCCAGTGTGGCCTTGAACTCACAGAGATCCAGACAAATCTCTGCCTGCCAACTGATAGGATTAAAGGCATGTGCTAACGTTGCATGACTTTTGTGTTTACTTATAATGGCTTGGTTTTTCCTCTGATCTCTAGGCAAGCTTTATTTATTAAAGCGCAAATAAAATACCACCACATTTCAGCACAAATAAAATATCCCCATTACCTCTCTCAACACTGTGCTTCTGTAGCCTCGGTACAGTCCTTGGATACCCTGAAACAAACAAGAGCCAAGCAATCAGAAAGTTGGAACAACAAAGATTTGTGAGGAACATTCTAGAAAGAGACTCGCCTGCTCTAAAATTTGAGTTCTAAGACATTCCTTGGCCACAGTTTTCTAAAGTTAAACATTCTAAACCGGCTTAAGACACACAAGCTTGGGGTTAGCTCCCTTAAAGTTGACATCTCTAATAAAGAAACAAGATACATGGTATTAAGTAACAGCATTTTATCTTTTGAAAACATTTACATTGTATACATTTCCAAAAGCCAGTCCATCATCCTTTAATGTAAGAAGAGGACTTATTTCAGAACTTGGTCAATAATCTCTCAATAAAGTATATATTAAAGATAAGCCTAGCGTTATATGCTTAAGCACACACATAGTCCAATGAGCAGCCCATAGGACTGACCTCATTCCTGCAATTGGCAACAGCCCAGAAAGATGAGGGATATGGTGGCACAGACCTATCATCCCAGCACTCAGGAGGATGAGGAAAGAGACTGAATACCAGTCAGGACCACATAGGAAGTCCTCACCTCCAAAACAAATAACTTTTTCTTTAAACCTAAACTAAGATTGGCTCACATGGGGAAAAAAAGACACTACATGATGGCAGAAGCCACAGCCACTCAGGAGCCCAGGCAGCAAGAATGAATAACCCCAGAAGTTCAAGGCCAACTGGAGGCAACACAGCAAGACTTTGACTCATATATCAAAGAAAAACAGAACAACAGAGGCTTCCACTAAACTGATAAAAGCAATCAGCAGCATTCCTAGTAGCCATGTGTCTAAAAGGGCAGATCTGACCACAGCCAACACTGATGAGAAAGAGAAAGAACATTTTCTTACTGGTTTTTGTTTGTTTGTTTAAGGGTCTCACTATGTAGCCCTGGTTAGCCTGGAACTCACTGTGTAAACCACGCTGGCTTCGAAACTTAAAAAGCCCACCTGCCTCCACCTCCAGAGTTCTGGGATTAAAGGCCTGTGCCCCATGCCAGGGCAGAAATGACGAGTTCATATAGCATTATGATGCTGGTAATAATGACCAGCCCACTATTATATTTTCATATTAAATACTGCTTCTTTCCCATGGGCCCTCAAATTCTGCAGCAATGTTCTAAAGGAGTATCTTAGTTCCTTCTCACAATGAGTTTGTCTGATTCTGATACCTAAGACAGATCACATTCAGGGGATATGCTGCAATGGTACTCAATACGTGATTGCTTCAAAAAGTGAAAATAAAAATCCACAAACAAAGAAAAAGATAGTCCCAGCAAACAAGTTACTGTAGTTAGACATTAAAGCCGCCCTAGTTTCCCGAGGCCCCTACAATAAGCCCAGTGTTCTCACTAAAATCTCCCTCAACAGAGAAGGAGGGGTCGAAAAGCAGCCTTACCTCTTCCTTTAAGATAGTAGAAAAAATCTGCAAGGTTTTTGAAGAAGCAGACACCTGTGCCCTCTGCTTAACCACTTCAGAAGGCACTCGAATCAAGCAGGCAACCTAAAATATACACATTTAATTATATCTGAAAAGGAAGTTGCTGTTGCAAAAACTGGTATCTTTTCATAAGCAAAACTAATAGTACAAACATAATCTTAAGGTTTAATGTGAAGTGTCAAAGTCTTTTATTAACCTAAAATTCTTGAACCTTAGAGGACACACAGTGTCATCAGTGCCAAACTCTCCTCTGAATGAGATCTACTCACCTCTGGACACCACATTCCACGCATATGTACACACCACTCAGTAGTAGAAAGGAAATTCTCATGAATCCCCCACTCACAGAACAGTATGTCACACAATAATCAACTATTCAACCCTGTTTCACCAAGGAATCTACCAGAACAACCTTTGCTTGACCAGCAGTAACACACCAGGAGAGGCAAGGCTGACTGGAAGCTGGCACCCCTATTCTTCCCCACCTCATACCAGTCTCCACCAACTCTCAAGCAAGCCTGGCACCTAGGCCTTCCCACCACACAACCGAAGTCATCCAGCACCACCATTCCAGCCGACACTGGTCCTGATGAGCCAACTTCACACCTAGCTAAGTCAACAAGCAATTCTTAAACTGTCTTCAGGGAAGTGAAGAGGGTTCAACGCCGTAAAGGCTGGCAGCCTACTTTCAGAAATAGAAGACTAAGCAACTGTTCAAACCAGAAGGCAGGAGTGGGGACGGGTACCCAGTCACGGGGAAGAAGACACAAAGGAACCGTTGAACTGTTTAAAGGGAAGACATGAGCTGAAGTCTCAGCACAGCGATATTCCAGATGGACAAATACTTTCTACATCTTGGTGTCCAATATCTTACATACGCTTGACGACACTAAATTTCAGCTTTTAGAATATGAATATATATTTATATGTAAGGGATGGCAAGAAATGCAGATAATCTTTCTTCAAGTAATGTGGGGGATCATCCCCTACCTTCCCCCCCTCTCCCGGGTACTCTTGAAGAGTGAGGGATATTTGGATAGAAATATAGAGGGGAGAGAGGGAGAAAAATAGAAACACAGGATAGCCTCGGGAGGGCCTGGATACTAACCCACCTGCCCCTTCTGTCTCTTCTAAAGGGCTTTTTAAAGGAATGCCAAGGGGTGGAGTGAAAGACCTGCCCCCAACACAGCCAAATGCAGACCCTTCCAAACACCTGGTGACCAGGCAGGTGGTCAAGCAATCCTTTAATGCAGTCCTGCTGGGTAAAGCAAGCTCAGTTTCCTGGTGGGCTCCCACACAGTGACACATATGGCAAGGCTTGGTGGCACAGGTCTATAATGCCAGTTTCTGGGGTGGCTAGGAGAGGAGGATCCAAAGTTTAAGGCCTCCCTGGACAACTTAGCAAGACTGTGCGTCAAAAACTAAAGTAAGAGGGCTGAGGACACGGGCCATTTACCCGTGTAAATGAGCTGTACAGCCATTACCTAGCACGTGTGCCCTAGGTTCAATCTCTAGTACACAAGACAAACTGTCGCAAAACAGAACTGCTCTCATTATGTAGACTAGGCTAGCCTTTAGCCCATAATCCTCTTACCTCAACCTCCAAAATGCTAGGATTACAGGCACACGTGTACTAACATGCCTGGCCAAAGCTTATCTTTTTTCCTTTAAAAATATAGTATTTTTATCAATTCTTTAAGAATTTCATACATGTATACAATAAGATATGATTATCTACCTCCAACATAATCCCCTCCCAACCTTACGTCCTGTCCTTTTTGTTTTTTTAAATAACCCATGAGTCTAGTTAGTGCTGCCTACATGTGTATAGGTGTGGCACTATCCACTGGAGCACGGTTGACCTACCAGGGGCCATGCTCCTAACAAAACTACCTCTCCCTCCTCTTCCTCCCTCAGGGGCCATCAACTCTCTAAAGTTTCTCGGCTAGGAGTAGGGCTTGGTGAGCCCCCCTCCACTCCAAGCTAGAATGTTGATCTTGTGTAGGTCTTATGCAGGCAACCACAGGTTCTGTGAGTCTTGTCTAAAAGACACTGCTTGCCCCAGTCCTTCTTGATCTCTTAAAATCTTCCTGCCCCTTCTTCCATGACATTTCCTGAGTCTTGGGAGGAGGGGATGTGGTGTAGATGTACCATTTCTAGCTGAGCATGCCACAGCATTTTGACCAGTTGTGAGTTTCTTTGTTAATTGCTATCCTCTGAAGAGAGAAGTATCTTTGATGCTATGCTACACTAATCTATGAGTATAGAGATATGACTTTAGAGGGCAGTTCCATACTTTGTCCATTTATCAAAATAATAGGTTTACCCTTGGGGCCTATGTGCCTCCCAACCATGGGTTCTTGGCCATAATTATATGTGTTTCCTCCTGTTGAATAGGCTTTAAATCTAAACAAGAAACAGTTGGTTACTCCCATAACATCCATGCCATTATTACACAGATGTATTATCTTGTCAGGTCAATTAAGAGTCCTAAATACACACACACACTCCCCCCCCCCCACTCTCATATAAACATGTTTCCTTGGAGTTACCCAAGGACATAATGCTTCTCCAAAAGCCATAGCTTGCCCAAATAAAAGCCCAGTGTCAGGTATGGAATACCTCCGCTTGAGTAGTTCATGAGAGTATCCTGGAGACCTCCAAGACAACAAGCTTTTGCCACTGTTCTTGGTTGCCCACCAGAACTTCTGAAGACAATACACACTTGGGTCACAGGACAGGGAGAAATCAAGCTGGTGCTAACAGGGTAGATTTTTCCCAGCTGGCTACGCTTCACAGAGCTATGAAGGCTGCTGGGGGAGAATTGTTATCAACAGCTTCATGCAGCTGAGGCTTACTTCTTCCAAAGCAGATTCTTCTAATTTCTAATCACAGATTCTAATCTAATTGGATATAGCAAAAGAGGTTTTGTTCTTTCCAAAATTAAATGGCTCTAAGAGTTAAAAACTTTTGATGTCAAAAACATTAGTGGCAAACATTTTAGACTCTGCAAGCTTCAAGGCCTCTGTTACAATGGTTCAACCACATTGTTTTTAGTACAAAGAAGCCATAGACAATGACATGTGAATAACAGTTTGTGCTTGTTCTAATAAAACTTTATTTATAAAAGCAAACAGTAGTTTGCTCTAGGTATAAACAGTGACAAATTCTTCTTTGGTACTATCCTTAGCACAGCACAGATGTATGCCTCAGCACTCCAAGACGCAAGGACAAAGGTGACATGATGTATCTGTATGTGCTATGGACCCAGCTGGCATGGATACAGTCTCTGAAAGCTTAAAGCACTGAAGCTTTTTGTTGACACACAACAGATATGGTTCTAATGAAGGAATCATTACCTCAAATTACATCTCTCCCAAAATAGACATTTATAAAACAATAAAATTTAATTTCCATTTCTTCACTCACCAAGTATTTGAATCCCACAATACCCAAAAAATATCTGCAGTGGAGTCCAACATCTTTCCACCCAATCTCCCCTCAAAATTAACTCATTTCCAAAAATGATATGGGGGCAGACACTGCACATGACCTCCACTGTAATGATGAATAAGGTTTGCCCTCTTAGCCAGTGTATTGGTGCTGTGACCAGTGTGTTGGTGCATGCCTATAATACCAGAACTTGGAATCACAAGGTTCAAGGTCATCCTCAACTATGTAAGGAGTTCAAGGTCAGCCTGGGCTACGTGAAACACTGTCCTGTCAAAGAAGAAATAGAAGAAGAAAGGAGAAGAGGAGGAGAAAAGAAACAATGCCCTGTCTCTAATAAATGAGGGGAGGGGGAGGTAGACAAGGATTTCAGAATCATGGAAAGAGAAGGGAGGTCGACGGCAGTGGGGTATTGGGTATATAGGGGAAACTGTTGGAGACTATTCAGTTGAAGAACCTTCCAAATGAGCCAGAAGGAGCTGGCAAGAAAGGTGCAAGGGAAGGTGGGGAGAGGAAATGAAAGGGGAAAAGCACATGAGCACAAGGCAGAGTGCTTAAGGGGGCCATGGCAGCCTGTGTCAACACAGCCTCCCTCAGATGGTGGCCACCCAAGCCATAACCTATTATCAAAGCATCAGGTCATGGTCAGGAGCTCCAGGCAATCAGATGAGGAGGCTCCAGCCACCATCACACACAGCTTGAGCTTCATGCCACAGACCAAGAAAGTCAGAGTTTAAGCAGAGACTCGATGACCTATGCCAAGACTGTGGTGCAGTGTGAGAGACAAGAAAAGCAAGATTCAACTATCAGCTGCAAGGCAGGAGACAAGCTAAAAGACTGCCACGAAAGATGATGGAAGATGCCAGGAAATAAATACGGCTTAGAGAAGAGGGGTCAGATTCAAAGGAAAAGACAGGAATAAACTCTCAGATTTGGTTTGTTAAAACCACTCAGACCACAGCCTGTTAAGCTGATCTAATAAATCCCTTACTAATATGTAGGTATACATTAGTTCATTCTATCAGTTCTGCTCCTTGGAGAACCCTGACTAATACAGCTAGCAAACAAGAAAAATACCATGGCTCAAACTACGGAAGCCCCGAGAGGTCAGATGGGGGCTGGCACCAGAGGAACAACAGATCACCCAGGATGGAGCCCTGAGGAGCACCAGCTCTTGAAGGACAGGCAAGACAAGAAGTGGTCAGTAAAGCAGAAGGGCAGGCAGGCCAGGCGGCTGCAGGGAGCACCACGCTGTCTAGGCTGCTCTGTGACAGGCCGCCCAGAGGCTACACACAGCCAGCCAGTCTGAGTTCAAAGTGGCACTGGCCAGTCCTCGAGGCAGAGGCTACCCAGGCCACTGGGAACCAACAAAGGAGCCGAGACAACTGAGACGCGCCGAAAGGGTCACATACACCAGATCTGGAAAAGGCAGTGTAAAGAAGTACCATACTATCCCATTGTGTATTCTACCCTGGTTACACACCGAAATGTCAATATTATGGACGTGTGTGGACGCAGTATGTCAAATTACATCTGCATTCTGGACTGCACTTCCAACGAGTCTGCTAAAACAGCTTCATCCTCATTCCCAGGAGCTGCATCGGCACCCACGGATGAGGTGTGGTGGTACTGTGTTCCCCAAAATATTGTGTACCTTAATAAACTTATCTGGGGTCAGAGAACAGAAAAGCCACAAGATACTTAGGCTAGAAAATGTTAGCACACGCCTTTAATCCTAGCATTCCAGAGACAGAAATCCCTCTGGATCTCTGTGAGTTCAAGGCCGCATTGGAAACAGCCAGGCATGGTGACTCATGCCTTTAATCCCAGAAAGCAGCCTTTAATCCCAGGGAGTGGTGGTAGAAAGCAGAAAGGTTTATAAGGCGTGAGGACCAGAAACTAGAAGCATTTGGCTGGTTAGGCATTTTGGCTGGTTAAGCATTTGGCCTGGTTAAGCATTCAGGCTTCTAGCAACACAATTCAGCTGAGACTCATTCTGGATGAGGACTCAGAGGCTTTCAGTCTGAGGAAACAAGACCAGCTGAGGAGCCGACGAGGTGAGATAGATGTGGCTTGTTCTGTCTCTCTGATCTTCCAGTATTTCACCCTAATACCTGCCTCAGGTTTGATTTTATTAATAAGATTCATGCTACAATGAGGTGTCAAAGTTCAGTGTCAGTGTAGGGGGCAGACCAGTTGTGGAATCTCAGCCATGCTCCTCCTGTAATCACCCAGATCACCCAGAGACACAGGCCCAGTGCTCCTGAGAACACCCGGAGACACAGACCCAGTGCTCCTGAGATCACCCGGAGACACAGGCCCAGTGCTCCTGAGATCACCCAGATCACCCAGAGACACAGGCCCCATTGAGGCTCTTTTTGTGGCCTTCCTTCATGTGCATTTCCAGACCCACATACTCCAGACTCCCATGTATTCTAAGTGTTGTGGATCAGAGACAGTACTAACAGCAATCCTAAGTCATAACTATGTCTGTAAACTTGTTTGGTGATAGGCAGTTCAACACTTAATATAGACCCAGGCTATCTAACCTTATGTCCTCCCACACTGCCACAAGTGGCCTCAAGCAGAAAAGAAGGGCTGATCTCCAGCACCTCTCATCGACCAACATACCTGGTCATAAAAATATGCTCCTCTTGGGGGTGGGGGTGTCCTCCCAGCAGATATCCCCTTGCACTGTTGGCTACATCAGTGTGATATGGCCACCTCCTTTGTTAGGGAGGCTCAAGACACATATGTCCAGCAAAGGTCAGGACCATTATATCCAAGTCAGTATTCTGTTACCATGGTAACAGCAAGACAGAAGTTGGCAACTTGGGGAAAAGTGGGATCATATATGAAGACACAGAGGCTATGAAAGGGTAGGCAGGAGCCCTGGCCAGTTCTATCCTTCATGGAACCATTCCTGTACCAAATGACCCCAAGCCAATGACGTGAACAGAGGGGCTTCAGACCACTCCTGGGATACTCTGAGTGACCTCTTAAGCATTCTGCTGACTTCCTTCAACTTCACTCTGCTCCTAACTGTTGCACTTTTATTTCCTGACTAATAAATAAACATATATTTATAAAATTGTATGTATATATGTGTGATTCTCCTTCATCGATCTTTTTATGGTATCCACTAGATACTATTTTTATGTGTTGTATGTGTTATGATATATATGTAGTATGTGTGTACACTTGGGCAAGCTCATGCGCCTATGGGTGTACATGAAGAGGTCAGAGGATGACACTGGATATCTTTTCTATTGTTTCACTTAAAGCTGTTTTATTGTTTTTCTTGTCAAGACAGAGTCTGTCTGTCTCTGTCTCCCCACCCCTCTCTCTCTCCCTGAACCTAAAGCTCACTGATCCAGCTAGGCATCCAGACAGGAATGCTACCACCCTCCAACATTAGGGTTACTGGCATATACGACTATATATGGCTTTTACATGGGTATTGGGATTTGAGCACACTTCCACTTGCTTTCACAGAATTATTCTTGCCCACTGAGCAATCCCTCCTGACCCCTTAATCTATAATTTTTTTCTATAGTTTTTCATTACTATACCTTGTATATCACAAAAAAAGGTCCTTCATTATTCTTAATTCCTAAACAAACTCTTACATGACATTTTGCACTTATTCACTTTGTGTGTGTGTGTGTGTGTGTGTGTGTGTGTGTACAAGTACACAAGCACTTGTGTGTAGCAGGCTTTCTTGGACCTCTAGCCCCCAAATCATGATATGGAGATTTATTATTAATTGTGAATGCTCGGCCTTATCTTATGCTTGTCCCACTAGCTCTTATAACTTAATTTAATCTGTTTCTCTTCATCTACGTTTTGCCTGAGGGCTTTTAGCCTTTCTTTCATTCTGTATGTCTTACTCAGCGTCTGGCTGGCCCCAGGCATCTCTCTCTTTTTCACCCTGATTCTCTCTTTCTGTTCTCTTGAGCCTAGATTCCTCCTTCTACTTATTCTCTCTGCCCGTCAGCCCCACCTATCCCTCTACTGCGTAGCTATTGGCCATTCGGATTTTTATTAGACCAATCAGGTGCCTTAGGCAGGCAAAGCAGCACATCTTTACACAAATGCAGCATAAACAAATGTACTACACCTTTACCTCCTTAGTTAAAGCAATACTCCACAATACTTGTGTGCATGTGCATCTGAGGCCTGAGGTCAACACCTTCCTCAAATGCTTGTTACCTTTATATGTTGAGACAGACAGGGTCTCTCCTAGAACCTGAAGCTTGCCATTTCAGCTAGGCTGGCTAGCTGGCCAGGGAGCCCCAGTAATCTTCACAGCACTGCCTCCCAATAATGGGGTTATAAGCACATGTAGTTATTTCTGGCTTTTACATGGGTGCTGAGGATTTGAACTCAGATCCTCTTGTTTTCACAGCAAGCACTCTTACCCACTAAGCCGCCTCCCCAGTCCTACTTACTAACTTATAATTTAAAATTTTTTTTTCTACTGAGCCATGAGTACCTTGAGAGTGAGAAAAATATCTACCAACCTCACCAACCAACTGAAGAAAAGGAAAACTGTTATAGATAATATTTTTGTATTGTTGTACATAAAAAGGAAATTAAACTACCAAGAAGGAACAAAACACCAAAAAGTTATGCATTTCCACACAAGTATCTTTACCAATATTCCCTTATTTTTCAACTATCTTTCTATGAAATGTCCATTGTGGTGGTATTGTATTCCCCAAAATATAAACTTATCTGGGGTCAGAGACCAGAACAGCCACTAGATATAGAAGCCAGAAAATAGTGGCACACACGCCTTTAATCCTAGCTCTGCCTGGATCTCTGTGAGTTCAAGGCCACATTGGAAACAGCTAGACATGGTGACTCACGCCTTTAATCCCAGGAATTGATGGCAGAAAGCAGAAAGGTATTTAAGGCGTGAGGATGAGGAACTAGATGCTGGTTAAGCTTTTAGGCTTTTGAGCAACAGTTCAGCTGAGATCTATTTGGATGAGAACTGAGGCTTCCAGTCTGAGGAAACAGGATCAGCTGAGGAATTGGCAAGGTGAGGTGGCTGTGGCTTGTTCTGCCTCTCTGATCTTCCAGCATTCACCCCAATACCTGGCTTCAGGTTTGATTTTTATTAATAAGACTTTTTAAGATTCCTGCTACAGCTCATACATATTTTGATAAAAAGACTAGAAAAAAATACAGTAGGATTACAGGTATTTTTTTCCTGCTTATCCATATTTTCTCAATTCTTTGCAATTATCACGTATAAGTTCTGTGGACCAGAGACTTTATGTGAGGGAGTACATAAAATGAAGGGGCCAAATTAAAATGCACTTGTAGATGCAAGATAATACTGCTCTGACAACCATGTCTGTGTTTAAGTTAGCAATGATCTACGGCAGAGCCGCGCGGACAGCTCCCCAGAGGCTTAAAACTACATATGAACTGCTTCTTTGGGTAAGAGTGTGAACTTTCCGAAACCCACAGAAAACTGAGATGCAAAATTAAGTCCACTGACACTGACAGAACCTAAAGGCAAGCTCCCAACATCTACAACTCAGCGCAGAATGAAAACACATAAATAAATGAAAGAGAAGAGAAAGAAAAGGGCACACTAATGCCTTGTGCTTTCCAATTCCGGAGGTCAACAATGAAATATGACCCCAATACGGCAGGGAAATAGGAGCTGTCCACTTCTGAGGTTCAGCATAAATATTTATGGAACTTCACGCTTCATAACCCTTCATCCTCTTAGATTACATTTTTATTTCTTAAAAATACGGAAACAGAGAAGAACTTGGAAAAGGTTCTCAGATGAAAAAAAGTCTCAGCCATCGTCTAGTACAAAGGCCCCAGCATGGCGTCTGACTTCTGTAGCATGGCAATTCAGGCCCAAGACAGTCTACAAAGAAATGTCTCGTCTCCCTCCTCCAGCTCCCCCCACGCCTTCCATTTGGTTTTCTGATTTTTCTTCAATTTGAGTGTGAGGAACAACAGAGACTGCACAAGAACAAAGCATGTCTGGGTGCTGCAGGTCTGTGACAGGAAATGCAAGAAACTCTGTCCCCAAGTCTCCTGGAACATCTGCTCTGTGGCACACTCTCCTCACACACTTGGGATGGTGGCATCTTCCTCAAACTCGAGAATGTTTCACGTGGTAAAGTTCTATCAAAATGGCTTTACATAAAGAAAATATATATGGAACTGAGCATGACGATTCATACCTATAATTCTAAAACTCAGAAGGAGAGACAGGGGAGTCAAGAGTGAAGGCCAGTATAGCCTACAGGAGAGGAGACACAGAGACATAGAGAGAGACAGACAGACAGAAAGACAGCAGAGACAGACACAGAAACAGAGACAGACAAAGAGAAATACATGTGCACCCATCTTTCATCAACTTAAAAAGAAAACAGAATGCTGGGCTCATTAGAATTAATACCAGGAATATGACAAAAGTTATGGTTAAATGTTGGCTGAATACTGATGCAGCTACCAAGAGTTTTCTTTCTTGGAAAAAAACTTCTCTGAAAGTTAGCTTACTGTTCTGGGGGGCAACCCAACCATCTATTAAATACAAGAGAAAACTGATAAGCCATAAATGTATGGAAGTGAATAATTCTAGTAACCTTTAGCATCACAGTAAGGAAATAAGTGAAGACTGGGGAGATGGTTCAACAGGTAGAGGAGCTTGCTGCCAAGCCTGGCGTCCTGAGACGACACTGTGGCGGACAGAATGGAACCTCTAAGCTGTCTTCTGACATCCACGTGCACACCACGGCATGTGTTTGAATATGCATACACACACACACACACACACACACACACACACACACACACACACACACACACGAGAGGGTGGGGGATGATAGGACAGAGACAAGAGATGGTGGGGGATGATGCTAAAATCTCTGGTTCTTCCTTGCCACAGCCAGGTTCCACACCTTCAACACATGTCTGCCAGGGGTTCACAACTTCCTTCTGCTCTCTCACTGCAGACACACTCAAAGTTTCACACAGGGACGCTGTTATCTTCGTTAAAAGTGTGCCATGCTTACAAGCATTCGAGGAACTCGGCTAATTTTAAATTAGTGAATTCCTCATACTTCAGATGGCAACTCTGAAACCCCAGAAGTCAAACAGAAACCCCATACTATGTCAAATAGAGCCAACCAGAGATCAAGTATAGATGAAGAGAAATCAATGTTGGGCTTTCTAGAATAAACTCATAGCAGATTGCTACAAAGAGCATCAGGGAAACAGTACAACAATAGAGACTTTTGAAAAGCAGTTTACTTCCATCTTATGCTACTTTCTTTTTCTAGCTCCCCAAATTCTCTTTAGAAAGCAGGCTTCAATTAATAGCTAACATATCTTTCCATGCCACCATTTAAAATGAAGAAAACCTCTACAACTCCACGGTTCATTTGTGCATCAAGCCTGCCATCTTCTGGTCATATATGGAACTGTACCTGTTGGTGAATAGCAATTTGGAAATCCTACCTATATTTCTTGTATTGAGACAGTTTCCAAACCTTTCTTCCTTAAGTGGCTCCCCTCACTTACACAACCACTCTATAAGAACCATAAGAAAAACTTCAATCTCTGCAGGTACTGGGCTCTCTTGAGAAACCAACACTGCCCCCGGTAACCCAGACTGCAGCTAAGTGAACAGTCTTCTCAACAGAAATCATTATATTGACCTGTAGGCCCTGGCAGTAAACATTTAAGAATCGTTATACAAACCAAAGGCCTCCCACTTCTGTACTTCTCCATCACAGTAGTGAGTCGTGATTCAAAGGAGAATGGAAGCCCGAATCATCAATCTGCAGATTCCTCTTAACAGATAAACCTGAAGGCGGGCACGCTATTATAGTTACTGCCGTTTCTATGACACGCCATCACACTCTTAATGGTAAATGTACCTTGGCAAGAATTATGGGAAGGGACCGCCTGGGCTACAGCGAAGATGCCAAGCGGCATGCTCTCTGCAGCACACTGTCATTTGCATTAGCTGGCTTGTGGCTTCTCCTTCAGCCTGGAGTTTTCAGGGCTCCTGGGTCCGGCTGCTTTCCTTCCCTCTTGGTGTAAGGATGCTTGGGATTAGACTGAGTTCACCTGATGATCCAAGAAATCCTAGCTCTTAAGATCCCTTATCCTATCTGCTCAGCCTCTTTTGCAAAGTAACATTCTCAGGTTTCAGGAATCAAAGGAGGGAGCATGATGTTCTCTAAAAGAGAAACAGTAAGTTCTAGAACCTGGTTTTCTTATTTTAAGAAACAAAACAATCTGTATTTTTTGCTTCAAATGACTTTTTGGGGAGTTTGTTGGTTTGTTTTTGCTGTGTGTATGTTGAGAACTAACTTATTAGGAGACTCATCCCTTAAAAATACTAATTCTCCCTCTCTCTAGAGTCATTGATTACATGTAGTTCTTTGTCTAGGAGTGGGGCGATATGAGATTTCCCCCATCCACATTAGCATGTCAACTGGTCGTGTCACTGTTTAGGAAGCCATATTGTTGGGATTTTTACGGATGGAGCTTCCCTGTCATGTCTAGAAGACACAACTTTACTGCAGATTTTCTGGTCCGCTGGCTCTTACAATCTTTCCACCCCATCTTCCGCTATGTCCCCTGAGCCTTGGACTTAACGGCTGTGTTGTGGATTATCCACAGGGCTGGGCATTCACTGTCAGCTGTCCTCTACATTTTGACCAGTTGTCTGGTTCTGCTTTTTAAAAAAAGCAGCAGCTTCTTTGATGAGAGGGTGAAAGCTACATTACTCAGGGGTATGAGGATAAGAAGTTCCAGTACAGACAGAAGTTAAATGGGTCAGGAGTGGCAGTAGGAGATTCTCCTCTAAGATCCACCACCTCACTAGCCTTGGGCAGCTGGCTGTGTTTCCAGAACCAGGTTAGATTTCCCTCCTGTTAACTGGGCCTTAAGTCCATTATACAGCTGCTGGTTACTACCACGATTAGAAATAGTTTGCCATGCTGGTTACTGCGGCAGGTCATAGGCATCACAGATGTGTAAGACTATTACTTTCTTCCCTTGGTAGCTTGCATATCACCTTCTGGTACTATGGTATTCAAAGAGGCGGCTCTGGGGAAAGATCCAGTTCAATTCCTCTAAGTCATGTGTCCGAAGTGCATGGTGTCTTTAGCAACTGTCTTACCTTCACCCTCTGGGAGGCAAAGAAGGGCAAGAGCAATAGCCTACATTGTTGGGGAGTCCTCCCCTGACCAACAACTCAAAAGAAGGTTTCTCATGAACTGTACTAGAGTTTTTGTTAGACAGTCTATGGCTCTGGTAGGGAACATTGTCATCTAAATGGCATAACTTCACTTAAGCCACACACATACATACACACACACACACACACACACACACACACACACACACACACACAATGTATAATTTTAGGCAAACATAAAATAATATGATTCCCTATGGCCTTTTCAAAGATCCTTAGTGTTATTTTTCCCTCCTTCCTAGGGTTCATCTAGGTCATTCTCATTGGAGAACATTTCTACAGGACTGGTGGATTGGGGGTGAGGTGCTGTCTTGATCTCTTATACTGTTTATTTTTAATGAAACCTGGGCATATGGATATCTTTGGTTGTACGTCTGATACAGACACAGCAGACTGGGCCCTGGCTCTAGCTGTGGGTCTTGGGCTAGGTATGAGGACTGGGTAAAGTGCAGGTGGGCAAGGGTCAGGCACACTCACCAGGCTGAGCCCAGGTACAGGCGGTGCAGGCTGTCTGGCCCTGGAGGTTGAAACGCAGGATAAGGTCAGATGGACACCTGATCTGAATGCTCATTACCCAAGTCCTGTACTTTCTCATCTCCACTTCTGTCATTTTTATACACACCATAAAAAAGCAGAAACCTCTACAGAGGTGCTCCTGGCAATACACAGAAACACTGGCCTCATTAATCATCCTCCATGGTGTGCTATTGTCCACACATAGCCAAGAAATCTTCAGCAAGGCACTCAACTTTTTTAAGTTTAATTTTTCTGTATTCTTATATCAAAACTGTAAAAATGTGTCACAGAGAAATTTATGTGGCATGGAACCAGGAATAACATTTACCGTGCTCTGTGTGAGAGGCAAGGCTGAGTGCTGCCTAATGCTGCATTATTTCATCCCTGTAAGAACTGAGGGTGAGCAGCATGCACGCCTGTTTGTCCAGATGGAAAGAGCAGCGGCTCCAGGAAAGAAACAGTGTGCACAACAAGCATACACACATGCACACGCACACACACAAGAAGGAGGTGTGAATATGTGGACAAGTCACAGTTGTGACTCCCATCTATAATTTGAAAATATATGATCCACACCGCAAGCCCTCAAATCAGTCCCTGGCCATTCAGTGAATGAATCCACTCATTTATTTTATATGCTCCCCAGAAACAGGATTAACAGTTCTTATTCTGCTTCCCAGCACCTGGCATGGTACCAGCTATAGGGAGAACACACAAACTGGAAATCACACAGCCACAGACCAAGGCAAATTAGTGACCAAGGCATTACCTTCCCAAGAACTGTATTCTAACCAACAAGGAGGCTAGCAGAGGCCAAGTCTTGGTAGGCATTAGGGGGAAAAGTCACCTTCACAAGCCAGTATTGTCTTAAAAATGAGTTTGCCTCTGACAAACCTCAGGCTCACACAAAAGTAGCTAACCCTAACCTCTTTTAACACTGCTGTCCTTAGAAAGAAGGACTCGATTTGCCTATACACAGCATACAGGCAATGACCGGCCACATTACACTCTCGCAGCTCCAAATAGTTCCTTCAACTTCATCATAATGTGTGAACATCATGTTGTTATATAAAGCTCAACTTAATTGTCTTCCAGAAACCGATACTGTTCCAAAGTCAACACAGCTTCCCTTCCTTCTTGTATTCTAACTAACAGCTAATCACCGAACAATGCCATTGGGATCACAAACCAACGCCATCTGAACTAAAGCTGCACAGTGTTAGAAAAGGGAGAATCTACAAGATGCAAAGCCTGCAAGGTTAGAGGACAGGAGCAAGACCCTTCATCAGATCCCTCAGGATCCTTAGCACAGTCACGTCCCGTTAGTGAGTAACCACAGGTTACACCACTACATGTAGGCGGTGCCAGGCCAGGGTGAGCCCTGACCGTCCCCTACCTCTTCTTCTTTCTTGCCTGTGTGCTGGGTCTGAGGTGCCTGGGACAGCTGAGGAGACTGGGGTGGTGTGGACTGTACTGAATCAGTAAGCTCTGCTAGAGTTCTCCAGCAGCACTCAACACACATCTGTCAACAAACACACTGAAGAAGTACTGTTTAGAAGCCCTTCTAGAAAACATTCCTTTCTCTGCTGATTCCTCTTTAGCCTCTCTGGAGTTCACTGTCTTCCTCCATAGCCCCCACTCTGGCCCTGGTGACCTCTGATTTACCATGTTCTCCTCACCCAGACAGCTGCCAGACAATGATCTAGAAGGCACAACTGGGATCACTGTCACTCCTCTATGCGGAACATGGAAGAATGCAATCCAAGCTCCTTACCAGACCTGGCAGACTCTCTAGCCTGCAGTCCCTCGTCACCTAGATGGCCCCCTCACACTACAGTCTAACCATCAGGAACTTGAAAGTGCACAGCAAGAGCTCTCCAAGACTGTCTTGTTTCTACTCAACAAACTATCACATCGTATAATGCAAGGTAATAAAACTGTATGGTAGTTGGCATTCCTGTTAAATGAGATTTTAGCTGCTCTTACCACAAAAACAATAACTATATAAGGTGACAGCTATGTTAACTTGTTTCACTACAGTGACCATTTTACTATCTATGCCCATTCCATAACATCAATGTATATATCTTAAATACATACAATAAAATCTACTTTATAAACAAGTTAGGAGCAGGGCTGGAGAGATGGCTTCATGGTTAAGAGCACTGACTGCTCTTCCAGAGGACCTGGGTTCAATTCCCAGCAACCACATGGCATCACAACTGTCTGTAGCTCCAGTTCCAGGGGACCCGACGTCCATGGCAAAACACAAACACACAGAACATTTAAAAAATAAAATAAAAGAAGTTAGGAGCAGGGGAGATGGCTCAGTGGATAAGGCGCTTGCTGTGCAAGGGTAAGGACAAGAGTTCAGATCCTCAGAACCCACATAAAATCTGAGTAGGCAATGGTGGCTGCCTATAATCTCAACATTCAGGAATCAGAGACAAGGGATCCCTGGGGCAAGCTGGCTAGCTGAACTAGCTGAATCAGTGAGGTCCGTGCTCAGCAAGAAGCCCTCCCTCAGTGAATAATGTGGAGGGCTTTAGAGAAGGCACTCAATGTCAACTTCAGGCCTCCACATGCATGCACACACTAGGGCTCACATGTGAGCCCTCAAACATGCATACATATATACATGCATACCACATGCACACAAAGTAAATTAGTTAAATCCATCAGACTCAAAAATTACACATTCTACGAGACCCTTTCTAAATCAACATCCATCACTCAGTCCAATCCAGACAAAATCAACTACACTTTCCTTCCCTGGTTCTCTCAGTCTACCATGAACTGCCTTTTCTTAAAACTTCTGGACCAGCCAGGCAGGGGTGGCGCAGGCCTTTAATCCCAGCACTCGGGAGGCAGAGGCAGGTGGATCTCTATGAGTTCGAGGCCAGCCTGGGCTACAGAGCAAATTCCAGGACAGGCTCCAAAGCCACACAGGGGAAAACCCTGTCTTGAAAAAAAAAAAAAAAAAAAAGAACAAAAAAAAAAAAAAAACTTCTGGACCACTTGAGGACATTGTGTGTCTCCGGCCCGTTTTCTGTCCCTCTACTTCACCCTAGACATGGGAGACTCAGCTCTACATCCATAATGTTCGGCAAGGACAGCAAAGGTGGAGGGAACTGAGAGGAGTGTGACAACAGTCAAAAAATGAACACATGGTCTAAGAAAGGGCAGAAAGCCCTCTTATGAGACACAAAAGGTAACAGGCATGGGCTACTTTGACTGAACAGCTTTTTATATAATTCTATGGTTGAGAGTTGCTAAAAGTCACGTGCCCAGCACTCAGGAGGCAGAGGTAGGCAGATCTCTTTGAGTTCGAGGCCAGCCTGGTCTGCAGAGCAAGTTCTAGAACCACCAAGGCTACACAGAGAACCCCTGTCTCAAACAAACAATTTTTTAAAAAGAGGAGCTGGAGAGATGGTGCAGTGGTTAAGAGCATTTGCTGTTCATGCAGAAGACACAAGTTCAATTCCCAGCACTCATATGGTGGTTCACAACCATTGATAACTCCAGTTCCAGGGGATCCAACATCTTCTGGCCCCCAGGGCATTGCACAAATGTGATACACAGCCATACATGCACATAAAACACCCACACACAAAATAATAAAATTATATTTTAAAAAATAGAATTGCTAAGAAGAAATAAAAGTCTGCCTACTTCATATACGTAATGCACCATGTGAAAAAATGGGTTCCCAGGCACACAGAAAGCAGGGGAAAGATGTCCTTGAGCATGTGCTCTCATTCAACAATGAGAAAAAGCACTTGTTTGATTTCAGAGAGGTCAGGCAGGTAGCGGTTCTGTTTTAGCTTCTAATTGCATAAATCTGCAGGTAGAATTCACATTCCTATCTGTTCCTGTTCACCTATAAGCAGCTTCCCCTGTAGCATCATGATGAGTTCCCTCTGAACCAATCATACACTGCCTGGGGCCCAGGAGAGCAGATCCTGCTGTCCACTCCCCTCTGCCCTGTGACTCAGTTACACAACTGAGCAAGGAGTTAGAAAATACTACAACTGCAGGAAGCTGGCCTGGTGGTGCATGTCCGGAATCCAGCACTCAGGAGACTGGGACAGGAGAAGCAGTTTAACCCAGCCTGGGCTACATAGTGAGATTCAAACTCAAAAAAAAAAAGTTGGTTCACATATATTTATAACTATTTCAACATCTATCATGAATAATCCAAAATATAAAATTCTTTTCAAAAGTTTTTAACTTGGAGCTGGAAAGATGGCTCAGTGGTTAAGAGTGCTTGCTCCTCCTGCAGAGGACCTGGGTTCTGCTCTCAATACCCACCTGGTGGCTCACAGCCATATCTAAGTACAGTTCCAGACCATCCAACACCCACTTCTGAGATCCGTATCAGATATGCACAGACACACATGCAGGTAAAACACTCTTACACATAAAATAAAATAATTTTTTAAATTTTAAGTTTTTAACTTTTCTCCTATTGCCTTGCTCAATGTTTCTTCTTGCTGTTTTATTTTTCTATTTATTTACTTACTTACTTACTTATTTTTTAAGGCAGGGTCTCCCTATAAACCTGGCTGGCCTCCAGCTCACATAGAGATCCACCTCCCTCTGCCTCCCAAGTGCTGGGATTAAAGGTGTATGTCACCACACTGAGTGGTTCTTAAAGGTCATAATTAACATCAAATATTCATTTTAATTTTTATTTATGTGCTCATACATATGTATGGACTCAGGATCCCTCAAAGGCCAGAGAAGAATACCAGATTCCCTGGTGCTGGAGTTACAGATGGTTGTGAGCAGCTTATTATAGATGCTAGAACTGAAATACAAGTCCTCTACAAGAACAGCACATGCTTATAACTGCTAAACCATCTCCTGTTCATTTATGTTACTAACAGAACAAACAGAACAGCTCACATCCATCCCCACTAGGGAAAACACAGCAAATACCAGCATGTGCTCTAAGCTTTGTGTCTGAGAAACATCCTTCAAGTTCTTAGCCAAGAAGATCATCTAGTGGAAGCTTAACTACACCATATCCAATAAGAGCCTGGTACTCGGCAGGTCCAGCGGCCTTTCAGGTACTAGAGAAGGGAAGCCTTGATAGAAAGTGTCTTTAGCTACAAGACTCCACAACAGCATGGGCCTTTAAAAAAACTCTAGAGCCAGCTGCAACACTCACACAACATCCTTTTACAGAAAAGCCATGTCTATGCATATGAGTATTGTTCCACCCTCAAAAATAACCAGTCTGGGTATGTGGCCATAAAAGGCAGCACCATCTGGGGTTCTCGATTACCTTGCAGAGTCCCCACGACCGTCTCCAAACCTTCATTTGTCCCCTGCCACACAGGCAGCTGCATCCATGCAGGCGCTCCTTAGGTCACATTTGGAGAAGTGCTGATAAAAGGGGACAGAATGGCATGTACAAAACAAGATCTAATGTATCTCCTGGGTGTTTCAGTCTTAGGCGGGAATGGACCTGAAAAGGACAATCAACCAGCATATCCATGTGGGGGACCTCTATGTCATTGTGCATACATTTAATTCACATGGGGCTCCTTTTGGAATATAAAGAACTTTCAATGTCCTTCCATTTCTAAAAGTAACAGGAACCAAGCTCCAAGAAGCAGAAGATTCAAGAAAAGTAAAATCTGAAAACCACTGAAGAGCATCACCACTGCTAGATTACGGTGCCCACACCGTTAAGGGAAAGCTGCCGTGCCTTGGACCTCATTATGGATTCTGCTTCTCACAGGGCTTGTTCTGTGTGTGATGAAAACTGGGCTGGGACATAATTGAGGCAGGGATTTAGAGATTTGGTACAGCAAACTTCCTAATAAAAATGGCACAAACGGGACTCTTCTTGCTGTGGTTACATATTAAATCTTATTTGATCGATTTCTCTGCATTCCAAATTGGAAGCAGAAGGCAGAAGGTTGTGATTAAAGTCATATTGATTCATCATTAACATTTAATCAAGTGGCTGCTATAGCTACAGGGAATGCTTATTACTGTGGCAGTGTTCTTTTCTTTCCAAGTTGCCTTTATTGTCGCTACAACAAAGAAACTGTGGATATATTCAATAGCAACAAAACACGGCATTGTTTCTAAGGGTCTGTCTGCGGCATACACAACAAGCCTGGATCAAAACGAAGGTGCTGCCTAGCACTGCGCACCGAGCTGTTCCTTATGAGCCAGGCTGCTGCAGCTCTGAGCAATGACTGCTAAGAAGGATTTTCTGTCTCTTTTATTTTACACATGAAATTGTATTTTCCCCTATGTCCACTTGTTTCTTTCTCTTACTTTTAGCACATTTACATGAAACTGAACCCCAGAGTTGGTGTTCTGTGAAATAGAAACAAGACACTAAACCAGGAAGGAAGCAATATGTATACTTGTTAAACAATTTGACAGAACTGATTCTGAACTTCAGGGGTTTTCCAATTAAGTTCCAAGACTATTAGCACTTCAGAATAGTACTTCCATAAACTTGAGAAATCTGGCAAACTTTTTAAAATTTGTATTTTTTCATGAGAAATTCAGACATGTAGGAAATAAGGTCGTATCTGCCCCTAAGCTCCATTTGTTCCTTTAACAGGTCTTTTTAATAAGCCACTAAGTCGAGTCGTATGCCCACACATGTACAAGTGTGGCACCACCCATCAGAACAAGGGAAACACACCGGTGCCACATCCTCAAAAGAGGGTGGCCCTCACTCCCCAGTAACTAGCAGATAGCCCTCAGGAAGGGCGGGCCTGGAGATCATCTATGCCAGTTAAGTAAAATATAGCAAACTTGTTAACAAAATAAATGAGTTTTACTGTCACATATTTTTTACTATTTTTAACTATGTGTCATGTGTGGGCATTTGCAGGAGAGGGAAGGTGCCACAGAGGGCAAAGGTGTCAGGTCCTACAACTGGAGTTACATCTGACTGTGAGGTGCCTGATGTGGGTCCTGGGAATGGAACTCAGGTCCTCGGAAGAGTAGTACATGCACTTACCCACTGAGCTATCTTTCCAGCCACACTCCCAATAAAGGAGCTTTAAATCAACTACAAATCCACATAGAACGATGTCTCAGGCCCCAAGGCCTCAGTTCCTGCACCCCTGAGGGTCAGTTCTCCTCCTAAGCCCCTCTGGGAGTCATGGAGGAACCCCTACGAGAATACTAACTATGCATGTCCTAATGCTGTGTAGTCACTCTTACGGCTGCATGGTTCCTAATTCTAAGGAATCAGGAATGTCCCCCGATGTCCAACAGTCTGCACAAGAAAATTCTATTGAAAAGCTCCAATCAATAAAAAGAGTAATTACAGATCTCAGAAGCATCGGCCCCACAACAGCTTCTACAGATGTGGGCTTTGAAGGCTGCCTCTGCTCTTGGCTCTTCTTGCCTCGCTCTCTGTACCTGGGTGCCAGAGGCTCCTGGCACCATCAACTGAGCTGTCCTGCTATTCCTTCACCACCATGACGGCCTGAAACTTTCTAAGACCATGAGTCAAAATAAACTCTTCCTGCTTTCAGATGAATTAGATTACTATGGTGGCCACAGCAGACAGCAGCAACCAATACATACCTCTATAAAATCTTTCCGTAAACTCAAAGGAGTGCGGCGACTGAATAAAGTTTAGCAACAAGGTCTTCAGGCAATAAGGTCAAGGTGAAATGAAGTGAATGGCTAAGTTCTATTGTGCTTCTTGCTTTCAACAACATATCAGGAAATACACGTCAAATGAACAACTTATGAAACTATATTTGAAGCCAAACAATACAGCACGCCATTACAAAACAATGGCCAGGCTATGTGTGGGTGTGGCTTAGTGGTAGGGTACTACTTACCACATGCCAGACTCTGGATTCATGCTGGGGTGGAGGGTAAAATAACAGAGGAGGAACTGGGGCAAGGGTCATTCAGTGAAACACTTGCCTCACAAGCACTAAGACCTGAGTTTGAACCCCAGCACCCATGCAGAATGCCAGGCCCAGTGCTCCAGAGGTGGAGGCACCCAGATCTCTGGATAGCACTGACCAGGCAGCCTAGCCCAACAAAGCCCCAGGCCCAGTGAGAGACTCTGTCTCCAAAAACAGAAGAACATCTCAAGGATCATGACCCAAGGTGGACCTGTGGTCTCCACATATATGTCCATACTTGCCAGCACATACACCAACATCGACACATCCACATATAAACATACATATACAAAAATAAATAAATAAATAAATAAATAAATAAATAAATAAAATTGGCAACTATCATAAAAACAACCCTAAATGCATTTAAACCTTCACACACAATTTTCCATCATTTAAAATATTCAAAATTAACTGCATACAATGAGGTCTGTCAAAACATAATCAGAATTGATTTAAGCCTAAAACAAAAAGTTAGTAGGGTTTTTTAATTAAGTGTGGATTGATTTTAAATTAATAAATTGTTAAAATGACAAAACTCCCTAAATTAATTTATAGAATCAAATGTAGTACCTCTCTGCTTTCTTAAAGAAATGTAAAGTTGATTCTGAAATTCACACAGAAATACAAGAGATCTAAGGCTGGAGAAATGGCTCAGTAGTGTTTGATGTACAATCATGAGGACCAGAGTTAAGATCCCAGCACCCACATAACAAGCCATCTCTGAGGGACCCAATGCCCTTTTTTGGCTTCCATATCCACAAGTGCCTGCCTGACATACCTGCACAGGCACACACACACACACACACACACACACACACACACACACACACACACGAAAAGGATATGCCAGGTACGGTGGTGAATACCTTTAATCTCAGCACTTGGAAGCAGTTTGAGGTCAGCCTGGTCTACATCCTTCATATTGAGTTCCAGGCTAACCAGAGCTACATAGTGAGACCCTGCTTCAAAAATAATAATAAAATAAATTAGAGAGAGAGAGAGAGAGAGAGAGAGAAGGAAAAGGACGGAAGAAAGAGAAAAAGGAGGCCAGAACAATATTGAAAAAGAAAGCATTTGGAGAAGTCTCAATGATTTCCAGACTTACTACAAGGCTATAGTACTCAAACCATGTAGTACTAATGCAAGGACACACACAGGGATAGGCCAGAGCTCAGAATCCAGAAACAAATCTCACCTTCATGGCCAATAAGCTGTTGACAAGAACTCTGGGGCCACTCAGTGTAGAGCAAGAGTCTTTCCAGTAAAGGTATTAGAAAACTCAATACTTGCATCCCAAAGAATAAAGTTAGGGGCCAGTGAGATAGCTCAGCAGGTAGTTATGCTTGCTGTGTGTTCTGGTTTGATTTCTGTTGTGATAAAACACTGAACAAAACACACTTGGGGAAGAAAGGCTTATTTCATCCTACAGATAGTCCTTCACTAAGGGAGGCTAAGGTGGGAACTCCAGGCAGGAACCTGGAGGCAGAGGCCATGGAGGTGCGCTGCTTACTGGCTTGCTCCCACACTCACATTTAGCTACCTTTCTAATACTGCCCAGGCCACCTTCCTAGGTAAAGTACGTCCTGCAGTGGGCTGGGCCCTCCTGCATCAATTAGCAATCAAGAAAATGCTCCACAGACATATCCACAAGTGATCTAAATGAGGCAATTCTTCAGCTGAGGTTCTTCCTAGCCATGTCAGGTTGACAACCAACATTAGCCATCACATCACACACACTTAGCTACCTAAGTTTGATCTTCAGACACCTCTGACCTCGCCACATGCATATGATGGCACCTGCACTTACATGCATACACACAATAAAAATAAACTTTAAAAAAAAGGACAAAGGCTGGGTGGTGGTAGCTCACGCCTTTAATCCCAGCACTCGGAAGGCAAAGCCAGGTGGATCTCTGTGAGTTCGAGGCCAGCCTGGTCTACAGAGCAAGATCCAAGACAGACACCAAAACTACACAGAGAAACTCTGTCTCAAAAAAACAAAAACAAAAAACAAAAAACAAAAAAAAAAACTAAGTTAGATCACAAGCCCATATACAAAACTCAACTCACAATGTAGCAAAGACCCAAGTACAAGAGTTAAGACTATAAAATGTGCATGAGAAAACACAAGTGTATCTTTATGAACTCAGATTAGGTAACCGTTTCTTAACAATGATGCTAAACAGAACACACACACTTGACCCTAGCACCCTCACCACAGGGCCACACACACTTGTACCTAGAGCCTTCACCCAGAACCACACACACACTCGATCCTAGAACCCTGTGGTGGTTTGAAAGAAAATGGCCCTCAAAGGGAGTGGCACTACTGGGAGGTGTGGCTTTGCTGGAGTAAGTATGGTCTTGTTGGAGGAAGTGTGCCACTGTGGAGGTGGGCTATGAGGTCTCATATATGCTCAAGCTTCACTCAGTGTGATACAATCCACTTCGGTTGCCTGCAAGATGTAGGACTCTCAGCTACTTCTCCAGCACCATGTCTGCCTGCACACCGCCATGCTCCCCACCATGATGACAATGGACTGAACCTCTGAACTGTAAGCCACCACTTCGATTAAATGTTTTCCTTTATAAGAGTTGCCGTGGTCATGGTGTCTCTTCACACCCTACCCAAAATAAGCCCTCGCCACAGAGACACACAACTGGACTCAGACTCTAGAGAAGCTGGAGGGAAGGATGGGAGCTGGAGAAGGCATGGGCCAGGGGTCAACACCATAAGCCAACAGGCAGTGACACAGGGGCCAGAATGTGCCACAGTGCCTGCCCCTGCACCACACGTCTGTTCATAACCACAGCTGCTACTCTACTCCACCTTAATTTCTCTGTGACTAACTACCTGAAACCATTCTGAGAAAAGTAGCTCCAACTCAGCTACACTAATACAAACAACACCAACCAAACTTATACAGACATCTTCTTCCATCTCTTTAATTCTATCTGTAGAATGACATTTTATGGCTGCCTCTTACAATAATATACAATGGATTTTTCTTACATCATAAGACTATCTTTTAACTGTCATGTTTAATCCATTCATATTTATTGGGATTTTGCCACTTTCATAACTAAAACAAACAAACCCAAAACAGTGGAGGCTAGGGAGATGACTCAAGCTTGAGGGTCTAGCATCAACCTAAAAAGCTGGATGTAACACATGCACTGTGAGCCCAGAACTGCTGGAGATGAAGACAGGATGATGGCTGGGGCTTGCTAGCCACAAGCCTAGCTCCAGCTTCAGTGGGAGACCCTGACTCAAGGGAAGAAAACAGAGAGATAGAGCAGGGCACCCAACATCGTCCTCTCCTGGTGCTGCATACAGGGGCACAGGTCCACAGGCACACTTGTATATACACAGCACACACACACCTAAATGCACACATACCCACAAAAAGAACTGTTAAAGCCTGGTGTGGTGGCACATACCTGTAATTTTTGTGCTCAGGAGGCTGAGGCAGAAGGATTACCAATTTGGGTCTTGAACACAGTAATACCACCTCACTCAAAGGGGAGGGGCTTTAAAAAATAAAATTCACCATAAAAACATTTTGAGGAGATAAATATGTGTACTCTGATATAGGCATTACACAACAGAATCAGATACTGTGATACAGTTTGTCTAGCATTTTAAAAGCTTTGAATTTGATCCTCAGCACCAAAATAAATAAATAATATAAATAACATTATACAATATGTACATTTTAAAACATTACATTAAAAGATACAATTTTTAATTTTTATCTATCAGTTAAATCTAAATTTTAAAAATGAAACAATTACCTGCACCAACAAACCCAGACATCACTCACATTTCTGAAATATTTTCTCACATCGCCCATTGCTTACCACTTCTCCTGCAGAGGCGGCCAGCATATGCTTCATGGGCCTGACGTGTGGAGCCGAGTCAGTGTGCAGCAAACATTTCACATATTCATAGGTGAGAAAAAACATAGCAGCTGAAATACAAAAGTATCTTTTCAATGTCAATAAATATCTCACCTACTTAGGAATGTCTCTCAAAAGCTGTGACAATAATAATTACAGTGTGAGATAAGAACTGGCAAGCGCACACCTTCTTCCACCCTCTTGCAGAACTTATCAAACCTGAACTACATTTTTGACCTTGGACTTGGAGAAATACAGAAGACATGATCCCTATCTGAGGTGCACTCAACAGGTAGCCTGGCACTGCCCTGCTTCATTTCCTAGCAAACTTCTTAAAAAGGACTGTGGGCTTCACAGACCCAAAATAGCATTACATATAGTCATAAAAACAAGCAGCTGCTGAGTTATGCATAGGTTAAAACCATAAACACATACCTTAAGTAAAATGTCAATGCTACAATGTTTACTACAGATTATGCAAAGTAGCTATGCTACTTTTCCCTACTTGAAATCATCTTTATAAAACACGGAAACAATCAACAATTTCATTAAAAACAGAAGTCAGTGCCAGGCGTGGCAGTGCACACCTTGAATCCCAGCACACTGGAGACAGGGCAGGCTGACCTCTGTGCGTTTGAGGCCAGTCTAGTCTACATAGTAAGCTCCGGGACAGCCACGTTACACAATGAGACTGTATCTAAGAAACAAAAAGAAAAGTGGGAATCAGCGGAAAGCTGCCTCTATTGCTGTAATCAGAGCTGCACAAGAGGATTTAAAACTTCCTGTGTATTATCAATCAAGAGATGTCTTTACCTCTCCAGAAGAGACAAGGCACAGAGGATAAGTGGACAACAAACTCATCTTCTGAAGGACATGAGAGCACTAAACACTCAGGAACACAACCCGACAGTGGAAACCATTCCCCAAAGTCAACCAGTGTGTGAAGGGCCCACGGGCTGCTCACAGGCCTAATTACAAACACAACAGCCGTACGTATGTATGTAGCTGCGTCTGGTCTATTCCCACATGTAGCTCTTCACACTGCTTCCCCAATTTTGGCTCATTCACTCCATGTCCCTCTGCTGCACTCAGCTGTATGTTCTGTGGGTGCATATACCCCCTAAGCCCTGCCCCACCCCAGGAGAAAGGAGGAAGCTAAAGGTTCCCAGGTCCCATCATCAAGTACCTCAAGATTGTCATTTATAGCTACTTTGGTGAAATGTAAGTTCCAGCCCCTGCCAAACAGGTAGCATCCAAAAAGGCTCTAGAGTTGGAAATGATGACACAGTGCAGCTCTAACAGAAGCTCTGAGTGAAGAAGGGAAGAGGAGGTAGGCTAGCCACAGCCCTCGCCCCCACAAGAACAAAAGCCAGACTGGGCCTTCCTCTGCTATGTTCCTGCCTAAAAAGGAATGGGCCTCTTCAAAAGGCTCCCCTCTCCCTCTCAACCCCTCACCTGTGCTGGCTTGATTCTCAGCAATGTCCATAGCCATCTATGGTTACAAGGGATTCTGTACTCAGACTACACAGAGTCTTAACCAATAACAAAAGGCAATACACGTGACAATACAAAGATTAATAGAAATGGGTTAATTTAAGATGAAGGAGCCAGTTAATAATAAGCCTGAGCTTTAGACCAAACAGTTTGTAATTAATATTAAGCCTCTGAGTGATTATTTTATAAAAACGGCTGCTGCCGGGCAGGACCAAGAAACTTCAGGCTATAAAACCCCATTTCTAGAAGGCTTTGCTTTGACTTTGTTTCCTGCACTTTATGAATAAAAGGAAAAGATTTTCAACATAGCCTTCCCAGAGACAGACAGATACACAAACACATGTGTACATGCTTGTGCATGTGTGTGTGTGCACATACACACACACAAATTCAAAATCATGTTCTATATGTAAATGCTTTGGAGAAGAATGTAAAACAGTCCTGTGAGCTTAACCGCAGCATCATGTACTACATACATCACTGGTGATGTCACACATGCCTGAGCCCTTACTGCAATACATGAGGATGAGCCACAAAAGCCACAAAAACTGGTCACCAAAAGCTATGAGCACAGAGCATATTGCTTTGTAGATTGCCTGCTCAAAGGTCCTCAAACTTATCTACAGAGGAGGATCGCCTTGGAGTTTTAAACCACAAGTGTCCTGGACACACCCCAATCTCTGCAGGTGGGCCACTGGCATCTGGGTGGCTTCAAGTTCCTTGTGGATCAGGCCATTCTGTTTGGGACAACCCTGTACCTTTGTCCATGCATTACACAATGGGGGTTCAACAACAGCTCATTAGCTAATACTCAAAGAATTAAGACAGACTAGGAGTCAAAGGTAACCCAGGGTGACTCCTAGGGGATGGAGAAGAAAGTGAAGTTGACAACAGAAAGATGGAAAGATTACTTTTTCTCTGCACTACATGTGAAGGCTATGTTTAAAGACTGGGCACGTGAGCATCAGATTAACATATTCATTCATTATCCTGGAAAAAGAGAGAAAATGAACCCAGAATTTAAGAAGCCCCTAGAGCCATGATTTTGTGGATGCAGGCTGTACATCATTTTTGCTAGTTAGCTCAGTTCACTTGTGAGCATTAGAGGCATCCATCAGGAACTGGGAGATGGAAAGTAGACACACCTCAGGAGAACACTGTATATTTAGTATGTGCAAGGTCCTGAATACAATCCAAAAGAAGGGGGCTGGAGAGATGGCTCAGAGGTTAAGAGCACTGACTGCTCTTCCAGAGGTCCTGAGTTCAATTCCCAGCAACCACATGGTGGCTCACAACCATCTGTAATGAGATCTAGCACCCTCTTCTGTATACATAATAAATAAATAAATCTTTAAAAAAAAAAAAAAAAAAAGAATCCAAAAGAAAAATAAAGCACCCACTGGTAAACAATTAAAATCAGGTAAGTGACTGAAAACAGATATACTCAGAAGTAGATTAAATAAAAATACATCATCCTAATTAGCAAATGAAAATACCAAAAGTCACAAGACTTTAAAACCAAACAACAGGCATTGGCAGGAGAGTCTCCAGCACAACCCAGTGAAGCACCTTCCTCATCTAACAGCAATTTAAGAGGAGCAATGCCTCTCTGCCTCACCTGTTCACTGGGGTCACCGAGGACAACACACCTTTATAAAGCCTCCTGAGAACTCTGGTGTGCAGGCAAGGTAAAAACTACTACTCTACAGGATTATGATGAAAAAGCAACATTTTAAAGATTCTAAACTGAGGATTTAAACAGCAAAGCCATTTTTAAAAGATTATCCTTTTTTTTGTATGAAATGGAATGAAATCTATAACAATCTCTGCATTCTGTTTACATACAATCAAAGAACAAAACATAAATCCAGAAAATCAGCTGTAATATATAAGGAACTTTCTGTATGTACATCTTAATTATTCTGAATATAAACCCATTATCTTGGCTTCTGCGCAGTGTGAGGATCAACACCCTTACCATTAGGAAAGGATCCGATAGCTGTAGAAGGGACGCCAGCATAGATCCCACGGAAACCACCAGCCTTGCTGAATCCTTGGGGACTCTGCAGCCTTGTCTTAATAGTGTCCAAAGGAAATAAGATCAAGTCAACAGAGGCACCTGCTACTCCTCCAGCCTGTGCAAAAGGATGGGGAAGAGAGACAGTGAGCTCTCAGGCACGGAGGGACAGGGAGGCAGCCTTCCTCCTTTCTCCCATGCAGGATCAGGGTTGTGAGCATCTGCCCATGCTGGGCAAGTGCTCTACTCCTGAGCTACATCCCCAGCCCTGAGGAAGACTCTATACAGTTGCTCACATCTTTCAGTCCACAAATTTCTTTGCAATACTCAAAGGACTTGAATTTTTTAATAAGAAAATGATACACTTATCAATTGTGTTATACTTGCAACTTGTACATATTTTTACTTTTTAGATGAATTTTAATGAATTAAATTTATTCTTAAAACAAATTAAAGCTCATTCTTAATTTATTCATATAATTCAATAACTGTTTAAAGCCATTTAAAAAAGAAAAAGACAGGTAAAGAGCAAAAAGTATCCTAATTACTCCAGAAGCTACTTTTATTAGTTTCTTTTGTGACTTTCCAAAGTTACCATAGGCATAGTCAAGCAAGCATGGGTACTCTTTTCTTATTTATTGTGATCTCTTTTTTTAATTTTGTATGTGGTATATGTACTGTTCCTGTGGGTGTGTGGAGAGCAGAGGCAGACATCAGGCATCTTTCCCTGACTGCTCTTCACCTTAATTTTTTTGAGATAGTATCTCGCTAAACCTGAAGCTTATGAACTCTGCTATGGTAACTGACCAGTGAGCCCCACCCTGCTTTGGGGACAAGGTTTCATGTAGACCAAATTAGCTTTGAACTTGTTATACAACCAAGGATGACCCTGAACTCCTAAACCTTCTGCCTCCACCTTTCAAGTGTGATGGTACAAATATACACAATGCAATACTACTCAGCTGTTAAAAAATAGTTAAATTAATTTGTAGGTAAATGGAACTAGAAAAGATTATGAATGAGGTGACCCAAATTCAGAAAGACAAATGCCACATGTTCTCTCTCAACTGTAGTTCCTAATTCAGAATCTTCAGTAAGAGTATAACCAGGAGTTACTTTAGAAACCAGGAAGTAAAGAGGAATTATGGGCAGGGGCTAGAGGAAGGAAGAGCAGGATCCGGGTGATATGACAGGGGGAAATGGGAGAAAATGGGGGGGGGTTGTTTTTATGGGAGGGAAGGGACATCAATACAGAATGCGAGGGAGAGAGGAAGGGCAAATAACACCAAAGATATTTGATGAAGCATTAAAGAATCATATTATTTTACATTCACCTAAAATTATACACACACAACACATGTAAGCGTGTGTGTGTGTGTGTGTGTGTGTGTGTGTGTGTGTGTGTGTGTATGTACCTTAAATGAAGATATGCCACTTGAGCTTACGATACTCCCCGCACATGCGGTACTAGACATGAGAAACCTCCATTTGAGTTGTTGGTCAGGGTAGTCAGTGACTCCCAAAACAATAAAGGCCATTGCTATTGCCCTTGGTTGCCTCTCAGAGGTTGAAGATAGTCCCTACTGCTGAAGACACCACATGCTTTACACACAGGACTCTGAAGATGTGAACTGGAAATAACCTGCAAGCCTCCTTCCAGTGGTCCCAGCTTTCATAGTATCAAAAAGTACTACCCAAGCCGCTGCGGGAGGAAAGCAACCAATAGCCAATCCAGCTGTGACAATAGTGAATTTTAACAATGACCACCATAGCAAGCTATCCCTACGGGTGCAGGAGCAGCACTCATATGTGGTGATATTTTATTTGTATTAAAATGTTATTTGTATGTTAATAAATAAAGTTGCCCGGGGGTCAGAGCTATTAGCAAGCCATAGGAAAGCAGGGCAGTGGTGGCGTACGCTTGTAATCCCAGCACTTGGTAGGCAGAGCTAGGTAAGTCTCTGTGTGTTCAGGGATACAGCCATTATTGGATACACATGCCTTTAATCTCAATACCAATCATGGAAAACCTGGAGGCCTATACAGACAGGCCGTGACGAGGCGGTCATGTGGTTGGGTTTACAACCAATGAGAAGGCAGAACAGGAACTCTATATAAAGACTTTAACACAGGGGTAGCTCTGGTTCGGAGAGGTAGGACCACTGCAGGAGAAGGGTAAGATTTTAGCTCTTAGCTCTGACCTCTTGGCTTTCTTCTTTGCATTGGTTCTGTTTCTTATTTAATAAGAAAGTTGGTTACATCTACACTCATATCTTGGTGGTAACTAATTGCTGTCTAATTGGACTTAAGGCCCACTCAACAAGAGGAACATCATGCCTGGTACTGGAAACCTAAGCAACTACCTTGAGCTAGTGAGGTCATGATCTTGTAAGAAAATCTACTACCATCACTTTATTAGATCAGCGTAACTCCTACCTTCATTCTGAAATGTACCCTGACATTCACAGGTAAGTGGAGCTCTTATCTCTCATCAAAGAAGTTTCTCTTTACAGCAAATGGAGATCACTACTGAAAACCACAACAGGTCATATGCAGAAATCAATGGATTGTAGGAAGCCTGGTCCCAACTAATATAGCTACAACAGGACTCCTGCATCTAAGGCTGGAGGAATATTGAGGAGGAGGAGACAGAAAGAGGGTTAAGAGCTAGCAGACTTTGAGACTGTGTCCTAGAAATGACAGGGAAGCTTCACCCATGATATCACAACAATATGGCTGCCGAAACAAGGCCTGAACAGTGATAATGTAATATACATGACGACACAGAACAAAGAACTCTCAAGGGGCCCCACTCATAGACAAAAACCTATAGGCAACTGAGGACTGCTGAGAGAGGGAGAATAGCCCTCCTGGGGATGACCCCTACCTGGTCATCCAATACGAAGTGGTCAGCCCGGAAATCATCCACACACAAGTCACACACCAAAGGGACTCAGCAAGTGTATTTATCTATTTATGCACTTTTCTATGTAACAATAATCAAAAGAGGCCATCAATTTGAGAGGGATTTGGGGGGCATGGGAAGGCCTCGCAGAAGCAACACGGGGCAGGAGGGAAAGAGGGCAAAGGAGAAAGGAAGTGCTATATTTTAGTTTTCTAAAGTCATAATGAAAAGTGAAAGTAAATAAAAGCAAAAGAGAGCACCCAGATGTAATGGCATATACCTGTAACCCCAGCACTGAGGAGGCTGAGTCAGAAAGAACTGGAGTTCAAGGCCAGCCTAAACTACAGAGGAGAACTGTCTCAAAATTAAGTAAATATAAATAGATGTCATACAATATATAAACTGCTCTACAGTGCTTTTATGCTGCTCAACAATTTATCCTATGCTCGAATCAGACCTGATGTTCTATTTTGTCTTTTGAACCACTGAGTACTAAATCTGCATAAAGACTTTTTGGGGGACTTAAATTTTCAGACAGATAATTCTTATCAACCTAGATCTGTATTAAGATAAGCACACATCCAAGGATTCATATATTATTTTCTATATTTATTATATCTGCTAATCCCTTGACAACGTTTAATTAAGTGACTAAATTTTTTTGAAAGAACTGGTACTCATTCCCAAGGAATTGAGTTTGTTTAAAAAGTTGAACATTCAAAACTGTACCTCACACCTATAGTGACACACAGGCAGAATATTTTAATGCTAATTATATTTTAGTAAAAGAGGATGAAATTTTGAAAAACACAAACAAACACAGTGCCCTGAAAGGGCTAAGGCAACATTCACAAGTGGGCAGACTATATATATATATCCCTGCGGACGAGAGTCCTCACAGTAAGTTGTAAGTGGTTTGCTAAGCATTTCTGTCTTTTTAATATTGAACCACATGAACATAATCTCTTTAAAATACAGAAATGTACAACTAAAAAGTATGTCCATGGCAAAGAAAGGAGAGGAGAAAGGGAGAGAAAAGAGTGGGCACTATTCACACTTATGGGCAAAGTTCAAATTTAGTCTAACTTTTGAGTTTTCAAAATTTCCAGTTTGTGCAAAGCTCAGTGTGTGGTAGGCCAACTTGCTCTACCCACCTTTCAGCACAAAACTACTGCAAGAGGTAAGTGGAAAAACAAAACACTGGTGAGAATGAGTGCAATGACTATTTTTTAATTAAATAATACAAGTAAATTAGTAAACACTGAAGTACATTGGCAAATGTGTTAACACTGTAATACTACATGATCAGCCTGAAAGTTAGAAATTAACCTTAAAGACTATGACATGAATGACCTAAAAAGATGTCACCAAAGAGCTCTGAGATGTGTTGGGACAGGGCTGCAAACAGTACTAAAATGAGTGGTCAGGGGCAGTGGCATGCACCTGCAGTAGCCCAGGGCGGTCGGTGGGAGGATCACTGAAGATGACGCCACTAAGGAAGAAGAGAAGAATAGATAAGGACGTGTGGTTCTCTGTGGAGACAGGATGGACTGTAAGCATCCTAAAGGAGGCTCGCTGCCATGCTGGAACTGAGCAACGGTCGGGCACCCTTGTCACTTTTTCAAAAGGATTTTTTTTTTTTTAAGATTTATTTATTATACATACAGTATTCTGCCTGTGTACCAGAAGAGGGAACCAGATCTCATTACAGATGGTTGTGAGCCACCATGTGGTTGCTGGGAATTGAACTCAGGACCCCTGGAAGAGTAACCAGTGCTCTTAACCTCTGAGCCATCTCTCCAGCCCTCAAAAGGATTTTTATTCAGTTCAGCCTTTTCTCAGAACACAGAACAAAATCTGATAAGGACATGTGATATACGTCAACTCTTTAAAAACAAGCTGCATTGTAAGAATTTTCTCTTTAATCTTCAGCAAGTTCAGAGAAACACTGGCTATCTGCTGCTAAGCTTTAATCAATGAATTATTCTCCTAATGTGTGGCTACTGCACACAAGTCGATTCTCTAACTTTGTTCATCAGCATTTTTACCTTCTGAGGATAAAATGGCCAGATGCAATCTACTCATCTAGTAAAACAGGAATCGAAAAATACTAACTGCGAGTGTGAATTTCAAGCTTCTATAACCAAAACATCATTTAATTTATGAGATTGAAAAATAGAGAATCTAAAAGTCTGTTCAGCCACAGAATATATTTAACATTTAAGCAAAACCTTTATGGAATGTGTGCAATTTCACAGGAACTTTGTGCATAACCACGAGCCAACGCCAGCTGGATTATAAGAGACCCTATCAGAGTCTCTTGTTCTTTAAATTTGTCAAAATGTTATCAGGCAACTGACTAAGCTCGAGATTTAGAGTGCCTTATGCTGAAAAGTGGCTTTATGCTGTGAGTTCAAATCAAGACATGGGGGCAGAAAACTCACAAACTGTGCACAAACAACTAACCCCGACCTCAAATGCTGAGTGTAAACAAAACACATGCTCTGCCTCAAGTTGGCAGCTGTAAGAAGTCTTGGCATGCCATAGGGAAGTGATTGGTGTTTTGAAATTATGCAACTATTGCTTGGAAATTGCCCTAGGAACTGAAAAGGTCAAGACGGTATGCTACCAAGCCTTCTTCTTTAAAGGAAGCTGGCTGCACAGCAATATGAAAATTATCACCTAAAACACCTGTGTAACATATGCAAACCCAAAACTGGCCACCAGCCCAAAGGACAACTAAGCCAGCTAGAACACCAGCCTGGCTTCTCAGGGAAGCCATTTTTCCTGATGTGTTCACTTGACTGCACATTCAAGGGGCCACCAACGATCTGCCAGCTATCTTCCACATCTCCAAACTGCTGTCCCTGCTCCCTATGACCCTGGTCTCCTCCTACAATGGCCACTCACCCTCCCTGAGGACTCCAGCCCCCAACAATAAAGACAGGCATCAGACCATTTGTTCAATATCTATCCCACTAGATTATAAAATCTGTATTTTGTACCAATACATCCCTAGCATCAGCACATAAATGCACTCAACAACTACAATGAAAAGATGTTATTCATATTTTAGAAGGTACTGCACATCAACCTGTAAAAAAAAAAAATACTAGATTTAAAAAATAGCAAAAGGCAAAATCAATCAACACCCATTCTCTGAGGAAAAACAAAACTCAAATAAGCCAGGCCAGTGGTCCATTCCAGCTACTTGAGAGGGAGCCCATTTCAGTTTAAGAGTCAGAGGTCACTTGGAAATACTGTAAGACCCCCATCTCCAAAATAAGAAGGAAAAAAAAAAGAAGTAAAATTACAAATGAGCAACAAAATGAGAAAACACTTCCTTATCACTAAATAAAAATAACTTTGAAATTAGAAAAGACTTAAATATGAATTCTATGGACACTATTAATAGAAACAATCTACTGGAAGACAATTTGGCAAAATAAACATTTTTAATTTTTATACCTTTGATCCAGTTACTTTATTCCTCAATATTTCCTGCATAGATATAAATTCTCAAATATTCAAGAATGTTTTATTGCAGCAATAGCTGTAGCAAAAACCAGGCAGATCTCTGTGATTTCAAGGCCAACTGGGACTACATATGGAGACCCTGTCTCAAAGTGGGGGAGAGGGGTGCACACACACACACACACACACACACACACACACACACACACACACACACACACACAAGGTCTGGGGAGACAGCTGAGTTGATAAAGGGCCTAGAAACAAGCATGAGGACCTGAACTGCAATCTCCAGCCGCCAGGTGAGAAGCTGGGTGTGGTGGGGACGAGGCAACGCCTACTCTCCCCCATTCTTTTTTTTTTTTTTTTTCCAGAGCTGAGGACCGAACCCAGGGCCTTGCGCTTGCTAGGCAAGCGCTCTACCACTGAGCTAAATCCCCAACCCCCTCTCCCCCATTCTAAGCTCCGAATGATAAACCAAAGTTCAATTCCTCAGAAGTTCTCCCTAGGAAATCAATGTGCTGATCAGGTTTACTTACAGAACACGGGTGAGCTCATGGGTGGGGTCACCAGAGGAGCATGGGTGACCTCAAAGCAGATGCACTGAAAAGTCTGTACTCTGCATGAATGATGACTTTCCCACGGTCCCATAGATGGAGTGCCCTCTTCTCCTACTCTTCCCCAGACAGTACCCTCTAGTCCTCCCTGGAAGCCATGAGCAATTAGGGCAGCTTGTACACAACCGGCTAGTAGGAGTCGCTAGATTCTCAGTGAGGAGCCTAAGACTTCCCACCCTGTTCCTCCTAGGAAGGAATGTCAAGAATCAAGAAGCCCAGCTGTGATGATCCTCAGCAAGCGGGCAGGGCTGAACTCATGAAGATGGCTGCAGTCTGGCTAAAAGGGCAGTGCTGTACAACACATGCACTTGTAACTCAGGCACTAGGGAAGGGAGGCAGAGACAGCATCCCTGGGACTTGCTGGCTGCAAGCCTACCTGCACCCCACGTCCCAGTAAGAGATTCTGTCTCATTAGGTGGGTGTTCTAGTTTACTTCCTATTGCTGTGATCAATACCATGACCAAAAGCTACTCAGGGAGAAAAGGGTGTATTTGGCTTACAGGTTCTAGTCTATTATTGAGTAAAGTTAGGGCAGGAGCTCAAGCAGGAATCTGCAGGCAGGAGCAGAGGCAGAAACCATGGAGAAGTGCTGCTTACTGGCTTGTTCTCCATGACTCACTCCGCTTGCTCTTTTGTACAACCCAAGAACATGCGCCCAGGAGTGGTGCCACCCACAGCGGGCTGGACCATCTCACATCAATCATTAACTAAGAAAATGCCCCCCACCAAGACCTGCCTACAGACCAGTCTGGTGGGACTTTCCTTTTTTCTTTTGGTTTGTTTTGTTTTGAGACAGCGTTTTTTGTTTCACTATGCAGGAATTCACAGAGATCCACCTATCTCTGTCATCAATCAGTTCTGGCCTGGAGGCATTACCTCAGTGGAGGTTCCCTTTTCCCAGATGACCCTAGTTTATATCAAGTTGTTGACAAAATCTAGCAAGCATGGTAGGCAACTCTTGAAGAACAACATTGGAGGTTGACCTCTGGCCTACACACACACACACACACACACACACACACACACACACACACACACACACACACACACACACACTGACAGTACATGCAAACAGCAAGGCCTACTGGGCTTTTTCTCCAGCACTCAGGAGATAAAGGTAGTAAGATTCTGAGTTCCAGGCCAGCTAGGCTGCATTGCAAGCCCCTCTCCCCACCACACACACACACACACACACACACACACACACACACACACACACACACACACACTGACAGTACATGCAAACAGCAAGGCCTACTGGGCTTTTTCTCCAGCACTCAGGAGATAAAGGTAGTAAGATTCTGAGTTCCAGGCCAGCTAGGCTGCATTGCAAGCCCCTCTCCCCACCACACACACACACACACACACACACACAGGGAGTGTGAGGCTCTGGGTTCAAGCACCAGCACCAAAAAAAAAAAAAAAAATCCAAAACCAAAACCAAACTTATGCCTCTACTAGCTCTTTTGTTTTGTATTGTCTGCCTTCCCCCCCCCCCGCCCCCGCCCTACCCTCCTGAGACAGGGTTTCTTTGTGTAACTTTGGAGCCTATCCTGGACCTCGCTCTGTAGACCAGGCTTGAACTCACAGAGATCCGCCTGCCTCTGCCTCCCGAGTGCTGGGATTAAAGGCGTGCGCCACCACCACTCGGCTCCTCTACTAGCTCTTAAATTTATCCAGTGATACTACAATACATGCTGTACGTTCTCACCTCTGAGTATGTGTAACTGTGTAAACCCAAGTCTGGAAGCAAACACACAGGTGGCTAGAAGTTAAATACCTCCATGGAATGGGGTTTGGAAGTATTATTATTTGTTTTAATTGCTCACAGTTTATAAGGAATATTGCAAGCCTAAGTAAGAGCCATTCAACATGAATATGCCTAGTCCTTCCAAACCTCTTCCATCCACAGGCTGCACTTGATAGGCACTAGGCAAAGAACAAGTGAGAGCATGCACTCATGGACCCAGGCTCCCTCCTCTCCCCTATACACTCCCACAAAACCTGGACCACCATCCACTCCAGCTACTATGGCTCCCAAACATGTCGAGAACTTTCTCCTGCCTCTGCTTCAGCTTAGGTTTTTCTCTCAGTCTGAAATGCCCTTTTTATCCAACTTATTCCCAGAGACCGGTTTCCCCACTGCTCCTCACTCTCTTCTCCTCTTTTCCCCCCACAGACACACATATCCCTGCCAAAAATCCTGTCTAGTCATTTGGCAGCAACCAAATGCTACATTCCTCATAAAGCCATGCCCGACCTCCCAGTTAGAGTTAAAAGCTGCCTCCTCTACCCTTCTCATAATTGTGTTCACGTTTTCCTTTGTACTAACCATGAGTGATAAAGGCAGATTCCTCAGAGTGCCAGCCAGGTCAGTGACCTTCAGCTTGCTAGACAGCTAAGCCAGCACCTCTGACACCGCAGGACTTCCCCAAGCCAACTGTAAGACGGTAACATTTCTTAGCATTCCCCAGTCACACTGGTACTCGTATTCTGGGTCACTTCTCTAGAAACCTTCATTCATCATCCCCTCCTGACAGCAGGCCTGCAGGGCTCAATCTGTTCAATGAGGCTGTTCTTAAGAATGCAAAAGTAGCTGTAGAATTGGGCTGGACTATTCTTCCATTTCCTCAGAGATTCTCTCATATTAAATTAGTGCCTAGGAACACGGGTTTGCTATCAGACAGAGCTAGCTTGAGCTCCACTTCTGGGGAGAGCCTCTTCTTAGAGGCCTATTTTATTTCTATTTCTTCATGGACAAAATAGGGGAGAGAGTACCTATGCTTCAAGAGTTTTGGAGAAGTAAATAACAGTAAACGGAAATTAAATAAAGTTAGGTTTGGTAGCTAGATGTCATGCCAATTGTCTAGCATGTAGAAAGGCTTGAGTTCCACAAAAGAAGTTGGGGGAGAAAAGGAAGGGAAGAGTGGGCAAAAGAAATAAAACGAGGGAGAAAACAGCCGGAGGTAGTGGAGCGCTTGCCCAGCACGAATGCAGCCCTGGGCCAACCTCCAGGACCGCAACAATACGTGAATAAAGTGTACAATTCAAGCCGGGCAAAAATAAATAAAGTGTACAATTCAAGCCGGGCAAAAATAAATAAAGTGTACAATTCAAGCCGGGCAAAAATAAATAAAGTGTACAATTCAAGCCGGGTGTGTTCAATCCCAGCACTTGGGAGGCAGAGGCAGGTGGATCTCTGAGTTTGAGGCCAGCCTGGTCTACAAAGTGAGTTCCAAGACAGCCAGGGCTATGCAGAGAAACCCTATCTTGAAAACCCAAAAGAGTGTACAACTCAGTAGTTTTTTTTTAAAAAGGAAAAAAATAAAATACAACTAAAATGAACCTGTTTTAGTAATATCTGTGTGTAGTGTGCATTTGCACTTGCATGTGTTGAGTGGTGTGTGTGTCTAGGGAGGTGGTTTACAGGTATATGAAAGCCCAATCTTGAGTCAGAAGTCTTCTTCATTATCTCTCCACTTTATTCACTGAGGCAGGGTCCCTCAGCTGAACACGGAGATCAAAAGGCTAGTCTAGCTAGCCAGCTAGCCAGCTTGCTGCAGAGATCCCTTGTCTCCACCCGACCCCTGGAATTACACGAGCCACCACACCCACCCAGCATTTCCGAAGGTTCTGGGAGCTGAACTCAGGTCCTCACACACTGCAGGTACTTTAACTGCTGAGCTATCACCCCAACCCTAAATGAAGCCCATATATTTAGAATGCCTGGCCCAGAACCCATTATCAATACAAGTGGGCTATTAGTTTTACAGTTGGGTCTATCAATATATATGAGCAATTATTTTGGAATTGTGTTGTTACTGATAGCATTCAAAGTTTACCAAAGCCAATATTGTCATATCAATATTAAAAATCATGCAAAAACTAAGGAGTCCTCTGCCAAAGAATGAAGATTACATTAAATATTAAACTCAATTAATAAAATCACATATTAAAATCTCTAAATTCATGTCCTACATTATTAATAGTGACTTCAAATGTCTCCTCAGTCTTCACTCAGCTCTCCACAGCCTTATTTTTAATTTACTGTCTGCCTCCTCCTAGGCCATTAGTCTCTGAGGGGAGGGACAATACTGCTCTAACAGAAGATACCTGGCTTGTGAAGGTGGGATAGCTATTAAGTGTAACTTTTTCCTCTTATCTGACATTTCATCTTTTTACTCAAATTTTGTTTGTGTATTAAAAACTTAAAGTAGCAATTGGCAAGTAGTGTTAAGAGTTTGGAAGTGGAAACAAAACTCATAACAAATCATCCACAACTAAATTACCAAACACTAAAACTTTCCAAGTACCCCTCTCTCACCTAAAATAAAAACATGAGGGAGGAAAGACAGTCTTGGTAGTCTCATAAACTGCAATAAGAGGGAAAAAAACTGTTCTTCAGCTGGCATGAATGAGATCCAACTTTTTGGAACTGCTGCCCACATACCCCACTTTGAACCTCTACCAAACAATAAAAAAGGCTATACTTTTCTCTATGTTCCGTTTATTATGATTTTTTTATTTACCTGTGTGTATGGCTGTTTTGCCTGTATGTATAAATGTCTGTGCACCAACATTCATGCCTGGTGCCCAGAGGCCAGAAGAAAGCGTAAGACCTGCTGGAACTGCCGTTCCAGATGGTTGTGATCCCCACGTGGGTGCTGGGGACCAAACCCAGCAAGTGCTCTTAACTGCAAAACCACCTCTAGTTCCTCTGTATGTCCATTTTTAAATCATCCTTCTTTCGATAACTCTAGCACTCACCTGTTTTGAAAACCACTACTGTTGTTGAGCTGAGCTTTCAGGAAGCAGCTAAGAACACAGACTCCACCACTGAACAACCTAGATTGGAGCCTGAGCAACAAGCTAGAGTCGTCTGGGAAAGGGGAACCTCACTTGAGAAAATGCTTCCCTCAAGGTGGCCTGTGAGCAAGTCTGTGGGGCAATTTTCTTTTTTATTAATGGTTAAAATGGAAGAACCCAGCCCACTGAGGATGGTGCCACCCCTCGGCAGGTGGCCCTGGGTGGTATAAGAAAGCAGGGCAACCATTACCTATGGTTGACGCCTTGCTCACCCTTGATGCAGCGGGGAGAGGCTGGGTCCTGCCTCAACTGAATGTACCAGGCTTTGTTGACTCCCCATGGGAGGTCTTACCCTTTTGGAGGAGGGGATGGGGGTGGGTCAGGGGTAGGGGGAGTGAGGCTGGGGGGAAGTGGGAGGAGGGATGAAAGGAGGATCTGTGGTTGGTATGTAAAGTGATTAAAAATATAAATATCTTTTTAAATATATATACATATATATGTATATGTGTGTGTATATATATACATATATGTGTGTATGTGTGTGTGTGTATATATATGTGTGTGTATATATATACATATATATGTATATGTATATATATGTATGTATGTATATATATATAAAAGAAAGTAGGTCAACAAGTCTGTAAGCATCATTCCTCCACAGCCTGTTTCAGTTCCTGTCTTTGCTTCCTGCAAAGATGTCCAGACTGTGATCAGGGCATGTAAGCCATACAAACCCTTCGGAAGTTGGTTTTGGTCAGTGTTTATCACAACACAAAGCAAACTAGAACACTGGGGTAATTCTTCAGTTGTAACAACTAAACTGAACAACACGTAAAGTACATATACCATTTCCAAGAACCATAATGTTAACTAGCAAAACTACTACTGCTGCCTCACCCACTGAAAGAGAAAGCTCCCTGAAGGGATATATTCCTTTATATCTCAGCAGCCTGGCTTACACAAGTTTCAACAAACCTAAACTTAAAACCATGACCCCCTAAATCTGGCTAAGCCACCCCTCTCTTTCACCTACTCCCATAATAGCCTGAACCCAGACCACCTGTCATTTACCCCAACGCGTACTTCAGCACCTGACCCCTCGTGCTGACACCTCGTGGGGAGGTTTCTCTCGTTCAACACTGTGTCTCCAAGCCCTTCATCCAGATCATTAGTTAATTCTGTGAACAATGCCGCTGGGCTTCTATTTGCTCATTGCAGGGGCATTTTAAAAATCAAGGCATTCCGTGTCTGCACCTGTACACTTCTCCGCAACGAAATCAAAATCAACCCATCTTCTGTCTTGCATCTGGTGAGTCTATTATCCCCGGTTAGACCTGCTGTGTAACAGGTTCCTCAAACACTGGTTCTTAGACTTCCACGGAATTAAACAATAAACATTCTATCGACTCCACAACTATTTATGCTCAGTACTTCCTCAAAACCTAAACGTGGAGCAAAATAAGCAGATTACTATTAACTAAATACATGTGTAGATACAACAAAAAGACAAGTTAGTGTCTTGGACGGAAGGGTCACGAGTGTTTTCCTTAATAGTGTTTCTTTCCATGTTTTCTTTAATTCCCAAGTTCAGAGAAAATGTGATGTATAAGGGAAGCTGTTTTGCCTTGAGTAAAGGCAATGAAAGGCCTGGCAGGCAGAGGTAGGCAGATCTCTGAGTTCGAGGCCAGCCTGGTCTATGGAGCGAGTTCAAGGACAGCCAGGGCTTCACAGAGGAACTCTGTCTCGAAAAACCAAAAGAAGAGGAAGACAATTAAGTCAAGTATTCCTGTCTTCTCTGAAATCCCCGCTGGATCCACCTGGCCTTGAAAGCATGCTCCCTGCACGCCCCCAGACTTGCTCCAAGACCTAGCTGCCCGTGACCCGAGGACAGACCACTGCGCAAACCCGGAAGAAGGCGCGCGTGCAGAGAAGCTGCCAAGGCGCTCGTGCAGCCTGCACCCAGCAGCCCACCCCTGCCCCGCACTCACCACCAGCGACGCCATGAAGCCGGGCGCGTCCATGGTCCCGCCGAACAAGGCAAGGCTAAGATTAGAGGTGGAGCAGAAGCAGGTGGTGAACCAAAGAGCTGGGCGCCGCCATGTTTGGGGCGGGATATGGAGCAACTACTTCCGGGGCAGGTCTCGTGACGTCACCCCATAACAACCGCACGTGCATCACCTGGTACTTAGCAACGAGCCCTGTCCAGGAGGCGGGGAGGCGGGGGTCTGGAGTGTCTCGGGCACCTGCATGCCGCTCTCCCGCAGCCTGGACATGATGCGCTAGGTAAGGACTCGCACAAGCCGGTGACCCGGCTGCCATCTACGGGAAGAGCCCGGAGGAGAGCCCAGAGAAGTGTGCCTGGCTGGAGGAATGACTGGGACCCGGCCGGCCGCACTGCCAGTACCTGAAGGCTAGCTGTGGTTTCCTACTCTAAATCCAAATCGGTTATTCCTTCGCTTTCTTTATCTGTGCAAGTTTCTGTCTGGATTTCTGTTAATCCATTATCAGAAAAATTACCTAACAAAAATACGTTTCCTTTACCAAAGGAAGTCGCATACTCCATTTCTACTGACATTTATTTCCCTTTAAATTAATTTACTTATTCAAAAGAGTAGGAGAGTGTTTACTAGAGGCGAGAAAGGGAAGAAGGGTGGAGGTAGCTACTATCAAAATACAATTAGATAGGGCCAATGAGATCGCTTAGAAGGTGTCTTAGGGTTGGTTTTCTTTTTTTGTTTTTTTTTTTTTTTTTTTTTTTTTTTTTTTTTTTTTATTGCTGTAAAGAGAAAGACCATGACCACGGAATCGCTTATAAGGAAAACATTTAATTGGGTGGCTCGCTTTTAGTTCAGAGATTCAGAACATTGTCATCTTGGTGGAGAACTTGGCGGCATGTAGGCAGAGGTGATGCATCTTGGCTTGCAGGGAACAGGAAGTCGACTGCCACTCACACCTGAGTGAAGCTTGAGTAAAAGAGACCTCAAAGCCCACTCCCACAGTGACAAAACAACTCATGTACTGTTTTGCTGAACTTACTTTAATATTACACAACTGCTACAAAGTACAATTGTCACCCTAAAAGACTAACATAGTTCTTCCAAAACTTTTACACTATCATTAAGAGCTTTCGATAAACAGGGAAAATGGAAATAGCCAAATGTCTACCAACTAATGAATGGATGGACATATTGTTCTGCATACTTACAATAAAAAGTAACCTGGGGGCTAGTGAGAAGGCTTAGTGGGTAAAACCACTTGCAAGCACGAGGACCTGAGTTTGAATCCTCAGCAATCACATAAGAAAGCGAGGCATGGCCGAATGTGCCTGTAACCCCAGCACTGGGAACAGAGGCAGGTGAACCCCATGAGCTTGCTTATCAGGATCCAGCCAAAAATATGACAAGACTCAGGTTCAGTGAAGAAGGTAGACAGTGCCTGATAGTACAGGACACCCAGTGCCTCCTCTGGCCTCCCCAAGAGAGTACATGGGCATGAACATCCCCACACACATACATCACACACACACACACACACACACACACACACACACACACACACACACACACACACTATACACACAGCAAATAATAAATGCACAGATAAACATTTTAAGTAAATTAATGATGCCTACAACATGGGTTAGCCTCAAAGCACTGTAGTAAGTGAAAAATAAATAAACCCTTACGGGATTCACACTTTGCAATTTTACTTATGTCAAACTCTAGAAAAGATAAAATGTGTGTGTGTGTGTGTGTGTGTGTGTGTGTGTGTGTGTGTGTAGACACACGTGAGTGCATATGTTCCACAGCATGAGTTTAGGTTGTCTGAAAGAGCAGCCAGCACTTTTAACTGCTGAGTCACTTATTTTTATTTTTAAAAAAAAGTAACATGTTGATCAACATGCTGGAATGGCATTCACAGGCTCACTGGCAGATGCTCATTCATTAGCAGACATAACAAAAGCAGAAGTTTCCAACTGTAGGTCTGACTTTGGCTGTAACATTCCCCTAAAACATCTTGCAGGGCAGCTGTGTATAAACATGCTTGTCCACATATATGCTTGTACACGCTACAGTGCTCTTAGAACTTTGGGCTGCAGTCTTGTGTTGGGGTCTTACAGGGTGAATGATTGTGCACAGCTCTGTATCACTGACCCATTAGGTGGTTCATATGGTTACTGAGGCTTTGCCAGTGGAAAATCCAGGCAAGCTGCAAAGACAGAAGTAGAAAAGCTTTAGCTGAAAGGAATGACCTGCCATCATTAAAAGTTAAAGAAGTTGCAAGAATAATTTATATCGTCCATAATGAATTGAGAATAAAGCTTTTGAGCTAGAGCTCAGCTGGGTGGGTGACATGAATTGTTGCAAAAGGCATGAAATGTTCCAAAAGATATAAGGGAGGAAGCAGAGAAATGTGCTAAGGAAACTTGAAGGAAGAAGATGAACCAGGTGATGGATGTGTAACATTTGTGCAGTCTACTCTGTTTTACATTTCTGTGATGGGTCCGTGTGGCTCTTCAGTGCTGTGAGCTGTATATATACACCTACTCAGCAGTTTTCACTAAGCTTTTGTCTTACAAACAAACAAAATTAAAGAGAAGGGAAAGAAGGAAAGAAGAGAGGGTCTGTGAATTATTTTAAACCAGAGAACACATGCAGTATATATAGTAATCTCATTCAAGATTTAATATGTAAACAAGAGCTAGAGATGGCTCATCAACACCCATAGAGTCTCACCAACATGACTGCCTCTGATGGGCCGAACAATGTAACGATGGATATGTCAAAGTGGACAGAGAAAAGTCCACAAGGCCAGAACCCTACACAAAGAACTACAGGCAGCTAAGGAAAGCTGAGAGTGGGAGAAGCAGCCTTCCCCGGGGAGGAGCACACCATTGGCTATCCAAGACCAAATAGTCAGCCCTGAGAACATACAGACTGAGCAGCTTTTATTTATGCATCTAGAAATGTACATGTTCATACATACATTATGTAATGACAATTAATGAAAAGAGAGGCCATGAATTTGAAAGAGCAATGAGGAGTATATGGAAGGATTTTCAGAGAGGAAAGGGAAGGGGTAAATGATGTAATTATATTGTAATCTCAAAAAATAAAAGAAATCATTTTTAAAACTTGCATATTATTCTTTTAGAAGACCCCAGCTGAGTGCACAGCACCCATGTCAAGTGGTGCACAATGGCCTGTAACTCCAACCCCAAGGACTCTGACACCCTCTTCTGGTCTCCTGAAGCACCACACACATGTGACGTGCACTCAAATACACGTACACACATACACATGAAAAATCAATATGTTTAAATGTTAATGTGTAAAAAGCTCCCACAAAGCAATAAAAGAAAGATGAATATTGTAGTGGTCACTTTTATTGTTGTTGTGATAAAATAGCATGACCAAAGGCAGCCTAAGGAAGTGAGAGTGTATTGTACAGTTCCAGAGAGACTATGTCATGGCAGGAGGAGACATGAGAGCAAGATGCATGCAGGTGCCAGGAACAGGAAGCTGAGAGACCACTTCTTGAACTGTAAATACTAAAGAGAGAGAAAGAACTAGAAGTCGGGCAAGGTTATCAACTCTCAAAGCCCACCCCACGGGACATACTTCCTCCAGCAAGGTGGCACCTCCCAAAGGTTCCATAACATCCTCCAAGCTGGGGACCAAGTGTTCAGCTACCTGAGCCTGTGGGGAATACTGGTCATGTAAATCACCATGAATATCAACAGGAAAAAAATTGCAGAGGCTGCAAAAGAAAAAAATACAGATAGCTAATGAACATATGGAAAGTATCGGAAATTCAGTAACATCGAAGTGAAAATTAACACAATAATAAAGCATATATTTAGCTTATCAAGTGGGTAAAGGCTTTCCTGAGGGACAATGGGGAGCAGTACAGCAAGATACATCAGAACCCTTAAGACCTACTTTGTCTTCAACTGCCCTGTTTTCATTGTACTCTGAGGAACTATTTCAGACAAGCCACTGAAATACGATAGGATGTTCAGTTCACTGTTCATTACAGAAACTAAGATTTTTCGCCTGGTGGTACTAGGACTGAACCTAGGGCCTCACACACAGCAGCTACATTCCATCACTGATTTTAGCTATCTGCAGCCCTATTCTCACTTCTTATTCTTAGGTCTCTTCATACCTCAGTTGGGAGTAGAGACCCAAGTCAATAAGACCAGATGGAAATAAGAGTTTATATAGTAAGACATAGTCACTGGTATCTGGTTGATATAGTTTGGTTGTACTATAATAAATAGCTATTTAAATCTATTAGGTTGAAGATTTTTTCAAGATGGAGAATAATGGAAAGCACAGAAGCAGTTCCCTGGTGTGTGGGCATGTGCTTGAGACTGGCCATCAAGAACTCATCTGGCTTACAATCGGAACTGGCCAATAGAGGAGAGAAATCGGAGGGCAGGAGAGTGGAGAGTGTAACAGGGCCCCAGACCTTAGCACAACTGACTCCATGGAAGTGTCAACCGGGCTATAAAATTCAGCAAGTAGACAGCATCACTTGCCAAAAATGAAAACAAATGGACCTAATCCATCAAAGTCCATACTTACGGGAAAGAATCTAAATGTACTAACCTTGCTTTGTTTACCTTCTGTAGTTCTGCTTCAGGCTAACTGTACTTGCTAACTGAAGTATGTCAACCCAGGACATGTTTTTTGTACTTAGAAGCTCACCCTGAGAAAGGCTTAGGGCTACACTGGGATCCCGAACACCCAGTGTGGTTGCCGGCTGGCTAAGAACTCTCTACTGGCTTAAAGCCGTGTCCCAGCAGTCATCTCTGGGAGGGAAGTCCAGGTTTCTTTCTCCGCCCCATGCCAGTCCCCAATTCTAACAGTGTGGTTTCCCTCCACAGTGTCCCACTCTCCTCTCTGTATATTCTGCTAACACAATCCTTTTAGTTCTAGAAATGTCCACATTTCTTCTCCATGACAAGGAGACTCCCTTTTCATTTTTAAAATCAAATTTTCTTAACCCTGAGTGTATTTGCCTCCAAAATACTAGTTGCATGTTTTCTGTTTACTGCTAAAACTCTAACTGACAAAGTCAAGTTAGTTTGATTTTTATAAACTTTACATGTTACTTCATATTACTTAGCATTTTCAGGCATCTCTGAACTGCTATGTTCTATGTGAGAGCCAAAGTTATGTTTTATGTTTTTGTTTTGTTTGTTTGTTTGTTTGTTTGTTTGACAGGGTTTTTCTTTGTAGCTTTGGATGTCTTGGAACTCACTCTGTAGAGCAGACTGACCTCGAACTCACAGAGATCTGCCTGCCTCTGCCTCTGGAGTGCTGGGATTAATAGCATGCACCTGTAGTCAACTTTTTCCATCGTGCCTAGCCAGCAGCCAAATAACCACATGGAGACTCCTTATTATGAAAGCTTGGCCTATAGTTTAGGCTTGTTTCTAACTAGCTCTTATAACTTAAATTAACCCATATTTTTTATTAATCTATGTTCAACCATGTGGCTTTTATCTCTATCCCATTTTGTGTATCTGACTTGTTCCACATCTGGCTGGCTTTTGTGCCCTTCTTCCCAGCATCCTCTCTGTCTAGCTATTGGCCATTTAACTTTTTATTAAACCAGTCAGAGTGACACATTCACAGTGTACAAAAAGATTATTCCACAACATGCACCACCACAGCCTGACTATGTTTTAAGTTTTAATTACTGTGCCTAAGAGATCCATAAAACAAAAATTCCTCTAATCTGTGAGCACCTTGCCCAAGGACAGATACTTCCCAAGATGCCAGAGGCTGTTATTCATATAAAATAACAATCCAGGACCCTTCTCCACCAGAGGCCACCCCAGCTGCTAGAACTCCAGATGAGCTGCCTTTCTGCAGACCCCCACCTCTCAATTCCCACCCACTCACTCCAGGCTTTTCCCCCTCCTTGTCACCATATCTTGGCCCCCCAACTCCAGCTGCAGCACCCGGCACCCTAATCAACCAGAAGCCATGCCAGCCATCAAAACTCCAGGTAAGCCAACCCCAGGGACTCCCTCATTCTCTCGGTTCTGCCCACACTATCCCCAATGCCCCAACCCCTCCTCATTGCTGTGTCCAAACTGCTCAACTTGGGCAGAGACCTCCTGCTCAACCAGAGACCAACCTGACCACCAGAAGTCCAATCCCCAGCTTGGATGGAGATCTGCTCAACCACAGGCCACACTGGCCAGAAGACCAGAAAGGAAACAGAAACCAAGGAACAAAACACCCATCCAACATAGACTAACTCAGAAATGAGCACCTAGACCTACAATCACCCCAAACCCAGAAGCCTAGATGACAGCAGAAGAACACAGTAACAGTCAGGACAATATGTCACCACCAGAGCCCAGCTATCCTACTACAGCAAGCCCTGAGTATTTCAACATGGCTGAAGCACAAGAAAAAAACTTTAAAACCCATTTTATGAGGATGATAGAGGTCCTTAAAGAGGAAGTAAACAAATCCCTTAAAGAAATCAAGAAAAAGACAAACAAAAGAAAATGGAGGAAATGAATAAATCCCTTAAAGAAAGACAAGGAAGCCAAGAAAAAACAAACCTACAGTTGAAGAAAACAAACTGTTCAAGACCTGAAAATGGAAATAGAAGTAATAAAGAAAACACAAACTGAGGGAATTCTGGAAATGAACAATCTAGGTAAGCAAATAGCTGCAGACACAAGCATCACCAACAGAATATGTTGGAGTATACTGCACTTAAGGTTGCGGTCCACCACATCGGGATAGCTCTCTGAGCTCAGCACCAAATGGAGGACTTCCTTTCCAGCAGGGTTCCCTCCCTACCTGGATAGTGTCTCTACTACGCCTGGAGGCCTGACCTTATTTGGAAGCTGTCCCTGAGCTACAGAGCCAGACTTATCTCAAGTATTTCATTTACAGATCTGCCCCCCACCTCTGCCCATATGATAATTAAGTATTGTGCTCCAACTGCATGGTAGGACCATGTTGCCAAATGTAAATTAGGTGATGCCTCAGCTGCTGTCTCCAGATGCAAGAGCACCTATGTTTGTAAAAGAAACATCACTAAAGCTTAAATCACACATTGATCCTCAAACATTGAGC